>NC_064630.1:593427267-593730297 GCF_023864275.1 Schistocerca cancellata | reverse complement strand
AGATAACATTGAATCCTTTAAATGTTTGCAATCTGAACTGGAACTTGTGTTTGACAAGAAAAAGTGCAAAGGATAGAGAAGGGCGAACGAAGGGAAGAATCAGAAACACCGCAAGAATAACAAAAGGAGCAAGGAGCGAAACGAATCACAAGGTGTGCAACAGAATAGCATTTCCGGTCCGTAGGAATTACGGGGACCAGTGCTACAGTGCTGAGAATGTTCGTAGGTTTAATAGAAACTCACGCGAACAGGGGCATATCCAGCAGGAAGGTAATTGATGCGGCAGACCGTAATAACAATGGAGCAGAATCGAAATTAGAGGTATGAACCTATCCAGTAGAATACAACATCGAAGTGAACATCATAACTGAAGCTAGAAACGTGCGCAAGCGGTTCAGATAAACTCTGCATCGCGACTCGGTTAGAATCACGTAACGGTAATCGGTTATAAGAACATCCAAGAAGTGCTTACGCAATAAAAAGAGGTGGTCAGCAGGGAGGACAGCAACCATTAATTGCCGGCCAGGGTGGCCGAGCGGTTCTAGGCGCTTCAGTCTGGAACCGCGCTGCCGTTACGGTCGAAGGTTCGAATCCTGCCTCGGGCATGGATGTGTTTGATGTCCTTATGTTAGTTAGGTTTAAGTAGCTCTAAGTTCTAGGGGACTGATGACCTTAGATGATAAGTCCGATAGTGCTCAGAGCCATTTGAACCAACCATTAATTACAGTTACAATAGGGAACGTTGAGCTGTGCAGAATAGTTGATAGCGAAAGCAATATTACTACCGTCTCCGAATAGGTCTCCGTCGATGTGCTGCAGAACACTAACTGGCCGACTCTCGCAGTGAAAACCACTATAATAAAATGTGCGATGGCAAGAAGAGGAACTAACATGAACCTGCAAACAAGACTCGAATGTAAGCGTCAAGGGCTCCGCTTGGAGACAAATATCTTACTGGTCCCCAGTCTCTCAACTGAAGCCGTAATAGGGATCAATTTTCTGAGGAAGCACCAAGCATTTCTTGACCTGGAAAGGGGTCTGGTTACCCTTACTCAGGACACCAAGATGATTATAAAATTCGACGAACAAGCTATTGGAGTTCAGCTAATGACTGATAGTATCAAACTATGCGTCACACAAGTGGACAACAGTTGGTTTGATGAAGCGGTCTTTCATGACGCATAGAACGACAAATTGAGGTCATCATCAAGGAGAGAGTGGTCTCAGTCCATAATGTAGGGGTCACGAAATAAAAGGAACTCGAAAATGCGCACTTTGTAAAATCACAAGTGTTTATGCCAAACCCAGGGATGATGAAAAATTTGGTGTATAAGTTCCAGGTCAAACCACACATAGGTTCTCCTTTCCACTTAAGGCCGTTCCGCGCGTGTTTCGTATAAGAGGCTGCGTCTGAAATCTCACAGGTGTTGAAAGATGGGGTGATAAAACCGCCGAGGTCTACCTACAGCAACCCCATCAAGCCAGTGGGAAAGAAAGACGGATCGATTCTCCTTGTTTTAGACTCCCGACAAATCAAAACGATAATCGATACACAGACCGATAGACCAGAGAGGATGGAGGAAATGCCCCAGAGCTTCCATGGGGTGTCAGTTTTCTCGTCGATCGCTCTGCGCAGTAGCTCTCTAGGAAATCGAACTCCACCCGGCATGCAGACGTACACAGTCTTCCCCGAATTTGGGAAGTACAGGCTGATTACAATTAAACTTTCAAAACGCTGTAGAAATAACAACACTGCTCAGGATGACGTCAAATTGCAACGGAATATCAGAGAAGGGGGAAAACGTATGGCAGAAGGAAAACAAAAATGTGAAAATTGATCAATAGATGGCGCTATATGTGTCAGAATACGTAAATGAAAACACCTGTCATGCGCACATCCTATTGAAGTTGGTATAAATTCGCTGGG
The DNA here is from genome assembly GCF_023864275.1 of Schistocerca cancellata. NCBI lineage: Eukaryota > Metazoa > Arthropoda > Insecta > Orthoptera > Acrididae > Schistocerca > Schistocerca cancellata. Next base: position 593,728,370 of record NC_064630.1, on the reverse strand, counting down.
TATACGGCTTCACCTCTTTTCGCATCTGCGACTTTCGGCATGACTGTCTCAATGCAGGATCGCACTCTGCTTGTAAAAATGTTTTACAAGAATGATGACTGCGCACACATCGCTCTGCAGAAGTTCTGGTCACTGAAGGGTTTCGGAAAAGGCGTTGATCCGATGACTGCCGTGGGTCTGGAGAAAATGATTCGAAAACTCGAAGAGACAGGTTATTTTGGCGTGCAACCTGGTAGAGGGCGGAAACGGATTGATTCGATGTCAGTGGAAGCAGTGGCCACAGCAACGCAGGAGGAGACGAGTAGTGGTGTGCAAACGTGTAGTGCACGGAGAATAGGTCGAATATTGGACATAGCACGGTGCGGAAAATCATACGAAACATCCTTCTTTGCTGTCCATCCAAAATTACCGATGAGCACGAGTTGCTTCCTGTTGACCTGCCAGCAAGACAGATCTTTGCTTTAGAATTTCTTGCTAGTACGGAAGTGGACAATGATTGGTGGTCGAAGATTTTGTGGACAGACGAAGCCCACTTCCATCTGACAGGATACGTCAATACACAGAATTGTCGATATGGGCAACGGGAAAATCCACACGCAAATCAACCAGTACCTCTTCATCCTGAAAAGGTTATTGTGTGGTGCGGGTTTATTGCATCGTTTATCATAGGGCCGTATTTTTTCGAAGAGACATGTGCTTCCGGTCCTGTTACGTGTACCGTCACTGGTAAGCGCTGCGAGTGTCTTTCGCGCAATCACGTCATTCTAGCCCTCCAACAGTGTGGATGTGTGCATGGGGTCATTTTTATGAGAGATGGTGCACATCCGACATTGCAAATCCAGTTAAGCAGCTGCTGAAGCGCGATTACGGAAATGCCAGAATTATCAGCCGCCATTTCCCTACAGCCAGACCGTCCCGATCACTTGATAATCAGTGTGACTTCTAGCTATTGGGGTACCCGAAAGATATTGCGTTCAGTGTTCCGATGGCAAACTTAGCTGCATTGAAGGGACGCATTGCGCAACACATTCTGAACGTGGCCCCGGAAAGACTTCGATCAGTTGTGGAACATGCTGTTTCTCGGTTTCAACTTGTTGCAGAAAACGGTGGACAGCATATTGAACATGTTTTGCGCCAGTCACACGGAAATTAATAATCCGATTTGATTTTGATTGCTGCTTTTTACGCTGTTTTTGGCCTCAGGACAACTAAAAACCGATGTGATTGATGCTTCTCATGCGGTTCTTGGCGTAAGGAGAAATGAAAACCGATTTTTCCCATTAGATGTGATACGACCTTGCCGTGGTGGATGGGCTTACGTAACTAACAGTATCCAACCTGTGCACACATGCACACTGAGTAGTACTGTTTGTTTAACGTCAGACGTTCACCTTAGGCGTTTTTGTATGATTAATTTGTCGTTTGCAGTCGACCACTATTAAATTATGATGCTTACAGCTCCATCTATTGCTACATTTTGTAACTATTTATTTTTCTTCTGCCATACGTTTTCGCCCTACTCCGATAATATCCCGTTGCAATTTGACGTCATTCTGACCAGTGGTGTTATTTCTACAGCGGTTTGAAAGCTGTTCAATTATATAATCATCCTGTATAACCAGTTCAGAACGATGGCGTTCTGTCTGAATATCCCGTCTGCTGCTTTTTTTTGAGATCTACATGGTATTCTCAGTGGTTTCCTCAAGAAGAGATGTACTACATGTGCTGATGATCTGTTAATAGCAGAGAAATCATGACAGCAACATAGTGTAGTCCTACGAGAATTATTGAACGCCTTCTAGTAACACGATTTACACTCATCATTGAAATGTCATGTTTCAGAATAGACTTCTTAGGACACGTGATTACGGGAGAATGAATATCATCGAATCTAAAAAGAAAAAGAATAGAGGCCATAGCAAAGTACCCTCACTTGACGAGAGAGCGACAATTGCGCTCATTTCTTCGGTTCATCATTATCAACCAGCGGTTCATACGTGCCGAAACATTGAGTTGTCCTCCCCTTACTGCACTGATGGGAAAGAATACCCCCGGGATATGAGACGAGTAGGCCCAACTGCAATTCCAGGTGCTCAAATCAGTCTTACTGGAGATGCCTATTCCGCCACATCCAAATCTCGCCGAGGATTTCTGTATTGCGACAGACAGCGCCCTCACCGAACTAGGCGTCATTATTTACCAAAAATATATGGCTGCTAGAAGTCAGGTACGAAAACAATCACATTCGGGGGTCGCACCTTCATAAAAAATGAAAAAATCTACTCCGTAACCGAGTTGGTAGCACTCAGTGTGGAGTGCTGATTCCAGAAATTTAGAAATTTTTTGTATGGTCAGAAGGCAAGGGTCTATACAGACGACAGAACTCAGCAACTCTTGCTCATGGTGAAACTGACAAACACCTAGCTCACTAGATGGGTGCTCTTGATTCAGGAGTTTAATTTTCAGACCATTCATACAAAGGGCAATACGGGCATCATTGCTGACGTCTTGTCATAGTCGTCGATTGGCTTCGTCAAGAGCAGCGATGAGGAACTCGAAGAACAAAGTTTCAAATGATTCAAATGGCTCTGAGCACTAAGGGACTTAACTTCTGAGGTCATCAGTCCCCTAGAACTTAGAACTACTTAAACCTAACTAACCTAAGGACATCACACACATCCATGCCCGAGGCAGGATTCGAACCTGCGACCGTAGCAGTCGCGCGGTTCCGGACTGAAGCGCCTAGAACCGCTCGGCCCCGAAGAACACCATTCATATTTCTACAATATGAGGAAGGTTAGAAGAAGATATAAAAGTTGCCTTGAGAGACCTAAGAAACGAAGATGATAAAGACCTTGGAATAGCCAAGATAACGCAGAAATGAGAAGACTGCGATCAGACAATTCTGTCTCCTTTGTAAAGGGATGTTATTCCGTAGGGACAGTGTGGATAATTCCCTCTGGCGTCTGTGTATGCCAGGACACATGACTGACAATATTATCAGTCACAACCAATTCAGTTATGGTCAATTTAGGGTGAGGAAGTGCTTTCTGAAATTGAGGACTATCGGCCATTTAAAGAATATGGAACGAAGTATCTACCGCGTGCTGTCAGTATGCAAAGACTGCCAGAAGGCTAAGCACACCACTGCATGTATGCAACCGCCTCTTTATCCCATTATAGCCCGCGAATTGAAGAAAGTCACAGCCTCAGACCTGATGGGATGGTTACAATGGACCAATAGAGGATATTCCTTCATCTTTGTATTCGCTGAACTGACGTCGAAATTCGTCACTTTAACGCCACTACAGGGGACGACAGCGCTGCTCGTTTCAAGGGCATTCCAAATGATTTCCTTCCACAAGTGAGACATGTCGAAAAAATCATATCCGATAACGATCCCCAATTTCGGGCGTCGTTGTGGAAAGATACGATTGCGAGACATAAAATATAGCCGATTTTATATCCTCCCACCACCCCAGCCCGAACCATGTGGAGCGGCTAATGAAAGAGTTGGGAAACCTCTGCGGGTTATACTGCAGGAGGCAACACACCACCTGGGATTTTTCTTGAAAGATTTCCAGGGTGTGTTGAACACCGCACTGCACAGAGTCACGCAGCTGGCACCAGTGACAATTCTGCACGACAGACAACCTATGGATCTCATCAAAAAAACTGTGGACTTCCCGGTCAGGTCTTTCGTTAAGCATCAAAGTGTTGTTGACATCACACTTAAACGAACTGAGATGACAGTGAGGAGTATAAAGGCACGCGCTGATAGAACGGCGAGAGAACGGGAATTTCATATTTGGTTCAAGGTACCTGTCCTTTCACTGTCAAATAAAGCAAAGCAAAAGTGCCATAAGTTTTTCTCGGCTTACAGCGTGTCATTTCCTGTGTTCATCCAAACTAGTTGGGGTAGTAGTCGTTAAGGATGAAGAAGCCGACTGAACTACATCAAGTGAGTCATGTTAAACCATTTCTAGAATAGGAACTTGGCCATTTGACTCCGCAGGCTTTCCCGGCGTAATAGGTCTTGAAAGTCTCTACGGATTTGTTGCAGGATCCTAAAATCAACTCGATTCAGTATTTCGGAGAGCCATTTGTTCACCATCTTTAGGAGAACGCCATCGCTGCCTCTGCTGAGTACCGCTGTGAACTGATGACTGATGACTCAGAGACTTTCAAGAACTTCATCATTTGTTGTTTTCATTTTTGTTGTTGTTAATATTAGATTTCATCTTTTAATTTTTGTGGAGTTTTCTTTTTGTGCTGGCTAGTGTAGAATGTGGTCCACATAAGTCTCTAGAATATCCCTGTTGTTGTTGTTGTTTCGCCAGTTTCTCTGGGTCCGACTTTGTTTGTTTTGTGTGAATAACCGTTGTTCTACAGACTCCGTCCTTGCAAATATTCGTGCATATGGCAAGATAGGTGATCAAGGACATTGTTTTCCGTCGTTGGTAAATGGTTGGACGCATTCACTATCTGTCTCCTCCGTAAGGGTCGACACCGTTCCGTTTCCTGCGAGCTGTCGTATTTGTAGTCGAATTATCTTTGGTGTGGTGAGAAGTTCTGGTTCAGTAGCGGGGTGCGTCCTCTGTGAGAGTGCAAATGTACCAGAGACTGGCGCAAGCGTAGGTGGCGTGAGGCCCTTCTAGTTTTGTTCCGGATGAATACGGCAGCGTATTAGTGTATAAGTCCGTCCCCGGAATGTTTGTTGTGGGGTTAGGTTGCTAAGGTGGCCAGAGTGCCCACCTCGCGACAAGTCTGTAGGGTCATCAGGGGTTGTTTCAGAAAGGAGTGTGAGGCATAGCTAGTTTTGGGAGCGCCAGATTCCACATCGTATGCCTAAGGCGTTGAAGGACCCCACCCTCGGCGTAACTGCGAAGGGTCACTCCATCGTTTTCCGCTTGTCACGATGTAACAACGCCCTTGGGCGCGTGCACAAACTTATCGTGACCGACAGTGCCGTGTTCGTTGTGTAAGTACCCCATGCTGATACCAGTACTGTGACTCGATCATCTGACACCTTTTTACTAACTTGTGGGTTTCACCAGTTTGGTGCACTGGATCTGTAATAGGATCTAGCAGGTCTTCATGACTAAGAATATTTCACGGGCTTCAGAGAAATCAAATCATCCTGACAGTCGGCATGCAGCCCACAGATAGGTCCATAACTCTCAGGAACCAAGCGAGAGATACATCATCTCACGATGGAGTTCCCCACAGTCCGGCAGCAAATTGGGGACATCAAGCTGTTCAATGACGTGGAATAAGATGTGTAATATCACTCGTCCTTCGTCATTTGTTTTCACCGTGCTTAAGTCAAACTCACTCATGATTTCGGCTATGTCGGTGAATGTGTTGGCGCTCGGTATCTATCTTTTTTTACCATAGTGAATTTGGCAGACACATTGCAACTCACAATTAATAAAATATTCCGGGCTATTAGGCCGTGATCGAAAAGTTTTCATTTTAAAACCCGACATTTCGTCCCCATCCGCGGAGGACATTTTCAAGGGGGAAAGTAGCTTGGTTGAATGTCCGATTCACACTCTGGCTCGCTACTGACTACAGCAAAATTCCGCTTCCGCGAGCTCCAGTGCAGTGACGTGACGTCACATGTTTTGAATACGCGAGCGCAATTGGCCGTTGCCGACTGCCGATTTCCACTGTTACTGTCATCTCATGGTGGCAGACTGGTACACATCTTCTTCAGCACCGAAATCCAAATTTCATTCAATTTCACGCCCTCCTCCTTCCTACTGAAATTCCGTGGACATTTCACAAGCTGTATAGCCTTTCGTGGTATTCGCTTGTGGCTGCCCGTACGTGAACTCCGTCTTCAGGCCATCCGACCGACGTGTCATCCTCAGCTGAGGATGCGGACAGGAGGGGCGTGTGGTCAGCAAACCGTTCTCCCGGTCGTTACGATGGTATTCTTTGACCGGAGCTACTACTGTTCGGTCGAGTAGCTCCTCAATTTCTATCACGAGGCAGAGGGCACCCTGGAAAATGGCAACTGCGCATGACGGCCCGGATGGTCACCCATCCAAGTGCCGGCCACGCCCGATAGCGCTTAACTTCGGTGATCTGACGGGAACCGGTGTATCCACTGCGGCAAGGCCGTTGCCCTGCCAATACTTAAGTCCTGTCAAAATAAATGTAGTGGTCTCCTGGCTGTAAAGCACGTTCCGCAACACAGCTGGTCTTCAATCTCCCGCCTTCTGCTATTGCCCTTGTGCTTTTCGAGTCGTTTTTTGGCATTCTTTTTGTACTGCCCGCGTACACCTCCCCACAACTGTCACGGAATACGATAAATTTCAGCTTTTTTCAGCGGTTGGCGAGCATCCTTGGCCGATTTTAGGTGATCTTGTATCTGCCGTGTGGGCGTGTGTCCCACTTTTTCAAGATTTTTCCAATGCGGTCAGTGACGTCCTTAATGCATGGCAGGAAAACCGGTGCTTCCGCATCAATATGATTTCTACGCGGTGATCTTAACGCTCTTTTCACCTCAGCGAACGAATAACCATTCTTGAGCAATGGATTGCTGAGATGTCTTAATTCTGCGTCAAGTAGCTCTGGTTCCTTGCTCTATCCACCAACGTTTTTAGTATGCCTCGCTTTTCTTGTATGTGGTGGTTCGAATCGCGATGTAAGTAGCGGTCTGTGTGCGTCGGTTTTCAGTAAAGCGTGTGGCCAAAGCTACCATCTTATTTCTTGAAAACTAGCACATTAAGAAAATTTAATCATCCGCCTGCCTCCTTCTCCCTGGTAATCTGAATCTTCTGATTTATCCAGCTCATATCTTTGTGGAAAGAGATCCAGTTCCTCCCTGCCATGCCGCCACAAAACAAACATTTCATAAACGTAACTAAACCAAGTATTTGGTTTCTTGTTCACAGTTTCCAATGTCTGTACCTCGAATTTTTTTTTATAAAGAAGTTCGCTATCACAGGGCTTAAGGGGCTCTCCATAGCGACACCATCCGTCTGTTCATAGGACTCTTCATTCGATTTGAAATACGTGGTTGTGAGGCAATATTTAAACAGTTTCCTCCAGATGTTGCAGAACTGTGGTTGCAGAATATAGATGTAGATGTAGAACGCAGTAAACTTTATATAATAAAAGTACAGTGGTAGCTGCATGTTTATTCGTCTTTGGTAGAGAGGGCAGAGTGCCCCTGACCTGTGCTACTTTATGCCGTTGCTGAAAAATGTCGTTGCTTTTTGCGTCTGAATACTGCAAAGTTGTTAGCCATATTATCATGAAACAGCAAAGTTACAATCCTAGAGGAAACTACTCTTCCCAGTCAATAAAGAAATCAGACGAGAGATTGCAATTCTCGTTACCTTCACTGAATAACAAGTAACTGATCGTTGAGTTTGCGCAACGATATCACTGTCAGAATGAAAACAACAAATTTAGGAGTACAATTGGTTATATTTATTACTAGTGGGTTGCCTAATCACGAAAAAGTTGTACCATAATTAAACAATTTTTAAATTTTACTCAAGTTAGCTTACAACATATTTTTATTTGCTCTAATTGATTGACACGATTCACAAGAAGTTGACAGTGAGCAACGTTTTCTAAAATCTCGACTGAATTTACACAAAATGACGCTAAAACCGTTAGGAGGTATCAAATTATATGGAAGCCTGCGTGGCGGAAATGCAACATCTGGGCTTCTCACGAATTCAAAGTTACTCAGACATAATCGCAAATTAAACATTCAATAGGCATCTCAAGTTGCGTACCGGAACAAGTAAGTAGCTTGCTGTTCAGAGTATGGGTCATTCTACAATAGGTTATATTTATTACTAGTGTGACACATTGCCCCGAAATCAGCCTGCGGTGGCTGCTGTGGATGTCACGTAACTGACGCCTACACTGGTGTGCCCACTAAGGGAATAGCTGAGTTTACTGGCCAAAGAGGTGACTCCCATAGAGACAGCTCACAAACATGCAGTGAAAATAGCAGGTAAGCATGCAGATGTGCGGACACACCTGACATCCTCAAGGGCAAGGTAGATTTCAGCGGAGATTTGGATTTTAAACCGCGTTGTCTTACATTCATCTAAGGAGAAAAGAAAGGGGATGCCTCTGGCTTTCGCACAGTCTTGTGTAGCTTGAAGACACGCTTTGTTGGTTCAGCTGCACCTTTACAATGTGGAATAAACGGGGACTACATCACATACTCTAAGCAGTTTTGAATGTAAAACTCCTATAATAGACGAAGACTGCGTCCATAAATCATAGACTGTTGATCGCAAATACGTTTTTCTATTCAGTGATGGCGGCCTCTGCCGTAGTGGATACCATCTGTTCTACGATGGGAATCTTTGATACTATACCACACACGACAAGCTACATTAAACCGTACTAACGCTTGAATGATCCCCCAAGGATGACGATACCTCTACCAATTGCATACCCAAAGAACTAGGGTTGCTACATCTAACACCACACTCATATAGTGTACATACCACTACTGTATCTTATCTGAAGAAATCTGAAAGTTCGAAATCAGTTGTCGATAGATCAGTAATCTGTGAGTGTGCCTGAGAATAAAGTTGGTGTACAATAGTATCATAAATAAATTCTGAGCTCCACATCACACACGAGTCTAAGATTTACTGAGTGCTGGAGGCCGATAACATTTAATTCTGTTCCTCTTCACGAACTGACTTATTTGCTCCGTCATTATGAAACGTCCCCTTAGAAAAAATTTATGAATTACTGTGCTGGTAAACTTCTACGTTATTTGATACAGAGACAGCTGAGTAAAACAGAACGCACACAGACATTTCTCTCTTTACTTATTCTGATCATCAATAAACTGGCACACAATGTTTTTAGCGCAATACAATCTGAATTTCAATAATCCCCTCAAAAGAATGACCCTGACAGACAATAACCTATACCTTTCATGGATCACTTACATCACAAAAATCTTCGTTACTCGAACTACTACAATACAGCGAGCGCCAATACTACCAGCTAAAAACAGAGTCTAACTACTAAAGGCACTAACTACTGATAGGCATAGTTAGCAAATGAAAGATTTTCATAAGGAACAAACAATGTATTTTCCTTGATAGTGTTCAAATGTCATCATATATATGTATCTCAGTTCATGATATCCAGTGTTACAAAAAAAATGGCTCTGAGCACTACTGGACTTAACATCTGAGGTCATCAGTCCCCTAGAACTCAGAACTACTTAAACCTAACTAACCTAAGGACATCACACACATCCATGCCCGAGGCAGGATTCGAACCTGAGACCGCAGCAGTCGCGCGGTTCCAGACTGAAGCGCCTAGAACCGCTCGTCCACACCGGCCGGCTTCCAGTGTTACAAATTTCATTTTTCTGGTGGACACACGTCCAGATCGTCTGCTCTCAAAACGCTGGCATCTCTCTCCCCACATCCACCACTGCTGCCGGCTCACCTCCAACTGTAGAACGCTACGCGCTGTTCACATCAAACTCTCCAACACTACAATAGCGAATATTCCAACAATGCCAACCGGCCACAGACTGCACACAGCACAGCCAGTGATTTTCATACAGAGCGCTACGTGACGTTACCAACATAAAAACCTAAACAGCCCATTTACAATTGAAGTACAAAATGGCTGGACAATAAAGTAGTTACTCTGACGTTCGTCGTATGGCACTGCAACTGGCGCCAGTAACATCACAGTCGGTAGGACTGCGTTTAAGGGCAGGCGTAATCAACGACGTGGCAGTCATTTTCCCCTTGAAAATAGCGAGGGAGTCGTCGACCACAGCTCCTAAAGCGACAACCCCTCGCGACGCCTGGGGACTGTCGCAGGTGTTTGCATTGGAATCTTTACGATGATAGCTCTGTATTCTTGACTTGTCCTAGAGGTCTGTTATTGCATTATCTTGTTTTAATGTCTTCTTGTAAATGCGTTCCTGTGCGAGGTGGTAATTGTGTGAGCAGAAAGTATCGTACGAGTAAGTCCTTATTGCTGGGGTGGAGAGACGGCGGGGGTCACTTCTAGTAAGAGTTTTGTGCCATCGTTCAAATGGTTCAAATGCCTCTGAGCACTATGGGACTTAACTTCTGAGGTCATCAGTCCCCTAGAACTTAGAACTACTTAAACCTAACTAACCTACGGACATCACACACGTCCATGCTCGAGGCAGGATTCGAACCTGCGACCGTAGCGGTCGCGCGGTTCCAGATGAAGCGCCTAGAACCGCTCGGCCACCCCGGCCGGCCTGCCATCGTTCCACTCAGAACATGATGTGGGATGAATGCATAATATACTGTCTTTCGAGACAGAAAGCAGCATTTTTGACAAAAACTGAACGTATTGACAAGGCACTAGATACGACTGACGCCAACACGACTTACGCTTCTGAAGCATAATAACGGTGTCATCAACAATGTGACAGTCACCTAACCAGGGATGTTCTACTGAAATCTCTAGGAGATGCAACAGCTTGGGGAAGCAACAAAAGCGTTATTTTACATAAACCAGGTCTGTTCGAGTGTCGCCTTCTTACATGCACATAGTGAAGTAGTGTCAAGATGCTACATGTAGGACTAGAAGGTGCCATTTCCGAAACCTGATGAACGTTACGAGCCACGTTACGGCAAACAGGGGATACCGAATGGAATGGATCTGGGAGGTAACAGCCACCTCCGCGAATGCTAATGGCGAGGCCTTTCCTTTCTGTGGGGACTCGCGATAAGACAGTGGAGTATGGGAGGGGTGGAGATGTGAGAGAGAAGGGGGTGGGGGGAGAGGTAGCAGGTGGTGATGCGGATACGGGCGGTGGCTCCCTGGCCGCTGATAAGCGGGACGCTGGCCCAGGAGGCGGCCGTTAAGCAAGGCGTTAGGGGAACGGCCGGCGATAGTGCGCGTCAAGGCACGACACAGCACTGCGATTTGTTCCGGCCGCGGGTCACTTTCGCTGGCGATAGTATCAAGGAAACTGCCTCCGCGTCTGCTGCGTATCTGTTAGCATATTTTGTACCCCTCCTTTGTTAAGCAAAATCTGGAGCTCCGACACTTAATGCTTAACAGCTGCTGTAGTTGCAGAGAAATCTTCAGGGCTTCCTCAGCGCATCTGATACATAACTGGGCATTCCAGAAAGCACGGAATTCGACACAAGAAAAATCTTCAATCGATACAATGTTACACAGGGTGCTTCGGAACTCCACCGAAACAATATCACAGATAGTTCATGAATATTTTCTGAATAGTTTGGTGTAAGAAACGTGTGGCCCCTAGTAGCTCAACACAGGATAATTATATTTCATTTGACAACTTACTCCTATTAAATTTTTTACTTCCCTTTTCCTGACTGGTCAACACTGCCCCAAAATCAAATACAGTGTGCAAAAATGCTTTTATTATGCAGCCAAAGACGTGACGTAATTAGTAGACGTGATGAGTGCATAGTCTTCTTACCATGCCAGTGAGTTCCAACTTGCTAAGTGATATTTAACGAGAAAGACGTTTCTTTGTCTCTGTGCTGCCTGGAATCTCATTGCCCGGAATAGTTCTGCTTCGAACTGAACCCCGATGACGAGTGAAGACGTACCTGAAGACGATCCAGACAGTGGTGGTATACCACACTGAATGTCGCCCGCCATACTGCCCAACAACAAAGAGTGATGGCTTGGGTTTCACAGCAGGACACCTTTGGTTGTCATCAGCAGTACCCTTAGAGCACAGCGGTACGTGGATGATATTCCAAGCCCCGTTTTGTTCCCCTTTGAAACGTCCCCTTAGAACAACTGTACAAGACTGTGCTTAAACTGACACATAATGCTTTTAGCGCAACGCAATCTGACTATCAGAGATCCCTGCAAAAGAATGGCCCTGAGAAACATTAAACTATACCTTTCAGAAATCACTTACCTCACAAAAATCTTCATTACTCGAACTACTGCAATACAGTGAGCGCCACTACTGCCAGCTAAATAAAAGATTCAAACTACGGAAGGCACTAACTACTGATAGGGATAGTTAGCAAATGAAAAATATTAATAGAGATCAAACAATGTATTTACCTTAATAGTCATAATATATATAGCAGTTCATGACAAATTACAAAACTCCGCCATCTCTCTCCCCACATCCACCACTGCTGGCGGCTCACCTCCAACTGCGCAACGCTACGCGCTGTTCACATCCAGCTGCCGCTGCCCAACACTACAATGGCAGACAACAATGCAAACTAGCCACAGACTGCACACAGCACAGCCAGTGATTTTCATATAGAGCGCTACGTAACGTTGCCGATAAGAAAACATAAACAGCCTATTTACACCTTCTTGGCAAGCCACCCTGGTCTTACATTTTAGCAAGATAATGCTCGCTCACACACGGTGTTTCTACTGATTGTCTTCGTGCTTGCCAAATCCTACCCTGCTTACAAAGGGAGCCAGATCTTTTCCCAGTTGAGAACGTCTGGAGCATAAGTTTGGGCCCTGCATCCACCGCGGCAGTATAACGATGAACGGGCCAGTTCGTCATAATTTGGCCCTATATCCCTCAAGAGGATATCCAACAACACTGTCACTCGCTGCAAAGCCGAATAACTATTTGCATTAGGGCCAGAAGCGGACCGAAGCGTTTTTGATTTGCACAGTTTGTGAAGCCATTTCTCTTGAACATATTATCCAATTTTTCTGAAATTATAATCATTTGTTTGTCTGTACTTGTACATCGTATTTGCCGATTTCTACCCCATTCCAATAATTCGTTTGTGGTGGGTCGTGTTTTTAGTCTTGCAATGTATGTCTCCCGTCCTGTAGATTCTACTTAATAAAGAGAATAGTCGCTTCGTTGCAACTTCCCTCGATGATTTTTATAAATCCCTGTGGAAAGTTATGTATCCGTTCAACCTTATTCGTTCATACGTCCTCCAAAGCTCTGCCATTTCTTCTTCTATTGCATGAAACAATACTCCCCTCCTACAGGCCTTCGGGTCCGCAGCTCGTGGTCGTGCGGTAGCGTTCTCGCTTCCCGCGCCCGGGTTACCGGCTTCGATTCCCGGCGGGGTTAGGGATTTTCTCTGCCTCGTGATGACTGGGTGTTGTGTGATGTCCTTAGGTTAGTTAGGTTTAAGTAGTTCTAAGATCTAGGGGACTGATGACCATAGATGTTAAGTCCCATAGTGCTCAGAGCCATTTGAACCATTTTAGAGGCCTTCGGTGTACTCTTTCCACCTGCAAGCCCTCTCCTCTGCGTTTAACAGTGTAATTCCTTTGGTATTGTTAATTTTGACGCTGTTGCTTTTAATTTCACCGCAAGTTTCTTTGACTTTTCTTTACAGTGAATCAGCCCCGCAAGAATTTCTTCTGTTACCTGTGGTTTCATTACATTTGCATTTCTTGTACCTGGCCAATTTCTGTAACTGCTTTTTTTTTAGATGCCCATTCCTTTGCAGTTGAACCACCTACAGTTTTAGTCGTTATCACAGTATCTACAGACTTACAGAACTTCAAAACTGTCGTTATTATTCAGTAGCTTAGCGTCCCACTTCTTTCCATACTGAATCTTGTGGAAAATTATCTCGAACCTTAACCCACTCTTTAACATTACCAAACTGTGTTCTGAATCTATATCTGCGTCGTGTGTCCCTATAATCCGCTATATGAATTTGGACTCTCTCATCCAGTTGGTATTTTCCCCTGTCTCCGAGCTTTTCCAAGTATACCTCTTCCACTTGCGATTTTTGAACACTGTTTCTGTGATTACAAGCTGAAATTTATTGTAGAACTTAGGTAGTCTTTCCTCTCGGTCTTTTGTTCTTCGGAGCCCATATTCTTTCGTACTCTTCTTTTCCCATCCCTACTACGGACTTCCCACTTTTCATGTCACTTTACATACCGTATTACTTGTTGAGTGACCTCATACACTTTCTCTGTCTGTTCATCACCTGCTTGTGACATCGGCATGTACACCTGAACTGCGGTTGTGGGCGGTGGTTTTCTGTTGATGCTGATGAGAACAATCCCGTCACTGAACCATTCAGAGTAAGTATCTCTCTGTCCTTCCTTCATATCCATAACGAATCTCACTCCCGTTACACCTCTTTCTGCTGCTGTTGATATTACCATGTATTCTTCTGACCAGGATTTCCATTTCACTTTATTGCCACTGTGGTTCATGGTATGGGTTCCTGTAGTCATGTCCTAGTTCATGAACCACGGGCAACGTATGAGTGGCCAAGTAAGTGGTCCTGACAGTCGGGATACCAGTTACTTTGGAATAAGGCTGGGCATCTCAGACATATTCTGAGTCGTGGTCACCTTTGTGCTCATACGGCAAAGACTACCAAATCCACCGGTTAGTCCCTCAGCCGTTAGGGGTAAAACCCAGTGGGACTCGGGGCAAGTAAGGCTAGCAACCTGCTTCCCTGGTACTTTAAATATGATGCTGGCAACAATCAGAGCAAAATGCCTCGGACCTTTGGAGGTGACGGGGTCCCACCTCTAAATGACAAACCAGGGACTCCTAAGATACGACTTGGCAAACAAATGGTAATGAGATGGGGAGCTATTAATATCAATGGGGGCTACTCTGGGAAGAAGGTAGAGCTGGCAGAGGCTGCAAGTAAGATGGGGCTGGACGTTTTAGCTGTTAGTGACATTCGGGTAAGGGATGAGAAAGAAGAGGAAGTGGGAGAATACAAGGTCTACCTGTCAGGAGTTAAAGCAGGAATAGCACAATGGGGTGTAGGGCTTTACATCAGGAAAGAAATGGAACCCAGGGTAGTTGCAATAAGGTATGTAAACGAACGACTGATGTGGATAGATTTGACAGTGTCTAGCAAGTAAATTAAGATTGTGTCAGTATATTCGCATTGTGAAGGGACAGATCAAGATAAGATGGATAGTTTTTATGAGGCACTCAGTGATGTAATTGTTAGAGTAAAGGACAAGGACAGTGTTCTGCTCATGGATAATTTTAACGCCAGGATTGGAAATCGAACAGAAGGGTATGAAAAGGTTATGGGTAAATTTGGAGAGGATATGGAGGCCAACAGGAACGGGAAACAACTCTTGGATTTCTGTGCCAGTATGGGCTTAGTAATCACAAACTCCTTTTTCAAACATAAGAACATTCACCGGTATACTTGGGAAGGCAGGGGAACCAGATCTGTCATTGACTGTATAATAACAGATCAGGAATTCAGGAAGGCTGTGAGGGACACACGTGTATTCAGGGGATTCTTTGATGACACTGATCATTATTTAATCTGCAGTGAAATTGGGATTGTGAGGCCGAAAGTGCAGGAGGTCAGGTCCATATGTAGGAGGATAAGAGTGGAGAAACTTCAGGATAAGGAAATCAGGCACAAGTACATAACAGCGATCTCAGAAAGGTACCAGTTAGTTGAATGTAGTCAATTACAGTCATTGGAAAAGGAATGGACAAGGTACAGGGACACAGTACTAGAAATGGCTAAAGAATGTCTTGGAACAGTAGTGTGTAAAAGTAGGATGAAGCAAACAGCTTGGTGGAATGATACAGTCAAGGCAGCCTGTAAAAGGAAAAAGAAGGCGTATCAAAAATGGCTACGTACCAGAACCCAGGTAGACAGAGAAAGTTATGTTGAAGAAAGAAACAAAGCCAAACAGATAATTGCAGCATCCAAGAAGAAATCGTGGGAAGACTTTGGAAACAGGTTGGAGACTATGGGTCAAGCTGCTGGAGAACCATTCTGGAGTGTAATTAGCAGTCTTCGAAAGGGAGGTAAGAAGGAAATGACAAGTATTTTGGACAGGTCAGTTAAACTGCTGGTGGATCCTGTGGATGCCTTGGGCAGATGGAGGTAATATTTTGAAGAGTTGCTCAATGTAGGTGAAAATGCGATCAGTAATGTTTCAGATTTCGAGGTAGAATGGGATAGGAATGATGATGGAAATAGGATCACATTTGAGGAAGTGGAGAAAATGGTCAATAGATTGCAGTGCAATAAAGCGGCTGGGGTGGATGAAATTAAGTCGGAACTCATCAAATACAGTGGAATGTCAGGTCTTAAATGGCTACACAGGATAATTGAAATGGCCTGGGAGTCGGGACAGGTTCCATCAGACTTTCACAACATAGTGAAAGAACTGGAAGCGAGGTGCAGTTGAGCTAATGCAGTGAGCGCTCAGCTACGATCTACTCTCTTCTGCAAGAAGGAAGTCAGTACCAAGACTAAGTTATCTGTGCACCGTTCAATCTTTCGACCAACTTTGTTGTATGGGAGCGAAAGCTGGGTGGATTCAGGTTACCTTATCAACAAGGTTGAGGTTACGGATAGGAAAGTAGCTAGGATGATTGCAGGTACTAGTAGATGGGAACAATGGCAGGCGGGTGTCCACAATGAGGAAATCAAAGAAAAACTGGGAATGAACTCTATAGATGTAGCATTCAGGGCAAACAGGCTTAGATAGTGGGGTCATGTTACACGCATGGGAGAAGTAAGGTTACCCAAGAGACTCATGGATTCAGCAGTAGAGGGTAGGAGGAGTCGGAGCAGACCGAGGAGAAGATACCTGGATTCGGTTAAGAATGATTTTGAAGTAATAGGTTTAACATCAGAAGAGGCACCAATGGTAGCACTGAATAGGGGATCATGGAGGAACTGTATAAGGGGGGCTATGCTCCAGACTGAACGCTGAAAGGCATAATCAGTCTTAAATGATGATGATGATGATGATGATGATGATGATTTATTGCCCCTTACTATATCTAGATTCAGCGTTTGCATTTTTCCTTTCACAGTTTCTAGCTTTCTTACCACGTTCAAGCCGACCGAAGTGGTCATGCGATTCTAAGCGCTGCAGTCTGGAACCGCGAGACCGCTACCGAGGTTCGAATCCTGCCTCGGGCATGGATGTTTAACTAGTTCTAAGTTCTAGGGGACTAATGACCTCAGAAGTTGAGTCCCATAGTGCTCAGAACCATTTGAACCACCAACCTACCACGTTCAAAGTTCAGATATTCCTCGCTCTGACTTGTAAAATGTCACCCTTTCGTTGACTGCTTAATCTTTTTGTCATGATCACCTTCCCATTGGCGGTCCCCTTCCAGAGATCCGATTGGGCACTGGTCCGGCATCTTTTGTTAACTGAGGGATCAACATGATGTGCTGTAGACACCCATTATGTGTCCTTAGTTCACTGATTTCTATCGCCTTCCGCATTATCACTCTGTTTTCATTGTGATTCTTTCGCCTTTTATGGAAAGGTTTCTACCACAAGAGCAAGAGGTTGCCATGAAACTGTATCTGCTCCTCTGCTCTCTTTGTGAAAGCTGTTGGTGGAACTAGTGTAACTCCTTTTTTTTTTGTCATCAGTCTACTGTCTGGTTTGATGCGGCCCGCCACGAATTCCTTTCCTGTGCTAACCTCTACATCTAACAGTAGCACATGCAACCTACGTCCTCAATTATTTGCTTGACGTATTCCAATCTCTGTCTTCCTCTACAGTTTTTGCCCTCTACAGCTCCCTCTAGTACCATGGAAGTCATTCCCTCATGTCTTACCAGATGTCCTATCATCCTGTCCCTTCTCCTTATCAGTGTTTTCCACGTAGTCCTTTCCTCTCCGATTCTGCGTAGAACCTCCTCGTTATCAGTCCACCTAATTTTCAACATTCGTCTATAGCAGCACATCTCAAATGCTTCGATTCTCTTCTGTTCTGGTTTTCCCACAGTCCATGTTTCACTACCATACAATGCTGTACTCCAGACGTACATCCCCAGAAATTTCTTCCTGAAATTAAGGCCGGTATTTGATATTAGTAGACTTCTCTTGGCCAGAAATGCCTTTTTTGCCATAGCGAGTCTGCTTTTGATGTCCTCCTTGCTCCGTCCGTCATTGGTTATTTTACTGCCTAGGTAGCAGAATTCCTTAACTTCATTGAATTGGTGACCATCAATCCTGATGTTAAGTTTCTCGCTGTTCTAATTTCTACTACTTCTCATTACCTTCGTCTTTCTCCGATTTAATCTCAAACCAAACTGTGTACTCATTAGACTTCATTCCGGTCAGCAGATCATTTAATTCTTCTTCACTTTCACTCAGGATAGCAATGTCATCAGCGAATCGTATCATTGATATCCTTTCACCTTGTATTTTAATTCCACTCCTGGACCTTTCTTTTATTTCCATCATTGCTTCCTCGATGTACAGATTGAAGAGTAGGGGCGAAAGGCGAGAGCCTTGTCTTACACCCTTCTTAATACGAGCACTTCGTTCTTGATCGTCCACTCTCATTATTCCCTCTTGGTTGTTGTACATATTGTATATGTCCCGTCTCTCCCTATAGCTTATCCCTACTTTTTTCAGAATCTCGAACAGTTTGCACCATTTTATATTGTCGAACGCTTTTTCCAGGTCGACAAATCCTATGAAAGTGTCTTGATTTTTCTTTAGCCTTGCTTCCATTATTAGCCGTAACGTCAGAATTGCCTCTCTCGTCCCTTTACTTTTCCTAAAGCCAAACTGATCGTCATCTAGCGCATTCACAATTTTCTTTTCCATTCTTCTGTATATTATTCTTGTAAGCAGCTTAGATGCATGAGCTGTTAAGCTGATTGTGCGATAATTCACGCACTTGTCAGCTCTTGCCGTCTTCGGAATCTAGTGGATGATGCTTTTCCGAAAGTCAGATGGTATATCGCCAGACTCATATATTCTACACAGCAACGTGAATCGTCGTTTTGTTGCCACTTCCCCCAATGATTTTAGAAATTCTGATGGAATGTTATCTATCCCTTCTGCCTTATTTGACCGTAAGTCCTCCAAAGCGCTTTTAAATTCCGATTCTAATACTGGATCCCCCTTCTAAATCGACTCCTGTTTCTTCTTCTATCACATCAGACAAATCTTCACCCTCATAGAGGCTTTCAATGTATTCTTTCCACCTATCTGCTCTCTCCTCTGCATTTAACAGTGGAATTCCTGTTGCACTCTTAATGTTACCACCAAAGGTTGTTTTGACTTTCCTGTATGCTGAGTCTGTCCTTCCAGCAATCATATCTTTTTCGATGTCTTCACATTTTTCCTGCAGCCATTTCGTCTTAGCTTCCCTGCACTTCCTATTTATTTCATTCCTCAGTGACTTGTATTTCTGTATACCTGATTTTCCCGGAACATGTTTGTACTTCCTCCTTTCATCAATCAACTGAAGTATTTCTTCTGTTACCCATGATTTCTTCGCAGCTACCTTCTTTGTACCTATGTTATTCTTTTCAACTTCTGTAACGGGCCTTTTTAGAGATGTCAATTCCTCTTCAACTGTACTGCCTACTGCGCTATTCCTTATTGCTGTATCTATAGCGTTAGAGAACTTCAAACGTATCTCATCGTTCCTTAGTACTTCCGTATCCCACTTCTTTGCGTATTGATTCTTCCTGACTAATGTCTTGAACTTCAGCCTACTCTTCATCACTACTATATTGTGATCTGAGTCTATATCTGCTCCTGGGTACGCCTTACAATCCAGTATCTGATTTCGGAATCTCTGTCTGACCATGATGTAATCTAATTGAAATCTTCCCGCATCTCCAGGCCTTTTCCAAGTATACCTCCTCCTCTTGTGATTCTTGAACAGGGTATTCGCTATTACTAGCTGAAACTTGTTACAGAACTCAATTAGTCTTTCTCCTCTTTCATTCCTTGTCCCAAGCCCATATTCTCCTGTAACCTTTTCTTCTACTCCTTCCCCTACAACTGCATTCCAGTCGCCCATGACTATTAGATTTTCGTCCCCCTTTACATACTGCATTATCCTTTCAATATCCTCATACACTTTCTCTATCTGTTCATCTTCAGCTTGCGACGTCGGCATGTATACCTGAACTATCGTTGTCGGTGTTGGTCTGCTGTCGATTCTGATTAGAACAACCCGGTCACTAAACTGTTCACAGTAACACACTCTCTGCCCTACCTTCCTATTCATAACGAATCCTACACCTGTTATACCATTTTCTGCTGCTGTTGATATTACCCGATACTCATCTGACCAGAAACCCTTGTCTCCCTTCCAACTTCACTTCACTGACCCCTACTATATCTAGATTGAGCCTTTGCATTTCTCTTTTCAGATTTTCTAGTTTCCCTACCACGTTCAAGCTTCTGACATTCCACGCCCCGACTCGTAGAACGTTATCCTTTCGTTGATTATTCAATCTTTTTCTCATGGTAACCTCCCCCTTGGCAGTACCCTCCCGGAGATCCGAATGGGGGACTATTCCGGAATCTTTTGCCAATGGAGAGATCATCATGACACTTCTTCAATTACAGGCCACATGTCCTGTGGATACACGTTACGTGTCTTTAATGCAGTGGTTTCCATTGCATTCTGCATCCTCATGTCGTTGATCATTACTGATTCTTCCGCCTTTAGGGGCAATTTCCCACCCCTAGGACAAGAGAGTGCCCTGAACCTCTATCCGCTCCTCCGCCCTCTTTGACAAGGCCGTTGGCAGAATGAGGCTGACATCTTATGCCGGAAGTCTTCGGCCGCCAATGCTGATTATTTATCAAAATTTAGGCAGTGGCGGGGATCGAACTTGGGACCGAAGACGTTTTGATTATGAATCAAAGACGCTACTCCTTTTTTTTTACCTTTCGCGGGCAAGTGCTCTACCAATTTTTTTTTTTTTTTTTTTTACTCGAACCCGGGATCTCCTGCTTACATCGCAGGTGCTCTACCCATTTTTTTTTCTTTTTTTACATTTGCTACAATTTGTAATAAGAATAGAATGAACAAAGTGTATATCATTGCTAAGCCACCGTAGCGCAATATAAGAAATGAAATGTCTTCTTGAGGTTTTTTCTGTTTTTTTTTTTTTTTTTTTGGCCAAGTAGTAAACAGAATTTTTTTTTTATGGTGCACAAAAGACTATCACTTCTTAATTGAAGGAAGGTTGCTCCGCTGCTCTGCGAGAGAAGGGAAATGTGAAAACGAAAATGGGAAAGAAAAAATGCCTTCTGCATAGTGTCGTAAATTTCCGACAAGTACTAAAGTCCCAGGAAGCAAACGGGATTCATACATACAGGTCACTGGCAACCTCTGCGATCCGAAATATTGTATCTGAAGCATTTAACCGTTAATTATGATGTTCATCATATTTCCAAATATCCTCCTGTAGTCACAATGTTGTCTCATTTTAAAGTGTTCAATTTCTATGTAAGAATAATAGTCGAGGAAAGTAGCATGCCTATTCTGCATAATAAACGATGCTGTGTGGCCGATGATCCACGTTTCAGCGTTGTTTTTTGCTCGTGGATATCTCAGTTTTTGTGGCTGAATGATCTCTAAAAGATCTACACCACAGGGCGTCGTACGGTCTATCACCGACAATCGTTGACGAAGAAATGTAGTAATTTCTTCTGCATGTCCGCACGTGAATCTATGAAGAAGCGTATCGACCCTTCCGCATGCGTCACAGTTGGGCGTTGGATGAAGGCCAATTTAAGTAGCTTTTCATTCGTTGCTACTTTATCGTTGACTGTTAGATACCAGTCGGCTATGACGCGTGACGGTAACACGTCGCTGTGCACATTCCGCCATACTATACTCCAATGTGTATGTGGATGTTTTTCTTCGAGACGATTCCTGTGGTTTGTTGTCGTGAGAAGACCATAAAGCTTCCTGTTCGTCAGGCTTCCGTTATCGACGATGTTGTGTCGAATGTAGCTCATTTCCATGTAGTACAGTCGCACATGTCGGTAAGAAAGTGGAATGCCGGCGATATTAACGGGTGGGTCAAGGCTATGAGGCTTCCACCGCTGAATGAGGTTTGTGATGATACTGGTCCTCCGGGTACGGAACTCCTTCCTGATGCGATTTAGGAGCAGGGTGACACGTTTTTAATGAGGTTAAGGCCACCTTTGAATGAAGGTAAGGTTAAGGTATCGAATTGAACTTTGAAAATGTGCCCCCTAAAAAGAAACCAACATAACGCTTGTTGTATACTCTTGACTAGATGGTCGGAGATTGGAAGAATTTGCGCCAAATAAGTCATTTTGCTCGTAATGGCGATCTCGATGGTCTTAACTTTCTGTAGTATGTTCAAGTCACGGTCGGAGTGAAGTATCAAAGCAGCACGTAATTTATTAAGCATGTGTGACTAGTTCTTCGTCAGGAATTTGTCTGGTTTGGCCTCAAAAGTAACACCGAGGGTTGTGTGAGAATCCTTGACCTTGCACCAGGTAACCTGGGATATGTCTCCGATACCGCCACCGATCTGCAAAGCTGTGGTTTTAGTTCTATTGAGTATTGCTCCTGAAAGAAACGTGAATGTTTGTAAAAGAGTTTCCGCTGACAGAAGTTGTTGCGATGATGACACAGTTACGCATACATCGTCAGCATACACAATGCATGGGATAGTGACAGACTCAACGCTAAGTCCGATCCCGCTATGCGCCAAGTTGTTCAGTAGCGGCTCCACTGCAATGGCGTACAAAATCATTGACAGAGGACATCCTTGGCGGACGGATTGCTCAATGGAAACTTCTTTTGTAAAATGGCCATTAATGAGAATCCGTGAAGAGGCGTTTGTAGTAAGTTTGCGAATTAATTCTATGAGATGAAGTCCAAATCCTAGTTTCTTCATGCTTTTAAAGAGAAAGTCATGACGTACACGGTCATAAGCCTTCTCAAAATCTAGAAAGATCAGAGCGCCCTGTCCTTTTGTTTCAGCATACGAACAGATGATGTCCCTCAAATCGCAGGCTGCTGAGATTGCACTTCGGCCTTGCACTGCACTGTACAGGTAACTGCCCAAAACCTTGTACATAACGGTTTGCATCCTTAGCTTAATCGATCTGGTGATGATTTTGAAATCGGCATTCAGGAGTGTGATGAGTCGCATGTTTTCGACCTTCCTGCTGTTCCCTTTTTTAGGTAAGGGCAGGATGATACCTTCCGTAAATGCCTTGGGTATAACTTCCAGGTGCCAGAGTTCATTCGCTATCTCGAGGAGTGTCGGACCGAGGAGGTTCCAGTAACGCTGGTAAAACTCAGCGCTGAGACCGTCGAGTCCTGGTGACTTCCCTTTCTTTGCACTGTGGACCACCAGTCGGATTTCGTCCTCTGTGAAAAGAGATTCCAGATTTGCATTATCCTTTTGTGACAAGCGACAGCTCAAGGTCCTAAGAAAATCGTCGCATGAGTGTTCATCAACGGCTTGCTTCTTGTAAAGTTGACTATAATAGTCGTAGACGTGCGAGATGATGTCACGTTGCTTCGTGATGGCATTCTCAGCGTCATCAACGACGGCTTCAATCAACATGGCTTTACACCGTTTCGTCGTTCTCAGGATGTGGTACAGAGAGGCCCGTTCTTCGGCGGCAACGTCGTTGGGGAGGGGTCGCACGATGATGCCTTGCATTCGTTGGCGTTGTATCGCCGTGATTTTCGCTTTATATCGTTTGATCTTTATGTCGATATCGCGAGAAGGATTGTTAGCGCGACTGTACAGTTCTCTCAAACAGCGATAATAAAACTCAATAGTCTGTTTCTGCCAAAAGCTTTTTTGTCGGGCGTAACTCATGAGGGTGAGGCGTAATTTAGGCTTAGCACACTGAGTCCACCACTGGAGAGCGCTATCGTAACGACGTCGTTGCCGCTGGAGCTGTTGCCACGTTATGTTCACCTCCTCTTCAAGTTGGGCATCCTGCAGAAGGCTGACATTCAATTTACAGTAGCCTTTCCCACGGTATATTTGCTGGCGGTGTAGGTTAAGGTAACACTGATACGCACAATGGTCGGAGATGTTGACAGGAGCTATATCACAGTTCACAGAGTGTCGCTGGAGGGCCTCGGACACATAGATCCTATCAAGCCGACTGGCAGAATGACTGGTTACGAAGGTGTACGCTACCCGTTCACCGTGCAGTTGTTGCCATGTATCGTGAAGACGCATGCCATGAATTAAATGTTCAAGTTCGATACATCTGTTCGTGTTAGGAGTTTGGTCTCTGTCGTTAAGCACACAATTGAAGTCACCATCGAGGATGAGATGTGCACGATAAGCGCTAAGAAGAATGGGAACCTCGTTTTTATAAAATGTTGAGCGATCTCTCTTATGAGTGCTACCTGAGGGAGCGTACACGTTAACAATATGCACGCCATTCACTCGAAGAGAAATGCCACGACCACTAGGCAGCCGCTGCACATCCGTAAGTGGTATACCGTCGCGCAGAAGTATGGCAGTGCCTACAGCATCCTGGAGATTGATGTTATCAATGAGAACGTAACCGGGCACTTCTAAGACTGTGACTACCTCCTGTAGGAGGGCAATGTCAACGCTGGTACCATACAAGAAATCAGTTAGCGAATGGAGTTTCACCGCACTTTGAATTCTATTGGCGTTAAGTGTGGTAACGTTGTAGGTTTGGCTATCGCACATGATGGTTCGGAGGACAATGAGCTCTGTGTTGGATCGTCCTTCTCGACGGCTTTGAATCAAACCCGTTGGGAACGTCTGGAGTACTCAGAGAGTGGAAATGCCGCAGCGCGATGGTCATGCGCGAGAGCAGCTACTGCTGCATTTCCTCGTCCTGCTGCAACCACGCCTCATTGCTGTCGGGGTGCTGCGCGGTGCGCGCGCCGCCCTGCCCGCCACCGCCGGCTGAGTCTGTCAACGTGGTCGCATCCGCCTGACCACCACGCGGGGCTGCGACTGACGTCAGCGAGTTCCTGCGGGAGCGCTGCTGCAGCTGCTCGCTACTCTGTTCGCTCTTCCTCTTAGCCGTTACGGTGCTCTGTTCCCTCTCAGCGCTCAGTAGTGCCTTCAGGTGTTTGGTTTGTTCACGAATGCGTTCTTTCCTCGCGGTGTCCTCGCAGAGCACGGAGCAAGAAGATTGACATGTGTACGGGTCTCAAATCATCCGACTTTTCCTCTTTGCTACTATTCCCTTTGCTTCTCCTTCGGCGGCCTTTCTTCGTTTCTGCTGCAGTCTCTACCGATAGGGGCGGTTCAGGCAAACTGATATGCACCCGCTCCTGCATCTCACACGGCTTAGTTTCAGAGGTGGCTGGCGCATCGTTGCTATCCAGCGATAACTGCCCCGGTGAGGATGACGGTGCCGGATCGACGTCCGTCCTACCGCAAATGTCTTGGGCACTGCATTCCACCTGAACTGGCATCTCCGCCTCGCTAACACGTTTCGGCTGCCGAGGTGGTGGTACCGTCCCCGCGACTACCTCACTCAATAGCGGAACATGCGTTTCACTACCGTCTGCAGGACGTTCCCGTGGAAGTTGAAATGGACGTCGACGTGTACAGTTCATCCGCAGATGTTCTGTTGAATGGCAGATCGAACAGGTAGGGGGTTGTCCAATGTAAGTTACCTTTGCACGACAGCCGCCAATGGCAACATACGATGGTATATGCTTTTTTAAGTCCACACGTACACTTCGCACCCCGCTGTTAACTTGGTAGCGATATGCACTCGACCATTTTTCATTGGTAATTGACAAAACAACGCCGTACAGTGACAGAGAACGTGCTATCAGGTCATTTGGGCACTCAGGTGGCACATTAAATACCCTGACGGTTCTCACTCCGTATCCCGAAGACACGATTTGGACATTGCTAATACTGCCATCATTATGACGAAATGGTCTCACACCAGCATGCTCCTCAACGAATTTCTAATAAGTGTCACTCGAAATAAATTTGATAAATAACGAGTACTGCACAAAGTCCAACTGGAACGTGTCGACTATATCTTCCGGCAATTTCAGATCCTCAAAAATCTACTCATGGATTTCGAAAGCCGTCGGTCGCAAGGCAGCACGATCGAAAACACACTGAACGCTGTTCGCTCTGTTAATTGTCGACATCTTACTTACAACAGTGGTACAGAAACAAACGTTAACAGCGCTCGCACACGCTGCTCAGCTCTCCACCGCAGCACTGCTCGCGACGTTAACACTGGCCCGCGCTACCGCCCGTCACAGCGCGATGTGCACTGGCCGAGTGCCTGAGCACGACTGAGTAGACCACAGGACTCCTTATACCAGATATTTTCTGCTACCATTGCTGATGTTTTTACGTCAAAATTTAAGACGAGACCTAGGACGTTTTCATGGCTAGTGAAAGACGCTGCCCTATAGCGATCAGCAGGAATTGAAATACAATCGTCAATAATTACTGGTTTCGACAGAATCGTGCTGTCATCTTCAGATTGTCTTTACACTTTGCGGATATGTTTACATACGTGTGTCGTTGATATATTGAGAACTAAGTGTAAATAATACATTAAAAACTCCACATTGTTTGTCATGTTTTATAAATGACTTCCTGCAGCAGTCAAAACTTGGTCTATTCAGAGCGAAGTTCCGGTGTGTGCGGAAATGTCACCTGCAAAAAGTACTGGTAATTTTCAGGTAAAATGTTTTTTCCATTTGTTTTCGTTTTACTAAATGGTTTACATTTAACACAAAAGATTTTTGAATACAGTTAATGGCTTTAGAAACCATCCGTGACCGGAACAGACAGCTGAGCGCAGATATCAGGGCAAGCAGCTACGCAGGTGACTTTCTGGTTCGTGTTAACAATACGTGCCAAACACGTATTGTCCGACCTCTG
Source organism: Schistocerca cancellata (assembly GCF_023864275.1). Lineage (NCBI taxonomy): Eukaryota > Metazoa > Arthropoda > Insecta > Orthoptera > Acrididae > Schistocerca > Schistocerca cancellata. The sequence continues at coordinate 593,701,768 of NC_064630.1, read as the reverse complement.
GGAAGGGTTTGGATTCCGGAGAAATGAAGGAACACGTGAGGCAATACTAACCCAACAAGATAGAAGATAGGTTAAGAAAAGACGAACCCGTGTTTATAGAATTTTTAGACTTAGAGAAACCTTTTGACAGTGTTGATTGGAATATTCTCTTTGAAATTCTGAAGTTGACAGGGGTAAAACATAGGTAGAGAGAGGCTATTTAAAACTTGTACAGAAACCAGGCGGCAATTATAAGAATCGAGGGCCATGAAAGGGAAGCAGTGGTCGACAAGAGAGTTAAGACAGGGTTGGAGCCTATCCCTGATGTTTTTCAATCTGTACACTGAGGGGGTATTAAAGGAAACCGGAGAAAACTTTGGAATAGGAATTAAAGTTCAGGGAAAAGAAATAAAACTTTGAGGTTTTCCTATGACGTTGTAACTCCCTGACACAGCAAAAGACATACACTACTGGCCATTAAAATTGCTACACTAAGAAGAAATGCAGATAATAAACGGGTATTCATTGGACAAATATATTATATTAGAACAAACATGTGATTACATTTTCACGCAATTTGGGTGCATAGATCCTGACAAATCAGTACCCAGAACAACCACCTCTAGCCATAATAGCGGCATTGATACGCCTGGGCATTGAGTCAAACAGAGCTTGGATGGCGTGTACAGGTACAGCTGCCCATGCAGCTTCAACACGATACCAAAGTTCACCAAGAGTAGTGACTGGCGTATTGTGATGAGCCAGTTGTTCGGCCACCATTGATCAGACGTTTTCAGTTGGTTTTCATTTGGTGAGAGATCTGGAGAATGTGCTGGCCAGGGCAGCAGTCGAACATTTTCTGTATCCAGAAAGGCCCGTACAGGACCTTCAACATGCGGTCGTGCATTATCCTGCTGAAATGTTGGGTTTCGCAGGAATCGAATGAAGGGTGGAGCCACAGGTCGTAACACACGAAATGTAACGTCCACTGTTCAAAGTGCCGTCAATGCGAACAAGAGGTGACCGAAACGTGTAACCAATGGCACCCCATACCATCACGCCGTGTGATACGCCAGTATGGCGATGACGAATACACGCTTCCAATGTGCGTTCACCGCGATGTCGCCAAACACGGATGAGACCATCATGATGCTGTAAACAGAACCTGGATTCATCCGAAAAAATGGCGTTTTACCATTCGTGCACCCAGGTTCGACGTTGAGTACACCATCGCAGGCGCTCCTGTCTGTGATGCAGCGTCAAGGGTAACCGCAGCCGTGGTCTCCGAGCTGATAGTCGATGCTGCTGCAAACGTCGTCCAACTGTGCGTGCAGATGGTTGTTGTCTTGCAAACGTCCGCATCTGTTGATTCAGGGACCGAGACGTGGCTGCACGATCCGTTACAGCCATGCGGATAAGATGCCTGCTATCTCTACTGCTAGTGATACGAGGCCGTTGGGATCCAACACGGCGTTCCGTATTACCCTCCCGAACCCACCGATTCCATATTTTGCTAACAGTCACTGGATCTCGACCGACGCGAGCAGCTGTGTCGCGATACGATAAACCGCAATCGCGATAGGCTACAATCCGACCTTTATCAAAGTCGGAAACGTGACGGTACGCATTTCTCCCCCTTACACGAGGCATCACAACAACGTTTCACCAGGCAACGCCGGTCAACTGCTGTTTGTATATGAGAAATAGGTTGGTAACTTTCCTCAGGACAGCACGTTGTAGCTGCCGCCACCGGCGCCAACCTTGTGTGAATGCTCTGAAAAGCTAATCATTTGCATATCACAGCATCTTCTTCCTGTCGGTTAAATTTCGCGTCTGTAGCACGTCATTTTCGCGGTGTAGCAATTTTAATAGCTAGTAGTATATTAACGCAGCATCTGTCTATCTTCTTCTATCTGTCGTCCAGATTTTGCCTTTTATCTGTCTTCTTCCGTACGGGGTGTTCGGAAATTTCCGTTACGTAGCGTAGAATTGTAGTTGGAAAGAATGGACAGTGTCTTGGAAGCAGGATATAAGATGAACATCAACAAAAGCAAAACAAGGATAACGGAATTTAGTCGAATTAATTCAGCTGATTCTGACGGAATTACATTACGAGACATTTAAAATATTAGATGAGTTTTGCCATTTGGGCAGCAAAATAGCTGACGGCCGAAACAGAGAGGATATAAACTGTAGATTGGCAATGGCAAGAAAAGCATTTCCGAAGAAGAGAAATTTGTTAACATCGATTGTATATGTAAGTGGTAGGAAAATTTGTTGTGAAATTATTTGTCTGGAGTGAAGACATGTATGGAAGTGAAACACAGAAAGAGTATACAAGCTGCCGACGTGTTGTGTTTCAGAAGAATGTTGTTTAGAGCGTAGATCACGCAACTAGTGATGTGGTACTGAGTAGAATTGGGGAGACAAGAAATGTGTGGTTGACCAAAAGAAGGAAGCTACGATAGGGCACTTTCTGAGACATCAAAGAATTACCAGTCTAGTGTTGGAGGGAAGTGTGTGGGATAAAAATCGCAGAGAGGGACCAAGAGAAGAATACAGCAAGCATACTCAGAATGATGTAGGTTGCAGTAGCTATTCGGAGATGAAGAGACTCGCACAGGGTAGAGCAACATGGAAAGGTGCATCAGACCAGTCTTCGGACTGAAGATCACAACAACGTACAAAGAAAAATGGCCACATGTCCTTGACAACATTTGAGATCCACGCCACGGCCTGTGGAAGGGCCGTATTTCCAAATTTAAAACCCCCTGTCTCTTGGCTCCCTATTGCCACTTCTCATGTCTTTTTTCCCCAACCCGCTTTTTTCTCATGAAGCAGCTCAATGAAATCCACACAATGTGATCATTCTCCACCGTATTCTTCTTGTTCTTCTTTTTTTTTTTTTTCTTCTTCTGGCAGTCGAGAATTAGGCCTTTGTGACCTGTTCCAGTCTCAGCATCTCTTCAAATGCAATTGGCTTCCCACACGCCTTCTTCCAATGCAATTGTATTCCATCATTTGTGGAGGCATTCTCTGTGAGATCTGCAGCACTCGTAAACGCTATTTCCAAGCCTAGTTTCGTCGGATTACTTTTGCGGTTAATGGCTATACCCTCAGTTCTTTCCTTATTTTTCGTTTCTTATTTTTTCTTCTCTCGTGCAACCTTTCACAGATCTAAGGAACTTTATTTCTGTTTTTTCAAGTTGTCTTGTTTTGATCTTACAAGTGTCTAACTTTCTCTTAGTATAGTATTCTAGGTAGAGTTGAAACTTTATTAAATTTCGTTTCGCGTCTTTTCTCATTCTATCCTTTAATTTTTTGTTATCCTGCAACATATATGTTAGTAGGTGTTTTCCTTATTTTTGTCTTTCTCTCGTCAGAGCCGCGGGGCCAAAAGTGCCTTGCCACGGTTCGTGAGGCTCCCCCCGTCGGAGGTTCAAGTCCTCCGTCGGGCATGGGTGTGTATGTGTTGTCTTTAGCGTAAGTTAGTTTAAGTTAAATTAAGTAGTGTGTAGGCCTAGGGACCGATGACCTCAGCGGTTTGGTCCCATAGGAACTTACCACAAAAATTCTCTCACCAGAATTTATATCACATCCTAGATACTGAAAACAGGACACCTGTTACTGATGATTGTCTTAGTTATTACGGGATTTTTCCTAAAAGAGGCCCTGTTTTTATTTTGATTTCTTCGGATTTTAGGCTCATGTTGTTAAATCTGTGTATTATTATTTGTAATTTATCTTCAGTGCTCCATATGATTACCTGATCGTCGGCAAAAAGCATCATATTGAGAAATTTATATGTCCGAATTCTTATACCTTGAGGTAATCTGTCCCTTATGCATTCCCTGAACAAGCTGTCGATGTACGGTTGAACAATGCTGGTGGCGTTGCCTAATTCCCTAGTTTATCTCTACATCTATTGCCAGCACTTTGCACATATCTATTCTTATTTTTGTATTTTTATTTAGGACATGGCAGATTTTTATCGGATACCTGCGGAAATCCTTCTGTCTATCCACAAAAATTTTCATTTTACGCATTAATTAGTTTATTTGTACGTAGTGTAATATTATCGTATTGGAATTTTAAGCTCTATGCCGTACTTGCAGAATAGTAATAATGAATTAACAAGGTTCCGTCTTTTTGCAAGTATCCAGTTACTGTTTTGCTTTAATACCCACACGTTTCACCAGAGTTTGTGGCAGCCACAGTTGATTTACTCTTTTATTTTTGTCCTGAAACACATTCAGACGGACTTTATTTAGGTTTGAAAATTCGTTACATTGCTTTTTGTTGTTGGTTAGGCAACGTACTTACTTCAACATTAATTTACTCTGTGTGTGTCCTGTGACTGCTAACAGAAATCAGTCACAGACCCTAAAATATACACCACGTCATCTGCAAACATAGGGATGTTAGGGCATCGTCTAATTGAATTTTCGTTTAGGATACAATCTTTAGAAATATATATATTTCAGTAAAATGACGCCGTATGCCCCTTTTCTTAGGTTTACCATTACCGTATTTTGCTGGTTTTGAGCTGTGACTGGTTTTTATTTGCCTCACAAGCGTTTCTTGTTGTCGTTTGTGTGTTCAGATGTTTAGTCTGTTTTTATATACAGATGAAAAAGTCTCGTAGGATAACAACATGAGGATGACATCGTATACCAGAAAAGCTTTATGGAAGACAACGGCTGCGGAATCATTGAGTCCCGAACGCAGAATACTGTTTCTCCGCCCTTGACGTAGTGCAAGCCACGATATGTTGGTGGCTGGTAGCTGAGAAACAGAAGGGAATGAAGGCAACATAATTATTTTAACATATTTGGTCGATTGCATGTCAGACAGTGACTTCATTCTTGCGGATGGACCGTTAGGATAACTGAATTAAACTGCCTCAGAGCTGCCTAGTATCTGAAGGGAAAAACTGCTCTAAGCAGACACAGCCGTCGTGTCTCCAGTGCTGGGGTGTTCCACTCCGAAAGACGCCACTGTCCGTCTTGCGACTCCCAGCAGACGCGCAGCAATTTGAGGGGGAGCGGTCGTCAGGGGTGTCCTCATTCCGCGTTACTTATTCGCCAGAGCCATTGTCTGAGACGAGCGTTGCCGACTGAACCGAGCCGGAACGAATAACTCTGCGCCGTCGGAGTTCCCGCGGCAGCCTCTTGCGTTCGAGGGGACCGCCGTCCCGCGCCTGGTACTGCAGCGCCTCTCGACGACCAAGCAGGAAGCAGCGTGCAGGCGCACTAGCGGGGGATGAGTGCGCAAGAGTCTGCAGCAGCAAGGATGTAGACAGGGCAACAGTCTACTGCCTCCAGGAAAGTTGGTCTCGAAACCTCTAACAAGTGACAGTCACAATCATATTCACTGATAAGCCGAAAGAATAAAACCACGTGTTAAGCAGCGTTTCGCTTAAGCTTTGGTAAGCAATGGAGCAGCGATTCTGGGCAACACGGATCCGAAAAATGGTTGGTAGGGCTGTGGAAGTGTGAAGAACCAGATGTCTAGTCACAGGTCATGCAATTACCGTAAAATACAGTCCTCGATACGTTTCGTAGGGTTCGGATCAGGTGAATTTTCTCGCTAAGACATCGATGTGGGTTCACAGTCATACTCCTCAATCAGCTGCACCACAACACCTGGTCTTGTGACATTTTTTTCCCTTTATTGTTCATTTCCCCCCCTCCCCTGCCCCACGTCATATGGACATCCTTAGGCGTCAGGTGCGGATATCTGCGAAGCTAAGAGCACAACACTGCGTCTAACATTTGGTCAGAATCCCGAAAATATCGCCATAAATTAAAAGAATTCGAAGTTAAGAAGTTTGGCCAAAAAGGTAGGCTGCGGTATATTTGGACTATTGGCAGAAGCGGCCAGCTCTTTCTTCCGAAGGTTGAATTTGCTTCGGATGAAATATTTTTCTGCAGCAAAATCAGAGTGAATTATTTTTAAATGGAGTCTGTTCCAGATGGTAATTACTTAATGACGAACTCCAATTTCCTTCTTTAATCATTAATTAACAAGTAGCTTTAGTTAATGAGCTTCTTACCGTAATGTAAGCAATAAAATTGTAAAACACGAGCGAGAAAAAGATGACCAAAAACGAAGTGCTCGGATTAAAATCGGTGTAACACAACGATGTAGTCTCTCGTCGCTAGTCTGTACATCGAAGAAACAATGATGGAAATAAAAGAAAGGTTCAGGAGTGGAATTAACATTCAAGGCCAAATGATATCAGTGATTCGCTAGAACATTGCTATCCTGAGTGAAAGTGAAGAAGAAATACATTATCTGCTGAGTAGAACGAACAGCCTAATGAGTATAGAATATGGACTGAGAGTAAATCGAAGAAAGGCAAAAGTAAAGAGAAGCAACTGAAATTAGAATAGCGAGAAAATCAGGATTTGTGATCACGAAGCAGATGAAGTTAAGAAATTTCGACTACCTAGGCACCAAAAGCAAACTAGCTCTGGCCAGAAGGGCATTTCTGACAAAAGGAAGTCTACTAGTATCAAACATAGGTCATACTTTAAGGAAGAAATTTCTGAGAATGTACATTAGGTGCACAGCATTGTAAGGTAGTGAGACATTGACTGTGGGAAAGAAGATAATCGAAGCATGTGGTGCTACAGACGAATGTTATAAATTAGGTACACTGATAAGGTATTCGATGAGAAGATTCCCGCAGAGTCGACGCGGAAAGGAATATAAGGAAAACAGTGACAAGAAGAAGGGCCAGGATGATAGGACATTTGTTATGACATCAGGAAATAACTTCTGTAGAGGGTAAAAACTGTAGAGGAACACAGAGACTGGAATCCACCCAGCAAATAATTGAGAACATAGGTTGCAAGTCCTACACTGAGATGAAGAGGTTGCCCCAGGAGAGGAATTCGTGGTGGGCCGCATAAGGCTGACGACTAAAAAAAAAAAAAAAAAAAAAAGGAGAATTTGGGCTATGGCAAGAGACAACTTAGTTGGTAAGATATGAAGGTAGGGTTCGAGCGTGGCGCAGACGTCACGAAGCCATAGACCCAAGTTGTCAACAAGACACTGTACAAGCTGGTGGTGGCTCCATAGTGATGTGGTCTGGATGCTCTGGTCCATCTGAGCAGATAATTCAGTAGAAATTGTTGTGTTCGGCTACGTGGAGACCTTTCTCAGCCATTTATATTCCCAAAAAATCATGCCCCATAGTATTGGGTCACATTTGCTTGTGACTGGCTTGAGGAATATTCTGGACAATTCGAGCGAATGATGTGGCCACCTAAATCGCCCTCATGTAATCCATCAATCATTTGTGGGACATAATCTAGAGGTCAGTTCGTGTACAATATCCTGCACCGTGCAACACTTTCGCAATTATGGGTGGCTATAGAGGCGGACATCAGACAATTCTATAAGTTAGAAGAAATACGCTAGGAAATCACCAGAGCTCATGTTAGTTAATATATTTCCTTCACAATGTTTCCTCTTAAATAAAACGGAAATTAATAATTCAAAATGAGTACAGTGATTACTAATGGCTATAACTACAGCGATACATAGATGAGCATAATAATGTAAAAGAAAGTTCAAAATTTCCATCGTGCCAAGCTCAGTCACTCGAAATCCAGCGCTTGCGAGGTGATGCAAAAGTGAAAAGTTCCGTGTCAAAAATGAAGTGGCGGATCCCTTAAAGAAGGCATTCTGCATATGAGGATTTAACAACTGTCACTCTGTTATCACAGTGCAGAGAAAATTTCGTTAGCGGTACAGTCAACACCACTATATTGCAATATATTGACAGATGTCACTGGCACCTTGAAGAAACATCAAGTTGGTGCCAAGGAAAAAGTACCCGCTACGTGTATAATCACAAAGTGTAGAATGAATTAATTCTCCGTTTGAAAATGGTCCATGTAAATAGACTATGAAACCAGTAGGAAGCTATCAATCCACCAACAACGCTTTTGGCGTGTTTTCGGGTATACACTGAAAGAAATCTTATGGAATTAAAATTATACAGAAATTGAGTCCAGAAGACTCCGCCAGTCGCGTGCATTACTCTAAGGAAATTATGGAAACCATGGAGGAAGAAACATTTGTTGCACGTGTCAATTGTCTCAATGAGACAAATTTCAGCCTAAGTTTAAAGTGTTACTCATCGGAGGTCAATGTGTTTTGCGTGATGTCAGCACAGAAATTGTGCGATCTGTTTTTATACAGTGAGGTAAGTGTTTCAACAAACATTTACCTGGACATACTTGAGCAATGGCCGTTGCCAGAGTTAGACACGGCTTCATTAGGAAGATGGAGCACACTCACATTGGGGTATGAAGGTTATTTCTTCTTAATAATCTCCCAAACGATTGTATCTTAAGCGCTGGATGTGGTGACGCACAACGGGCCAGAATCCTGAAAACCTGGCCAAACTTGCAAAGTATGCGTCAGTATGGCCAAAAATGGGTATAATGGACTATCTGACCCTAGCGATAACGATTTTTACACCAAAGTTGAAAAACACAAAATGGCGAATGCAATGTGGCGAAAAGAATTCGGAAATAATTAATGCAGTGGGCAAAAAATGTTTTCGGTGAACATTTAATATTTTAATGGTAAACTTTACTACAAAATTACTTCTGTTACTGTCCTTACTACAGAAAACACATGTTAGTAACAAAGATTCAAAGTTTTATATGTCTTCTTAATCTTCTTCCTCTTGTGCTTCTCATCCTTCATCTTCGTTTCCTTGGCCACTTTATTCCTCACCGACATTTGTATCATCATTAGCATCTGATTCCTCATAAACCTCTGGTACCAACTTCCGACAACAAAGTTTTCACTTTCCTCGTAAATGGTTTCCGCAAAGAAGAAAAAATTAATAATAAAATATAATTTAATAAAATTGAATTTATAAAAGAAAGGCATATTGATATAAAATGATATAATTATTTTATAAAGAGTACCTTTTATTTTGTTAGTAAATTTAAGATATATATTGTTATATTTAGCAATTACATTTTTATTTTATAATAGCTTATTGGCAATATTATACACACAACAATTTTATGATTATGTATACATATGTCTTTGATTCGTATTTTAGTAAAACTTTCAATTCTATTTCCTCAGAGTAAATAACAGCGTTTTGTAACTACCCCTTAAAAAAGGTCTCAAAGCCGGAGTCACGTTTTGTAGCTGGATTTTAGGGCTGCTTCGTGAATAACAGTACATACTTATCGCAACGGAAAAGCAGGCGGAAAGTCGTGGAATACAAAACATACATATTTTTCTCGCTGGCGTTTTATAGTTTTTTGCTTACATTCCGGTATGAAGCTCATTAACTAAAATCAACTGTTAATTATTGATTAAATAAGGAAATATGTATGTTCGTCATTAAGTACATACCTTCTGGAATAGCCGCCATTTAAAAATGATATAGTCTGATTTTGCTGCACAAAAATATTTCATCCAAAGGGAATTCTACTTTCAGAAGAAAGAGCTGCCCGCTTCTATAACCGGGTTCAATAGTTCAAATATTACCGTATCCTATCTTTTTAGCCAAATTACTTAACTTTGAATTTTTTATATATGGCAATATTTCGTCTTCTGATCAAATGTTAGATGCTATGTTGTGCTCTTGGCTTCGCAGATATCCGCACCTGATATCTATGGATTTGTTTTTACGGCGTGATGTGCAAAACTTAGTAAACATGCCGCCTTTAATGAAAACATTATCAGTACTCAAAAATGTGCATTTACTATGCTCTCGAGACGGTAACTCCTCACATGCTTCAAAATGCATGGCGTGAAATGGATTCCCGCGTAGATGTTGTCCATGTGACCAAGGAGAGTAACAGTAGATTGGTATGTAAAAAAATCTGAACTTTCTATTGAATTTTCTGTTACTCCTTTCGATGTATCGTTATGCCTTAAACAGTTATATCCGGCTGTAGCTGCTACATTAATTCTGAATTGCTCTGTACGTTTACAGTGATGAGCCAAAAAATTACGACAACTGCTCGCCCCGAGACTGAGTGCCGCCTGGTGCCATTCCAGGCACGGAACGCAATAAGGAAAATACATGAAGTGGATCAGAGACGAATGGGTAAGCGTTCCAGCAACGATACGGGCCACAAATTGGGAAATCCACTGACGTAAACCAGTTTGACAAACGGCGGAAAGTTATGGTATGGCGCCTCGGAACGAGAAGCTCAGAAATGGCGACGCTGATCGACCGTTCTGGTGCTACTGCCATGACCATCTACGGAAGGGCCGGTGAAGCCAGAATAGGTGAAAAGGACGTGGATCCCTAGCATCGTCACACAATGTAGAGCTCGGAAATTTGCCCGCTGTGCAAACCAAGGTATATAGCGATCTGTAGCAGATGTGACGACACAGTGCGATGTTGGTGCAGGCAGAACTGTTCTGGAGCGTACCGCTTTGCACACATTGTCCAACTTTGGCTTCGATGCAGACAACCACAAAGTGTTTACCTGCTGCCCCAACGGTTCATCAACTCCGATTGCAGTAGACACGGGGCAATCGAGATTGGACCAAAAGAAACGTGTCACCTGGTCGATTTTATCACGCAACTTGTTACACCATTTCGATGGTCATCTCTTGCACATGTTGTATGTCACCTGTCTCTCCCTACAGAAACGGCCGGTGTGGCCGAGCGGTTCTAGGTGCTTCAGTCTGGAACCGCGCGACCGTTACGGTCGCAGGTTCGAATCCTGTCTCGGGCATGGATTTGTGTGATGTCCTTAGGTCAGTTAGGTTTAAGTAGTTCTAAGTTCCAGGGGACTGATGACCTCAGATGTTGAGTCCCATAGTGCTCAGAGCCGTTCGAACATTTTTCTCCCTACAGCTTACGACCATTTTCCTCAGAATTTCGAACATCTTGCACCATTTGACATTGTCGAACACTTGTTCCAGGTCGACAGATCCTATGAACGTGTCTTGATTTTTCTTTAGTCTTGCCTCCACTATCGACCGCAGCGTCGGAATGGCCTCTTTTGTGTCTTTACCTTTCCTAAAGCTTAACTAACCATCATCTAACACATCCTCAATTTTCTTTTCTATTCTTCTGTGTATCATTCTTGACAGCAACTTGGATGTATGAACTGTTAAGCTGATTATGCAATCTCACAGTTGTCAGCTTTTGAAGTCTTTGGAACTGTATGAATAATATTTTCCTGACAATCAGATGGTATATCGCCAGACAATATACAGAGTGATTAAAGTTAAACTTCCAAATCGCTGTAGAAATAACACCACTGCTTAGTATGACGTCAAATTGCAACGGAATATTATCGGAGAAGAAGAAAAAAATAGTGTGAAAATTGATCAATCGATGACACTGCATGTGTCAGAATACGCAAATGAAAACACCTGTCATGCTCCTTTCGCGTCTCAGGCTTTCGCCATGACTGCCTCAATGCAGGATCGCGCCCTCCTTGTAAAGCTGTATTTCAAGAATGATGACTGTGCACACATCACTCTGCAGAAGTTACGGACACTGAAGGGTTTGAAAAAAGGTGTTGGTTCGAAGACGGCCGTGGGTCTGGAGAAAATGATTCGGAAATTCGAAAAGAAGGGTTCTTTTGATGTGCAGCCTGGTAGAGAGAGGAAACTAATGGATTCCATGTCAATGGAAGCAGTGGATACAGCAATGCAGGAGGAGGCGAGTGGCGGTGTGCAAACCTGTAGTGCACGGAGAATTGCCCGAACACTGGACAACCCGTGAGCACAGTGCGTAAAATCCTACGAAGCATCCTTCTTTGCAATCCATTCAAAATTACCGGTGTTCACGAGTTGCTTCTTGTTGACATGCCACCAAGAGAGACCTTCGCTTTAGAATTTCTTGCTCGCATGGAAGTGGACAATAATTGGCTCTAGAAGATTTTGCAAACAGACGAAGCCTACTTCCATCTGACAGGATATCTCAAATACACAGAATTGTTGATATGGGCAACGGAAAATCCACACGCAAATCAACCAGTACCACTTCATCTTGGAAAGGTCATTGTGTGGTGCAGGTTTACGGCATCATTTATCATAGGGCCATATTTATTCGAAGAGACAGGTGCTTCCGGTCCTGTTACCTGTACCGTCACTGGTAAGCGCTATAAGTGTCTATTGCGTAACCACGTCATCGCAGCTCTCCACCAGCGTGGAAGTGTGGATGGGATCTTTTTTATCCAAGATGGCGCACCTGCGCACATTGCAAATCCAGGGCAATCAGAGGCAGCTGCTGAAGCGCCATTTCGGAAATGCTAGAATTATCAGCCGCCATTTCCCTACAGCCTGGCCGTCCCGAGCACCTGATCTTAAGCCGTGTGACCTCTGGCTCTGGGGTATCTGAAAGATGTTGCCTACAGTGCTCCGATTGCAAACTTAGCTGCATTCAAAGCACCCATTGCGCAACACATTCTGAACGTGACCCCGGAAACAGTTCGATCAGTTGCGGAACATGCTGTTTCTCGATTTCAACTTGTTGCAGAAAACAGTGGACAGCAAATTGAACATGTTTTTCGCCTGTCGCATGGAAATTAATAAATAAATTTGAATTTGATTTTTGCTTTTTATGCGGTTTCTGGCCTAAGGACAATTAAAAACCGACGTGATTGATGCTTTTTTGTGGTTTTTGACCTCAGGACGGTTAAAAAGCAATTTTCCCATCGTATGTGATATGACCTTGACCTGTTCGATGGGCTTACGTAACTAACAGTATCATACCTGTACACCCATACACACTGAGTAGCACAGTTTGTTTAACGTCAAACGTACAAAATAGTTCAAATGTCTCTGAGCACTATGGGACTTAACAACGGAAGTCATCAGTCCACTAAAACTTAGAACTATTTAAACCTAACTAATCTAAGGACATCACACACATCCATGCCCGAGGCAGGATGCGAACCTGCGACCGTAGCAGTCGCGCGGTTCCGGACTGAAGCATCACACGTACAGCTTAGGCATTGTTCTGTGATTCATTTTTCGACCACTATAAAATTATGGTCCTTACAGCTCCATCTATTGCTACATTTTGTAACTATTTATTTTTCTTCTGCCGCGCCGGATTGCCGTGCTGTCTGAGGCGCCACGCGCCTTGTCGTGGTTTGCGTTGCTCCCTCCGTCGGAGGTTCGAATCCTCCCTCGGGCATGGGTGTGTGTGTTGTCCTTCGCGTAAGTTTATTTAGCTTAAGTAGTGCGTAAGCCTAAGGACCGATGACTTAAGCAGTTTGGTCCCATAGTCCTTACCACAAATTTCCAATTTCCTATTTTACTTCTGTCGTACGTTTTCCCCCTTCTCTGATAATACGAGTATTCCGTTGCAATTTGATGTCATTCTGACCAGTGGTGTAATTTCTACAGCGGTTTGAAAGTTTAACATTAATTATAATCACCCTGGATAATGGTTTTAGAAATTCTGATGGAATTTATCTACACCTTCCGTATTTGGTCTTAAGTCGTCCAAAGGTCTTTTAAATTATGATTCTAATGCTGGATCGCCTATCTCTTTCCAGTCGACCCCTGTTTCTTCCTCAGCCACGTCATCACGCAAGTCCTCCCTCTCATAGAGTCCTTCAATATCCTCTGTCCACCTATTCGCTTCCTCCTCTGCATTTAACAGTGGATTGTCCTTTGCGCTCTTCTTACCGCTCTTGTTTGTAGTTTGACCAAAGACTGTTTTGACTTTTCTACATGCTGAGTCCGTCCTTCGGACGGTCATACCTTTTTCGAATTCCTCACATTTTTTGTAGCCATTTCGCAGTATATTCCCTCCACATCCTGTTTATTTCATTCCTAAGAGACCTCTATTTCTGTATTCCTGGTTTCCCTTACCTTTCTTGTACCTCTTTTTTCGTCGTTCAACTGAAGTAGTTCTTCTCTTACCTATGATTTCTCCGCTGTTACCTTCTTTGTACGTATTTTTATTCCAATTTCCAACTTCTGTGTTAACCCTTTGTACGGATGTACATTCCTTTTCAACTGAACTACCTACTGAGCTATTCATTCTCGCAGTATAAATAGCCTCAGAGAACTTCACGCGAATGCCTTCATCCCTCAGTAATTCCGTATCCCACTTTTTGGCGCATTGTTTCTTCCTGAGTAGTCTCTAAATCTTGTACCTACTCTACATCATTATCAAATTGTGATCTGAGTCTGTATCTGCTCCTAGATAAGCTTTAAAATACAATATTTGATTTCAGAATCTCCGTCTGGGCATGATGTAATCCCCCTGGAGTCTTCCTGTATCTCCCAGTCTTTTCCAAGTATACCTCCTCTTCTTGTGATTCTTGAAAAGAGTATTCACTGTTAATGGCTAAAACTTATTGCAGAACTCTCTCATCCTAGCAAGCCCATATTTTTCCGTAACCCTTTCTTCTGTTCCTTCCCCAGTAACAACATTCCCATTTCCCTTGACTGTTAGAGCTTTATCTCCCTTTACGTGATTTATCCTTTCAATATCCTCATACATTTTCTCTATCTCTTTATCTTCTACGGCGACATCGGCATGTATACCTGAACTATCGTTGTCGGTGTTGGTTCACTGATGAGAACAATCTGCCACTGAACTGTTTACTGTAACTCGCTCTCTGCCCTACCTTCCCATTCATAACGAATCCTTTCTGCTGCTTTTAATATTACCCTTGACTAGTCTGTTCAGAAACACTTGTCTTCTATCCATTTCACTTCACTGACTTTCACCATGTCTAGACTGAGCCTTAGCATTTCCCTTTTCAGTTTTTCTACCTTCTGAAATTCCATGCCCAGACTTGCAGAATATGTTACCCTTCCGTTGTCTTTTTTTCACGGTCATTTTCGCCTTCCAGAGATATGAATGGAGGACTAGTTCGGAATGTTCTATCAATGGAGAGATCATCGTGACAAGTTCAGTTTCAGGCTACTTGTCTCCTCAATTCAGTGATTTCAGTTGCCTTCTACATCCCTATGCCATTGATCATTGCTGATTCTTTCATGTTTTAGAGGTAGTATCGTACCCCAAAGGCAACAGAGCGCCCTGAACCTTGCCCGCTCTTCCGCCCTCATTGACGAGGCCAGTGGTAGAATGACACTGACATATTATACGAGAAGTCTTTATCCATGATTGCAGATGATTTTTATTCAGTATTTAAGCAGCGACGGGATTCGAACTTGGAACTCAGTATCTTTCGATTTCTTTTTTTTTTTTTTCTAATCATTTGGTCTTGGTGGATGTCACATGAGACCACTTAAAGCTCATGACTAGATTCTTCTCGCAATTTCTTTTATACAGAAGACAGCCAGCTCTCTGACCAAACACATTGAGCTACTGTACCGGCACTGATTAGTAGATTAGTAGCCAAAGACCACAGCTGTGCTGCGCTAGTATTAGTCCTAGTAGAAGGAAAGGGAAATTTTGTCAAAATTAAATGAAGGTACGGTTGGGCGATGGAATCTGGGGCCGCTGGCACAGTGTCGTAACAGTCAATAGCCAGCGGTTCAAATGGTTCAAATGGCTCTGAGCACTATGGGACTTAACTTCTGAGGTCATCAGTCCCCTAGAACTTAGAACTACTAAAACCTAACTAACCTAAGGTCATCACACACATCCATGCCCGAGGCAGGATTCGAACCTGCGACCGTAGTGGTCACGCGGTTCCAGACTGAAGCACCTAGAACCGCTCGGCCATCCCGACCGGTTTGCAATTTGTTTCGAGTGGAGCAATAACGAGGCAGAAAACTGCAGCGCTGCTTTAAGTTATTGTGATGTATGAGGCGGGGCACTAGGCCAGAGCCAAGAGTGGTGATTTGTAAGTAGCTGATGTGTGGGAATTTATCCCCTGCCATAGTTTCTGTCTCTCTCTGACACTACGTCAGAAGCGAAGGAAAAACTGATATAAATAGATGGACAATTTTAGCTTGGGAGCGAGTGTGCCAGGTCAGTCGAGCGTCGTAGTTCAAAAACAGTTGTTTTAACACTTCGTTTTATTGCCAAAACACATAGAAGATCTAACAGATCTGCTAAAAGAAACTGCCTACAACACACTTATTCATCCCCGTCCAGAGTATTTCTGTGCAGCATGGAATCCTTACCAGATAGAACTGATGGAGTACATCAAAAAATTTCAGAGAAGGGGAAAACGTTTTGTATTAATATGAAAGGGGGAGAGAGAGTTGCAGATATGAAAAGGGAGTTGGGATGGCAACTTCCTCCACCAAATGCCAAAAGATATTGTTGACGCCAAACTAAACTGGAAAAAATGACCATCTTGATAAAATGAGAGAAATCAGAGCTCATACTGAAAGATTTAAGCGTTTGTCTTTCTCATGTGCTATTACAGAACGGAATAGTAGGAAAGTAGTCCGAAAGTGGTTCTATAGACTCTCTGCCAAACAGTTTAGTGTGAACAGCATAGTAATCGTGTAGATGTAAACAAATATTAATCGGAAAAATGTGGACTTTCACACGGTAAGAAACTTCTAACGATACTATATAAGCATGATTTAGGCCCCCACAAATATTTTCTGCCCAGTGGTAGTTTCGCGGTCGTGCCTCCCGCCTAGCCATATGTAACAGTATAACGCACGTTTCGGGCAAAAGGTGCGAGGAGAGGAGCTCCAGGAAACGCAGCCGGCGCCGTCGGTAAAGGCTCCGCCCGCGTCCGATCGCCAGCTAACAACGCTGATAGGATTTGCGGTGCCGGCCGCCGCGTAAGAGGCTTTGCTGCTGCGAGGCAGCGCGCGCCCGCGCAACACCGGCACGAGAGGCGGTCAGCTCACGCACACGAGACACCGACGACGGCTGCATCGGAGCAGAAGGGGGGAGGGGGGGAGGGGGGGAGGCGACTAGCACGCAGCAGGTGCGCCCGTCCTGTCTGCAAGGAATCACGAGCGCATTAGTTCTCAACGGAGCTGTGCTGCGCTACGCAATATCAATAAAAGGTGAGAAGTAAAGAAGAGTAGCAGAAATAATGTAAATTACCTCCTTCATGTGTAAATTCGGATTACATGCCAGCATGTATCCTGAAAAGGCGCCCTATCAAATGCTCTCTTCAACACAAAGCTTAGAACCCAGAAATGATATTATAACCCTAACTGACTACATTTTTTTCAAATGAATAAAACAAGAGAAGGATAGGAACAGCTCAGATTGAACAGCATGACAATAATGGAGACAAGTGAACATTTTTCTTAATTCTACTGTAATCGTACATACTTGTGATAAGCTCATGGTCTGGTTTCAAAAACTTGTAAACAACACAGCTTACAGCGAAGCTACGTGCAGGGAACTCGCCTGGCTCACTATCTTCAACTTACCCTATTTATAAACCTCAAATTTAAGGACACAAAATCATGAACCGCCAGCTTCCTCCCCATCTGATAATTTATTGTAAATGTGGCTCTCTGCTAAAGTCAGAAAATCTACAATAATACGTTTCATAGATCGAAGCAGATTTCATAGTGCATATTCTCGTAAAGATAATATAAGCGCTAAACAGGGAAAACTGGTCGTGAATAAATAACTTCAGTTTGGATTTGAGAGAGTACTTTTTTTTGGGTGTCATCAGTCGTCTGAATGATTTGATGCGGCCTGCCACGAATTCCTCTCCTGTGGCAACCTCTTCATCTCAGAGTAGCACTTGCAATCTACGTCCACAATTATTTGCTGGATGTACTCCAAACTCTGTCTTCCTCTCTAGTTTTTGCCCTCTACAGTTCCTTCTAATACCTAAGAAGTCATTTCCTCAAGCCTTAATAGATGTCTTATCGTCCAGTCTCTTCTCCTTATCAGTGTTTTCTACATATTCCTTCCCTCTCCGATTCTGCGCAGAACTTCTTGATTCGATGCCGTATCAGTCCTCCTAATTTTCAACATTCATCTGTAGCACCACATCTCAAATGCTTCGATTCCGGTTTTCCCACAGTCCATGTTACATTACCATACAATGCCCTACTGCAGAAAATCCTAAGAAATTTTGGTCTTATGTCAAAGCGGTAGGTGGATCAAAACAAAATGTCCAGACACTCTGTGACCAAAATGATACTGAAACAGACGATGACAGACTAAAGGCCGAGATACTAAATGTCTTTTTCCAAAGTTGTTTCACAGAGGAAGATTGCACTGTAGTTCCTTCTCTAGATTGTCGCACAGATGACAAAATGGTAGATATCGAAATAGACGACAGAGGGATAGAGAAACAATTAAAATCGCTCAAAAGAGGAAAGGCCTCTGGACCTGATGGGATACCAGTTCAATTTTACACAGAGTACGCGAAGGAACTTGCCTCCCTTCTTGCAGCGGTGTACCGTAGGTCTCTAGAAGAGCGTAGCGTTCCAAAGGATTGGAAAAGGGCACAGGTCATCCGCGTTTTCAAGAAGGGACGTCGAACAGATGTGCAGAACTATAGACCTATATCTCTAACGTCGATCAGTTGTAGAATTTTGGAACACGTATTGTGTTCGAGTATAATGACTTTTCTGGAGACTAGAAATCTACTCTGTAGGAATCAGCATGGGTTTCGAAAAAGACGGTCATGTGAAACCCAGCTCGCGCTATTCGTCCACGAGACTCAGAGGACCATAGACACGGGTTCACAGGTAGATGCCGTGTTTCTTGACTTCCGCAAGGCGTTCGATACAGTTCCCCACAGTCGTTTATTGAACAAAGTAAGAGCATATGGACTATCAGACCAATTGTGTGATTGGATTGAGGAGTTCCTAGATAACAGGATGCAGCATGTTATTCTCAATGGAGAGAAGTCTTCCGAAGTAAGAGTAATTTCAGGTGTGCCGCAGGGGAGTGTCATAGGACCGTTGCTGTTCACAATATACATAAATGACCTGGTGGATGACATCGGAAGTTCACTGAGGCATTTTGCAGATGATGCTGTGGTGTATCGAGAGGTTGTAACAATGGAAAATTGTACTGAAATGCAGGAGGATCTGCAGCGAATTGACGCATGGTGCAGGGAATGGCAACTGAATCTCAATGTAGACAAGTGTAATGTGCTGCGGATACACAGAAAGATAGATCCTTTATCATTTAGCTACAAAATAGCAGGTCAGCAACTGGAAGCAGTTAATACCATAAATTATCTGGGAGTACGCATTAGGAGTGATTTAAAATGGAATGATCATATAATGTTGATTGTCGGTAAAGCAGATGCCAGACTGAGATTCATTGGAAGAATCCTAAGGAAATGCAATCCGAAAACAAAGGAAGTAGGTTACAGTACGCTTGTTCGCCCACTGCTTGAATACTGCACAGCAGTATGGGATCCGTACCAGATAGGGTTGATACAATACATAGAGAAGATCCAACGGAGAGCAGCGCGCTTCGTTACAGGATCATTTAGTAATCGCGAAAGCGTTTCGGAGATGATAGATAAACTCCAGTGGAAGACTCTGCAGGAGAGACGCTCAGTAGTTCGGTACGGGCTTTTGTCAAAGTTTCGAGAACATACCTTCACCGAAGAGTCAAGCAGTATATTGCTCCCTCCTACGTATATCTCGCGAAGAGACCATGAGGATAAAATCAGAGAGATTAGAGCCCACACAGAGGCATACCGACAATCCTTCTTTCCACGAACAATACGAGACTGGAATAGAAGGGAGAACCGATAGAGGTACTGAAGGTACCCTCCGCCACACACCGTCAGGTGGCTTGCGGAGTATGGATGTAGATGTAGATGTAGATGTACTCCAGTCGTACGTTCTCAGAAATTTCTTCCTCAAATTAAGGCCTATGTTTGATATTAATAGACTTCTCTTGGCCAGGAATGCCCTTTTTGCCAGTGCTAGTCTGCTTCTGTCCTCCTAGCTCCGCCCGTCATTGTTTATTTTGCTGCTGAGGTATCAGAATTCCTTAACTTCATCTACTTCGTGACCAGCAACCCTGATGTTAAGTTTCTCGCTGTTCTCATTTCAGCTACTTCTCATTACTTTCATCTTTCTTCGATTTACTCTCAGTCCATGTTCTGTATTCATTGGGTTGTTCATTCCGTTCAGTAGATCATGCAATTCTTCTTCACTTTCACTCAGGATAGCAATGTGGTGAATCGTATCGTTGAAATCCCTTCACCTTGAATTTTAGTTATACTCCTCAACCTTTCTTTTATTTCCGTCATTGCGTCTTCGATGTACAGATTGAACAGTAGGGAAGAAAGACCCCACCTCTGTCTTACACCTTTTTTAATCCGAGCACTTCGTTCTTGGTCGTCCACTCTTTATTATTCAGTCTTGGTTCTTGTACATATTGTACATTACCTGTCTCTCCCTGTAGCTTAGCCGGCCGGGGTGGCCGAGCGGTTCTAGGTGCTGTAGTCCGGAACCGCGCGACCGCTACCGTCGCTGGTTCGAATCCTGCCTCGGGCATGGATGTGTGTGATGTCCTTAGGTTAGTTAGGTTTAAGTAGTTTTAAGTTCTAGGGGACTTATGACTTCAGCAGTTAAGTCCCATAGTGCTTAGAGCCATGTGAACCATTCGAACCTGTAGCTTACCCCTATTTTTCTTAGAATTTCGAACATTTTGCACCATTTTATATTGTCGAAAGCTTTTTCCAGGTCGACAAATCCTGTGAACGTGTCTTGATTTTTCTTTAGTCTTGCTTCCATTATCAACCGCAACGTCACAATTGCCTCTCTCGTAACTTTACCTTTCTTAAAGCCAAAATGATCGTCATCTAGAACATCCTCAATTTTCTTTTCCATTCCTCTGTATATTGTTCTTGTCAGCAACTTGGATGTATGAGCTGTTAAGCTGAATGTCTTGCAGACTTCGGAGTTGTGTGGATGATATTTTTCCGAAAATCAGATGGTATGTCGGCAGACTCATACATTCTACACACCAACGTGAATAGTCGTTTTGTTGCAATTTCCCCCCAATGATTTTAGAAATTCGGATGGAATATTATATACCCCTTCTGCCTTAGTCCTCCAAAGTTCTTTTAAATTCTGATTCTAATATTGTATCTCCTATCTCTTCTAAATCGATTCCTGTTTCTTCTTCTATCACATCATACAAATCTTCTCCCTCATAGAGGCTTTCAGTGTATTCTTTCCACTTATTTGCTCTCTCCTCTGCTTTTATCAATGGAATTCCCGTTGCACTCTAAATGTTATCACCCTTGCTTTTACTATCACCGAAAGTTGTTTTGAGTTTCCTGTATGCTGAGTCTCTCTTTCCGATAGTTATTTCTTTTTCGATTTCTTCACATTTTTCATGCAGCCATTTCGTCTCAGCTTCCCTGCGCTTCCTATTTATTTCATTGCCGCTATGGAGTGGCCGCGTGGTTTGAGGTACAATGACACGGATTGCGCTACCCCTCCCGCTGGATGTTCGAGTCCTCTCTCGGGCATGAGTGTGTGTGTTCTTCTCAGCATAAGTTATTTTAAGTACTGTGTAAGCCTTGGGACCGACGACCTCAGCAGTTCGGTCAGTTAGAAATTCACGTACATTTGAACATTTTTATTTATTTCATTCCTCAGCGACTTATACTTCTGTATTCTTGAGTTTCCCGGAACATTTTTATATTTCCTTCTTTCATCGATCAATTGAATTATTTCTCCTGCTACCCATGGTTTCTTCCCAGTTAGCTTCTTTGTCTATGTTATTCTTTCCAACTTCTGTGATGGCCCTTTTTACATATGTCCTTTCCTCTTCAACTGTACTGCCTACTGAGCTATTTCTTATTGCTATTTCTATATCCTTGGAGAACTTCAAGCGTATCTCGTCTTTCCTTAGTACTTCTCTACCTCACTTCATAGCGTGTTGACTCTGCCTGCCTAATGTCTTAAACTTCAGCCTACTCTTCATCACTACTATATTTAGATCTGAGTCTTCTCCTGGGTACGCCTTACAGTCCAGTATCTTATTTCGGATTCTCATTCTGACCATGATGTAATCTAACTGAAATCTTCCGGGTGCGGCCTTTTCCAAGTATACCTCCTCCTTTTGTGATTCTTGAATAGAATATTCGCTATTACTAGCTGAAACTTGGTACAGAGCTCAATTACTCTTTCTCCTCTCTCATTCCTTGTCCCAAGCCCATATTCTCCTGTATCTTCTTCTACTCCTTCACCTACAACTGCATTCCAGTCTCCCGTTACTATTAGATTTTTGTCTCCCTTTAGGTACTGTGTTACCGTTTCAATATCATCATATACTTTCTCTACATCTTCGTCGGCATATATACCTGAACTGTCGTTGTCGGTGTTGGTTTGCTGTAGATTCTGAAAAGAACAACCCCACCACTGAACTGTTCACCGTAACACGCTCTCTGCCTTACCTTCCTAGTCATAACGAATCCTACTCCCCTAGGATTCTGCTGCTGTTGATATTACCCTATACTCATAAGACTAGAAATCCTTGGTCTTCTTTCCATTTCACTTCACTGACCCCTGCTATATCTAGACTGAGCCTTTGTATTTCCCTTTTCAGATTTTCTAGTTTCCATAGCACGTTCAAGCTTCTGACATTCCATCCCCGATTCGTAGAACATTATCCTTTCTTAACAGACCTCAGTTTGATATACGTCTTGCGTCCGCGACCTACAAAAGCGAACCAACGAAAGGTAAAAACAAAGGAAGACAAACGCAGATCATAAAAGGAATTTATAATAATCATTGTGTTTGTATGATACACATCGATATGTCCAATTACATCATAAAATATTATATAAATAATTAATATTTATAATCGTTTTATTTGACTGTTTTTTTCATATGTCGGATAGATAATGTTTATAACTGTTAGAAGCATAATTTCTTCTCGTCGCACCGTAGCTAAAATTTATCTAGTGAATGTTTCAGCCCTCTTTGACAAGGCCGTTGGCAGAACGAGGGTAACTTCTTACGCCGGAAGTCTTCAGCCGCCAATGCTGATTATTAATCAAAATTTAAGCAGTGGTGGGATTCGAGTCCGGGACCGAGGACGTTCTGATTACTATTCAAATACGCTAGTCCTAGACGACGGGTGAGTATATGTTAATTTAATATAGAGCTTAATCATGGCCACAATGAAGCTCACAATTGTCCGTACGTGAAACACTTGTTACAGTAGTTTAGCACAAAGGAAACATTTAAACAAAAAGAATTCCATATACATCATAAATTGTTGAAAACAGCATACTAAACGAGAATGTGATGAATTCAATGGCTTTAGTACGCTGATGGATTTATCTAAGCTCGATTTCGATACCTTACCATCTCACCAAACAAACAAACGTATTGTTCGAGCGTCATTAAAGATCTGGAAATGTTGCAAGTAATTCCCGATGCAAGCAAGAACATCGACAAACTTTTATTACATGAGATCTGAGAATGAAAAGCCGAAAGTGACTTCAGTTCTACTTAATAAGTTACTTATCAATAGCTGCGTATCCCCACACCGTAAATAGAACTCGCTTTGTTCCGTTTGAAGAACCAGTTCCCACTGGGTGCTATTATAGATCGCCATTGTGTTTCACCTCATATATTCCTACAGAATTCGTCAGAGAGAATGATACCATCATAGATAGATTATACAAAATCATGTTTGCAGAGTGTCTGTGATTTAGCAAACGTGGAAGAAAAATCGGTTTTGAAAGTTGCAATGATGACAAACAACTTTCCATGAGAATGGCGTTGAACTTATCAACAAATGTGTGGATCACGATGCAGAAGAAATGAAGTAATTTTGCTGCCTTGGAACCAAAATAACTAAGCAAGGAGGATTTAAGAAGCAGATTGGCAAAGCCAACTGAAAGAAGGCTGCCAGTACCAAACAATGTTCAGATAATGTTCTGTACAGGACGCCGAATGAGCTGTGGAAAGGAGAAAGGCGATTGGAAGTCAAAATATTTTTTTGTAGGTAATAATTTACACAGGGGCCTTACAGGCAAGATGTACTACCATTCTATACGCAAGGGCTGCAGGGGGAGGGGAGGGGGGGGGGGAGGGGGCGGAGGTTAAAAATACATCGATGTTAGAAAAAAAACAGTGATATTTCTGGATCTAAAGCTGAATAATTAGTAGAGAGAAAGGAAGATGAAAATTAAAGGATGGCCTAAGTCATCTGCCCTGGCGTAGGGCTAAAACACAAGAGAGCCACAGGCAGACGGCTTACAGCCGTTTACCTTGAAACAGAAGCAATGCACAAGACAGCGTTTCTCTGCAGGTAACACGGGAAGCAGTCACATGACAGCCCCAAATAATGCTGGGCTGTGATACTTCTTAATGTGGTTCACTACTGCCCTTGAACTTTGATCCACCAGTTTAGCATTCGTGTAACTGCACGTCTGCTGGCCAGAACAACTGAGTTCTGAAAGTGAGATCTTAAGGTGAAAGAGAAATTTGGAAATTTGTGGCAAGTTCCTATGAGACCAAAGTGCTGAGGTCATCGGTCCCTAGGTTTAAACATTAGTTATTCTAACTCAAACTAAATTACGCTACGGACAACACACACACCCATGCCCAAGGGAGGACTCGAGCCTCCGAAGGGGGGAACCGCACGAACCGTGGCAGGGCGCCCGTAGACCGCGCGGCTACCCCGCGTGAAACGAGAAGGTAGTAAAATACATTAAGTTGGATGGGGTGTAAAGTATCTTGCACAAAAAGCACTGTAGAGAACTGAATCAGAAAGTCTAAGAAAACTAGAAAAAAAAGGAATTGAGTGTTTCAAATATGGTGTCTAGTAAGGTTGTTGAAAATTTGGACTGCGGTACTATAATTGCTGTAGTAGTGATTCTAGTGTGCTTGTGACTGCGGGTTCCAGGAGCTGCAGAAACAAGTGCACCGTGTCCTGTTTTGTAGTGCTGAAATACAGTTGACCATTATCTACACTCCTGGAAATTGAAATAAGAACACCGTGAATTCATTGTCTCAGGAAGGGGAAACTTTATTGACACATTCCTGGGGTCAGATACATCACATGATCACACTGACAGAACCACAGGCACATAGACACAGGCAACAGAGCATGCACGATGTCGGCACTAGTACAGTGTATATCCACCTTTCGCAGCAATGCAGGCTGCTATTCTCCCATGGAGACGATCGTAGAGATGCTGGATGTAGTCCTGTGGAACGGCTTGCCATGCCATTTCCACCTGGCGCCTCAGTTGGACCAGCGTTCGTGCTGGACGTGCAGACCGCGTGAGACGACGCTTCATCCAGTCCCAAACATGCTCAATGGGGGACAGATCCGGAGATCTTGCTGGCCAGGGTAGTTGACTTACACCTTCTAGAGCACGTTGGGTGGCACGGGACGTGCATTGTCCTGTTGGAACAGCAAGTTCCCTTGCCGGTCTAGGAATGGTAGAACGATGGGTTCGATGACGGTTTGGATATACCGTGCACTTTTCAGTGTCCCCTCGACGATCACCAGTGGTGTACGGCCAGTGTAGGAGATCGCTCCCCACACCATGATGCCGGGTGTTGGCCCTGTGTGCCTCGGTCGTATGCAGTCCTGATTGTGGCGCTCTCCTGCACGGCGCCAAACACGCATACGACCATCATTGGCACCACGGCAGAAGCGACTCTCATCGCTGAAGACGACACGTCTCCATTCGTCCCTCCATTCACGCCTGTCGCGACACCACTGGAGGCGGGCTGCACGATGTTGGGGCGTGAGCGGAAGACGGCCTAACGGTGTGCGGGACCGTAGCCCACCTTCATGGAGACGGTTGCGAATGGTCCTCGCCGATACCCCAGGAGCAACAGTGTCCCTAATTTGCTGGGAAGTGGCGGTGCGGTCCCCTACGGCACTGCGTAGGATCCTACGGTCTTGGCGTGCATCCGTGCGTCGCTGCGGTCCGGTCCCAGGTCGACGGGCACGTGCACCTTCCGCCGACCACTGGCGACAACATCTATGTACTGTGGAGACCTCACGCCCCACGTGTTGAGCAATTCGGCGGTACGTCCACCCGGCCTCCCGCATGCCCACTATACACCCTCGCTCAAAGTCCGTCAACTGCACATACGGTTCACGTCCACGCTGTCGCGGCATGCTACCAGTGTTAAAGACTGCGATGGAGCTCCGTATGCCACGGCAAACTGGCTGACACTGACGGCGGCGGTGCACAAATGCTGCGCAGCTAGCGCCATTCGACGGCCAACACCGCGGTTCCTGGTGTGTCCGCTGTGCCGTGCGTGTGATCATTGCTTGTACAGCCCTCTCGCAGTGTCCGGAGCAAGTATGGTGGGTCTGACACACCGGTGTCAATGTGTTCTTTTTTCCATTTCCAGGAGTGTATATCTCACAAAGGAAGTCGTGGCCTCACCTAACAAGCAGTTACCGATACTAGAGCAGCTGCAACTAACATTATTGTTAGTGATGCACTTAAACACAGGCTTTTGATGGTACGAAACCCACATTAAATGAGTTCATCTCTAGAACTTGCGCGTGAAGCAGATTATCCAGTGTTGCTATAGTTCGTAAAAATCCGTATTCAGGGTCCTGCACTTAGTAAACTGCTCATGTGTGAATTATCTTCCACATGGAAAGAAGTAAGAAATACCTTGTTGGAAAATTACGCATGTGAGTGTACAGACTTCTACTCGTGTGAAAAGAAGAATCAAATGCAGATTAGATTCACTTCAACATCAATTTCGTGAGGCTGTCCATTTTGCGGTGTGCAACACCAACATCACAACTGGCGTGATCTTCGTCATTAGTAACAAAATTAAGCAGAGCAGTATTCATTCAGACCTATGATGAGGTAGATTCGATGAAAGAACTGGTAACTGCATTCAAAATTAAAGCAACAAACCGCTGTTTTCCCCTTGCAGCTTTAACAGTGGCTAATAAAGGTCACGCTATCACGGAAGATGGAGTGCTGACTACTGCTAGATTCTTCAGCGCTATATTGCAAGTTGTCAGCTTATAAGCAAATCTGCAGCCGAGAGATTGAGTCCAAACATTTAAACATGAGGACTTATGCTCCATAAAAATATGTATCTACACTACTGGCCATTAAAACTGCTACTCCACGAAGATGACGCAAAATTTAACCGACAGGAAGAAGATGCTGTGATACGCAAATGATTAGCTTTTCAGAGCATTCACACAAGGTTGGCGCCGGTGGCGACACCTACAACGTGCTGACATGAGGAAAGTTTCCAACCGATTTCTCATACACAAACAGCAGTTACCCTTGACGCTGCATCACAGACAGGAGCGCCTGCGATAGTGTACTCAACGACGAACCTGGGTGCACGAATGGTAAAACGTCATTTTTTCGGATGAGTCCAGGTTCTTTTTACAGCATCATGATGGTCGCATCCGTGTTTGGCGACATCGCGGTGAACGCACATTGGAAGCGTGTATTCGTCATCGCTATACTGGCGTATTACTCGGCGTGATGGTTTGGGGTGCCATTGGTTACACGTCTCAGTCACCTCTTGTATGCATTGACGGCACTTTGAACAGTGGACGTTACATTTCAGATATGTTACGTCCCGTAGCTCTACCCTTCATTCGATCCCTGCGAAACCCTACAGGATAACGCACGACCGCATGTTGAAGGTCCTGTACGGGCCTTTCTGGATACAGAAAATGTCCGACTACTGCCCTGGCCAGGGCATTCTCCAGATCTCTCACCAATTGAAAACGTCTGGTCAATGGTGGCCGAGCAACTAGCTCGTCACAATACGCCAGTCACTACTGTTGATGAACTGTAGTATCGTGTTGAAGCTGCATGGGCAGCTGTACCTGTACACGCCATCCAAGCTCTGTTTGACTCAATGCCCAGGCGTATCAAGGCCGTTATTACGGCCATAGATGGTTGTTCTGGGTACTGATTTCTCAGGATGTATACACCCAAACTGCGTGAAAATGTAATCACTTGTCAGTTCTAGTATAATACATTTGTGCAATGAGTACCCGTTTATCATCTCCGTTTCTTCTTGGTGTAGCAATTTTAATGGCCAGTAGCGTATTTTATATAAGTATTATATTTTACGCCGTGTCATTTAGTTTCCCGTGCAGTAACAGGAGAAATAAATTCTGTAGTGAAACTATCAGTTGTGTTTCGTTTGCCCCACCACAGTGTAACACGGGCGCGGATTAAAGGAGGGAAGGGAGAAGGCGTGGGGGTCACGCCATCGTCCCAACAAACATTCCAGTAAAGGCTTCTCATATTTTTGCCTGTATCAGTTATGAAATGTCTCAACTAACTTTAGGCGACCAAAGTATTGAGAAAAATAAGAATCCAAAAAATGGAAAGGAATTCTAGAAATTACAAGCTACGTTTATCATACGGCAGAAATCACTGTGGGAGGTACGATGGACGTATCCGTTAGGACAGTGAGGCGAAATTTGGCGTTAATGGGCTATGGCAGCAGACGACAGACGCTAGTGCATTTTCTAACAGCAGCTTCTCCCCTGTGCTCGTACCCACATCGGTTGAACCCTAAGTCTCTGCCGGCCGGAGTGGCCGAGCGGTTAAAGGCGCTACAGTCTGGAACCGCACGACCGCTACGGTCGCAGGTTCGAATCCTGCCTCGGGCATGGATGTGTGTGATGTCATTAGATTAGTTAGGTTTAAGTAGTTCTAAGTTCTAGGGGACTTATGACCACAGCAGTTGAGTCCCATAGTGCTCAGAGCCATTTGAACCTAAGTCTCTGGAAAACCGTGGCCTCGTCAGATTAGTTCCGATTTCGGTTGTTAAGAGCTGATGGTAGGGTTCAAGTGTGGTGCAGATCCCACGAAGCCGAGGACCCAAGTTATCAACAAGGCACTGTACAAGCTGTTGGCGGCTCCATAATGGCGTGGGCTGTGTTTAAACGGAATTTACTCAACAGATCAATAATTGGAAATGGTTGTGTTCTGTTTCTTGGAGACCTTTTTCCACCATTCATGGAGTTCACTATCCCAAACAATGGTGGAATTTTTATGGATACCGGAGGGCCTTGATTGTTTGCGACTGGTTTGAAGAACATTGTAGACAATTCGAGGGAATTATTTGGCCACTCATATCGCCTGACCTAAATCCCATCTAACATTCATGAGATGCAATCGAGAGGTCAGTTCGTGCACAAAATCCTTCACAGACAACTCTTTCGCAATTATGGACAGCTGTAGAGGCAGATTGGCTCAATACTTCTTCAGGGGACTTCCAACGTCTTGTTTAGTCTATTCCACGCCGAGTTTCTGTCCTACGCCGGGCAAAAAAAGATCTGCCACAATATTAGGAGCTATCCCATAATTTTCGTCATCTCGGTCTACATCCGTAGGAAAGCGAGGAAAAAAACGGGAAGGTCTGTACAGTGAGATACTTTCGGAAGTCCGTACGTTTTATTATTATCATCATTATCGAATGCATATGTGACACATTAAAGTTCTAGAGGAGGGGGGGGGGATGGTGAGGCAGTACTAAAATGTGAAAACGCCACCTCCCCCAGAACCGGAGTCAGTATCCGCGCATGTGTTACCCACACATAAATCTTGTTGTACGTACTATCAAACGCGATGGATAATAGAGACGAATAGTTTTCATGCTATGTATCATCATGCTTCAGTTGGCTGCGAAAGAGTGTTGGCTACCTGAATATCTATAAAGTTACTTTTTTATCAGTTTAATTAATAATACCTGTATTAAAACTTTCATGTAGATGATACTGCGGAACAGGAGGGAGCAGATAAAAGGTGTTGACTCACAAATATGAGACTGTTCTGGCGCATCGCTTAATAACGCCAAGTGGAATTTCGTAGCACGAATTGCAGGCCACGACGGGCAGACAAGCAGTAGCAGTAGCTACTCCATTCAGTTCCAGCCCGTCTGGAGGCCTCTCCAGCAAGTGCATTCCAGAGCTCCGCGGCGCTCTGCGCATCGCCACGCATTGCACGCGCTCTTCCGTGGATTCCATGCGAATCGCTGGCAGCTCAAGGCAGCTGCGCTGCGAACCTCCAGTTATGCGCGGTTCTGTCCCTAAAGCAACCTGACCGAACCTACAAAACTGCATGTCGAATACCGAAGAGGATTTTGTGCATGTTTCCACTACAAGCGGCATATATACGAAGGGCGTTCAATAAGTAATGCTACACATTTTTTTCTCAACCAACTTCGATTGAAAGAATGCGGAATTTGTTGTGGGACATCGTGGGATATTCCCACTTCAATCCTTATAGTTTCCTGAAGGTCCGATATGTGTCAGCGCTGTATGGAGCCTTCAAAATGGCGTGTGTTAGAGGAGGTGCGTTCCAGGCATAGAGCTGTCAACGTACTTCTTTTGACAGAAAACCACAATATCGTAAATAATCATAGGCGAACTTTCAGAGAACAAAAGCATGATGAGTCGTTGGGCTAGGCGTCTATCATCATCGCAACAAGGTCGCGCAAACCTGCCTCATCCATGCTACAGCCCGGATCTCGCACCTTCCGACTTTGTTTGGCCCAATGAATGATGCACTCGACGAGACGCAGTACTTGGATGACGGGGAGGTTATTTATGCATCAAGACGTTGGCTCTGACGTCGACCAGTAGAGTGGCGCCATACGGGCATAAAGGACGTCCCAGTAAGGTGGCGCAGGGCCATCGCATTGAACGTAGATTATGTTGAAAAACATCGTTTTGTAGTCAAACGAGTAGTGAATTATATGGTGTATTGGAATCCTGAATAAAACCAACCTGCTTTCAGAAAAAAAATTGTTTCGTTACTTACTGAACGCCCCTCATAGTAGAGAACGGGAATAGAAGACTTGATTTTTTGGGAGGGTTCTGGTATAGGACGGTTCACCTATAAAGAATGTCGGAAAGCGTGGATGCTAAGAGAACTTACATCTCACGAAAACCTGCCGAGTAAATTGAGAGAAGTGCTATTAACGGTAGACAGAAACAACGTTGTTGTGTCTATCGTATATTTCGCGCCCTGAGAATAAGAAATAAGAGAGATTAGGGCGCATATTGATGGATACAAAATTTATCTCCACTCTATACATGAATGGAATGGCTAGCATCAATAATAATTAGTAAAAAGTACAAAATACCCACCATGCACCGTATAGCGGCTCGCGGAATATACACTCATGCTCATAAATTAATGATAATGCTCACACATGGTGAAACAACGCTCTGGTGGGCGGTTTGCGCGCTTAAATCACCTCGAGGTGTGACCATGCGGTGCATTTGACCTGCGGTCGTCCCATGGTGGCGCTGGCAGCACTCCACATACGCAGAGGTGTGTTGGTGCATGTCAGAGTTCGGTGCAGCGAGTAAGTGTGCAGACGTTTTGAGATGTGCTAATGGTGACTGTGTGTTGGAAATAGCTCAAAGACACATATTGATGACGTTATGACGCGTAGAATACTAGGGCGACTGGAGCCTGGTCACACACAGCAGGTCGTAGCACGGGCTCTCCGTGTGCCACAAAGTGTGATCTCAAGATTCCAGCTGACAGGAAACGTGTCCAGGTGCTACAGTACGGAACGTCCACAGTGTACAACACCACAAGAAGACCGATATCTCACAATGAGTGCCCGCAGACGGCCACGGAGTACTGCAGGTAGCCTTGCTCGAGACCTTACCGCAGCCACTGGAACAGTTGTCTCCAGACACACAGTCTACAGACAGCTGAACAGACATGGTTTATTCGCCCAGATACCTGCAAGGTGCATTCCACTGCCCCTGCTCACAGGAGAGCCCGTAAAGCCTGGTGTCAAGAACATAGTACATGGTCATTAGAAAAATGGTTCCAGGTTATGTTCACGGACGAGTCCAGGTATAGTCTGAATAGTGATTCTCGCCGGGTTTTCATCTGGCGTGAACCAGGAACCATATACCAACCCCTTAATGTCCTTGAAAGGGACCTGTATGGAGGTCGTGGTTTTACGGTGTTGGGTGGGATTATGATTGGTGCACCACCCCTGCATGTCTTTGACAGAGGGACTGCAACAGGTCAGGCGTATCAGGACGTCATTTTGCACCAGTATGTCCGCCTCTTCAGGGGTGCAGTGGGTCTTACCTTCCTCCTGATGGATGATAACGGACGGCCCCACCGAATTGCCATCGTGGAGGAGTACCTTGAAACAGAAGATATCAGGCGAATGAAGTGGCCTGCCTGTTTCTACAGACCTAAACCCCATCGAGCACGTCTGGATGCTCCCGGTCGACGTATCGCTGCACGTCTTCAAACCCCTAGGACACTGCAGGAGCTCCGACAGGCACTGGTGCAAGAATGGGAGGCTGTACCCCAGCAGCTGCTCTACCACCTGATCCAGAGTATGCCAAACCGTTGTGCGGCCTGTGTACTTGTGCATGGTGATCACATCCCATATTGATGTCGGGGTACATGCGCAGGAAACAGTGGCGTTTTGTAGCACATGTGTTTCGGGACGGTTTTCTCAACTTATCACCAATACTGTGGACTTACAGACCTGTGTCGTGTGAGTTCCCTATGTGCCTTAGCTATTAGCGCCAGTTTTTTTGTAGTGCCACGTTGTGTGTCACCACATTCTGCAATTATCCTTATTTTTGAGCATGAGTTAGATATAAATGTAACCCAAAATAATCTCTGAACAACAATCTTGGGCAACTACTATCAAGTTATGCGCTAGTGTCCCTCGATCTACTCAAAAAAAATTCTCTAACCTGAAATACCACTCTACGTAAGGCATACTCATCGTTATAGGTTATTGTCAAAAGATTACATGACATACATGTTTGTCATATAAGAGTAGTTACTGACGATTTGGAAGGAGTATTATAATTATCTGTCTTTCATGGATTCCAGAATATGTTGCGCTGGGACACCTAAATTGACTGCCACGGTTTTCCGTATCCGAGGCGGCCTGAATGAAAAGAGCTTGATTCAGTTTGCGGCTGAGATAAATATCGATAGGCTATAGAGATCTCATTTATTATTCTATCCAGTATCAAGCCTTTGAAAGGCATGCGTTACAACCCTACTTGCAGGGAGCCACTGATTTGAACGTACACTGGGGGGTAGGTGTTAGAAATCGCAACATAAATAAAGTATTTAAAAATCAGCACAAAGAGATATATTCTGAAATTAGAATAGAACAGCGTACTCTTAATCGAGGGTAGCTTCCGTTGCCATAGACAAGTCCACAGAATAACATATAGAGGTAGGATCCACCTATAACTACATAAACTGAACTGAGAAGACTTTAGAGTGAGAATTCTGAACCACGAGAATTTGTTGTTCTTAGCATAAGTTACTTTAAGTTAGTTTAATTAGTGTGTAAGTCTAGAGACCGATGACCTCAGCAGTTAGTGAGCCGTGCGTGGTTCGTGTCCGTGCCATGTCTTATTTAACATCCTGTTTTTGCCTTACTGCCACCTCGTTATTTTAGTTTCAATTACTTGTGTCACTGAGCTGCTGCTTCGCCTGCCCGTGAGCGGCAGCAGCAGCGCATATCGATATTAGCCCTGTCGTATTATCTTTGCTGGACTGCTATTACTTCCCGGTCGTCGTGGGTCAACCAGTCAGTTGGAACGTACTAGCAGTTAGTCGGACGTGACAGTCTGTGAGTTGGCATGCGGCACAAGTTCAGTCGGGGCTCGGTAGCAGTGGGGTCCGGACCGCCATGACTCGCCCGTCGGTTGCCGACACACATGATTGGAGTGGGGACGACTTTTGTTGGTCGTCGGTCGATCGTCCTGCCGGACTACAGGTATTTGGCCGGCGATCGCTTATGGTTTGGCTGTGTGTGCCGACTCGTGATTCGTCCCGCTAGTATTGTCTAATTCTTCGTGCAAGTGTTCGTGAAACTGTGTGAAGTTGTTGTGATTTTGACTGACAAGTAATTTTAAATGTTGTCGGCGTAATGTCTCTGGGCAGTCGAATGGGTGGTGTGGATCAGCCAGGAATCACCGCGCGGCGCAGTGAGCCGGGCCCGCTGGTGGTCTCTACGCAGTGTCCCAGTGTGTGGGAGCTGTTCCTATTGCTACGAGGTTCGTGGCTCACCGACCCAGGACATCAAAGTTGAGTGGTGATTTAATTACCGAAGCCAGACTCTTCACATTGTGCCGTTGGTTTTCATGGTTGGCTGTTGGTGGTATTCCCGTGAGCAACAGCGAGTGTTCGACTTGGCGAAATTTTGGCCACCATCCGGTGGAGTTTAATTGTATTTTGGTTATTTGAAATCTAAGTGCACCAGCGGAATTTTCTGCCTTGTCGCCATTAGCGTTCCCGTTACCTGCCAGGCCGCTGACGTAAAATTCAGTGTCCTCTCCTCACCGTGTTGTCGCTGTCCAACACGTGTGTGTAGTTTTGACAGCTTATGTATACTTGGTTGTGGCCGGCTACGCCTGTTACGTTTTGGCTTTGGAGTTCTTTGTGCACTGGTCAGGTGGAAGAAAAATGGTTCAAATGGCTCTGAGCACTACGGTACTTAACTGCTGAGGTCATCAGTCCTATAGAATTTAGAACTACTTAAACATAACTAACCTAAGGACATCACACACATCCATGCCCGAGGCAGGATTCGAACCTGCGACTGTAGCGCCTAGAACCACTCGGCCCCCCCGGCCGGCGGTGGGCGGTCGGTTGGAAAGCAAGTCGTCTTGTCGGTGGGTCCGTTGACTGTCTCTTGGTTGGGTTGCCGGAGGATCGGATATAGTTGGGCCGACTACCTGTCTCCCCTGAGCGAACGTTAATATGTCAAGTGCAGAACGACTCCCGGAGACGTCTGAGCGCCGCTGGCTGTACTGTCTTTTCTTATTGGTGTTTGATTGCGTATTTTAATGGCTTATAGCCGATGGTCGGATACCCGTGGTCTAGGGGTAGCGTCTTTGATTCATAATCAAAACGTCTTCGGTCCCGGGTTCGATCCCCGCCACTGCATAAATTTTCATAAATAATCAGCATTGGAGGCCGAAGACTTCCGGCATAAGAAGTCAGCCTCATTCTGCCAACGGTCTTGACAAAGAGGGCGGAGGAGCTGATAGAGGTTCAGGACACTCTCTTGGCCTAGGGGTGGGAAATTGCCCCTAAAGGCGGAACAATCAGCAATGATCAACGACATGAAGATGCAGAAGGCAATGGAAACCACTGCATTACAGACACGTAACGTGTATCCACAGGACATGTGGCCTGTAATTGAAGAAGTGTTATGATGATCTCTCCATTGGCAAAAGATTCCGGAATAGTCCCCCCTTGGGATCTCTGGGAGGGGACTGCCAAGGGGGTGGTTACCATGAGAAAAAGATTGAATAATCAACGAAAGGATAACGTTCTACGAGTCGGGGCGTGGAATGTCAGAAGCTTGAACATGGTAGGGAAACTAGAAAATCTGAAAAGGGAAATGCAAAGGCTCAATCTAGATGTAGTAGGGGTCAGTGAAGTGAAGTGGAAGGAAGAGAAGGATTTCTGGTCAGATGAGTATCGGGTAATATCAACAGCAGCAGAAAATGGTACAACAGGTGTAGGATTCGTTATGAATAGGAAGGTAGGGCAGAGGGTGTGTTACTGTGAACAGTTCAGTGACCGGATTGTTCTAGTCAGAATCGAAAGCAGACCAATACCGACAACGATAGTTCAGGTATACATGCCGACGTCGCAAGCTGAAGATGAACAGATAGAGAAAGTGTGTGAGGATATTGAAAGGGTAATGCAGCATGTAAAAGGGGACGAAAATCTAATAGTCATGGGCGACTGGAATGCAGTTGTAGGGGAAGGAGTAGAAGAAAAGGTTACAGGAGAATATGGGCTTGGGACAAGGAATGAAAGAGGAGAAAGACTAATTGAGTTCAGTAACAAGTTTCAGCTAGTTAAAGCGAATACACTGTTCAAGAATCACAAGAGGAGGAGGCATACTTGTAAAAGGCCGGGAGGTACGGGAAGATTTCAATTAGATTACATCATGGTCAGACAGAGATTCCGAAATCAGATACTGAATTGTGAGGCGTACCCAGAAGGAGATTAGATTCAGATCACAATTTAGTGGTGATGAAGAGCAGGCTGAAGTTCAAGACATTAGTCAGGAAGAATCAATATGCAAAGAAGTGGGATACGGAAGTACTAAGTAATGACGACATACGTTTGAAGTTCTCTAACGCTATAGATACAGTAATAAGCAATAGCGCAGTAGGCAGTACAGTTGAAGAGGAATGGACATCTCTAAAAAGGGCCATCACAAAAGTTGGGAAGGATAACATAGGTACAAAGAAGGTAGCTGCGAAGAAACCATGGGTAACAGAAGAAACACTTCAGTTGATTGATGAAAGGAGGAAGTACAAACATGTTCCGGGAAAATCAGGAATACAGAAATACAAGTCGCTGAGGAATGAAATAAATAGGAAGTGCAGGGAAGCTAAGACGAAATGGCTGCAGGAAAAATGTGAAGACATCGAAAAAGATATGATTGTCGGAAGGACAGACTCAGCATACAGGAAAGTCAAAACAACCTTTGGTGACATTAAAAGCAACGGTGGTAACATTAAGAGTGCAACGGGAATTCCACTGTTAAATGCAGAGAAGAGAGCAGATAGGTGGAAAGAATACATTGAAAGCCTCTATGAGGGTGAAGATTTGTCTGATGTGATAGAAGAAGAAACAGGAGTCGATTTAGAAGAGATAGGGGATCCAGTATTTGAATCGGAATTTAAAAGTGCTTCGGAGGACTTACGGTCAAATAAGACAGAAGGGATAGATAACATTCCATCAGAATTTCTAAAATCATTGGGGGAAGTGGCAACAAAACGACTATTCACGTTGGTGTTCTCGCGTCAGTCGGCCGTCGTAATTTAATATATTATTATTGTTATTATTATTATTTTTTGATTGTTGCCGACTTACGTGGTGGGCCTTAATAAAATGATATTTCATTTTATTTTGATTTTACGGTTAAATGCTTTCCTGAAGTTCTCCTTTTTAACAATATTAATCTCAAATTATTTGTTACGTTAATGAATGTTAGACTCTCTGCATCTTAAAACATGACATACAAGCTGAACAATGTAATAAACTTTTCATATTAATTTCCTCGGCTAGTCAGTTCACTTTAAAGCAAAAGATCTTTAGTTATTAATTATAATTGCGGCCCACACACGCGCGAGAGTATTTTTTCTTACCTCCATTAACCATTGCCACGTAGTCGGAGTCCCGGCTCTGGGTCTCGGCTATGGTACTGAAAAGAAGAATCTTAAAGCTAAATATTTTCTGCAACGTCGGGCGGCTGTGGAGAAAAATTAATATTATGTTAATAGCGGGTGAGTTTTCCGCTTCCGCTAATTTTTCATAAGTTAATATCGCCACGTAATGGCGTCGTTGGCTGCATCGGCCGCTGCGATTGTTGAGCTGTAAATTACTTGAATGCAGGTTAATTCAAGGAAGGCGGACATGAAATCGGGATCACCTCTTAGAAATTAAAAGTGCACAATAATATTAAATTAATATATTATCTGCTTAACTCATACAAATATGCTCACATTTGTCAGCACTCGAAAGATGTCCGTCGATATACACTCAAGACAAAAAAAGAAGTGAAGTCGACTAAAAAAATTAACAAAAGAGCGTATCTTGTCGTCTCTTTAGATCATTTTGTCATAAATTATTTCTTTGCAATCTAAACCTACACAGAGAAATTATTATTTTACGGCTACATGATAAAATATATACTGTTTTTAAGTCTTTTCGTAATATGGCACTGGGGACGCTATAGTGTGTAGAATATATGAGCCTGGCGATATACCATCTGACTTTCGGAAAAGCATCATCCACACAATTCCGAAGACGGCAAGAGCTGACAAGTGCGAGAATTATCGCACAATCAGCTTGACACCTCATGCATAGAAGCTGCTTACAAGAATAATATACAGAAGAATGGAAAAGAAAATTGAGAATGCGCTAGGTGACGATCAGTTTGGCTTTAGGAAAAGTAAAGGGACGAGAGAGGCAATTCTGATGTTACGGCTAATAATGGAAGCAAGGCTAAAGAAAAATCAAGACACTTTCATAGGATTTGTCGACTTGGAAAAAGCGTTCGACAATATAAAATGGTGCAAGCTGTTCGCGATTCTGAAAAAAGTAGGGGTAAGCTATAGGGAGAGACGGGTCATATACAATATGTGCAACAACCAAGAGGGAATAATAAGAGTGGACGATCAAGAACGAAGTGCTCCTATTAAGAAGGGTGTAAGACAAGGCTGTAGCCTTTCGCCCCTACTCTTCAATCTGTACATCGAGGAAGCAATGATTGAAATAAAAGAAAGGTTCAGGAGTGGAATTAAAATACAAGGTGAAAGGATATCAATGATACGATTCGCTGATGACATTGCTATCCTGAGTGAAAGTGAAGAAGAATTAAATGATCTGCTGAACGGAATGAACAGTCTAATGAGTACACAGTATGGTTTGAGAGTAAATCGGAGAAAGACGAAGGTAATGAGAAGTAGTAGAAATGAGAACAGCGAGAATCTTAACATCAGGATTGATGGTCACGAAGTCAATGAAATTAAAGAATTCTGCTACCTAGGCAGTAAAATAACCAATGACGGACGGAGCAAGGAGGACATCAAAAGCAGACTCGCTATGGCAAAAAAGGCATTTCTGGCCAAGAGAAGTCTACTAATAGCAAATACCGGCCTTAATTTGAGGAAGAAATTTCTGAGGATGTACGTCTGGAGTACAGCATTGTATGGTAGTGAAACAAGGACTGTGGGAAAACCGGAACAGAAGAGAATCGAAGCATTTGAGATGTGGTGCTATAGACGAATGTTGAAAATTAGGTGGACTGATAAAGTAAGGAATGAGGAGGTTCTACGCAGAAACGGAGAGGAAAGGAATATGTGGAAAACACTGATAAGGAGAAGGGACAGGATGATAGGACATCTTCTGAGACATGAGGGAATGACTTCCATGGTACTAGAGGGAGCTGTAGAGGGCAAA
Organism: Schistocerca cancellata; assembly: GCF_023864275.1. Lineage (NCBI taxonomy): Eukaryota > Metazoa > Arthropoda > Insecta > Orthoptera > Acrididae > Schistocerca > Schistocerca cancellata. The sequence goes on along the minus strand of NC_064630.1, from coordinate 593,662,979 downwards.
AACTGTAGAGGAAGACAGAGATTGGAATACGTCAAGCAACTAATTGAGGACGTAGATTGCAAGTGCTACTCTGAGATGAAGAGGTTAGCACAGGAAGGGAATTCGTGGCGGGCCGCATCAAACCAGTCAGCAGACTGATGACCAAAAAATAAAAAATAAAGCCGATGGTTTGAATTTTGAATTTCTATGCTTTTAGTTGGGTTTTAAATAATGAGCCTTCAGCCGCTTTAAAATTTAAATTCCTTACTTGTTAAGTCTTAGATTGTTTGGGCCTTCAGCCTGTGTAAAATATTGTTTAAAGATAAAGCTTTGGGCCTTCTGCCTACTAAAAATTATTTTAGTTGTTTTAAGTAACCGGCCGATTTTAAGTTAAAGTTCTTGTCTTTCAAGTATCAGACTGTGTGGGACCTTCAGCCTAATTGAAGATAAGGCCTTCTGCCTTGTTTTTTTTTTTAAATTAATTTTACCTGCAGTCTTAAATCATGGGCATTCAGCTGTCTTTAAATTAAACTTGTTTGCTTTTCAAGTGTTAGATTTGTTGGGCCTTCAGCCAAGTTACAGAACTTTTTTACGTGAGGCCTTCTGCCGTCTAAATATTCTGTTTTGCGTCTGAATTTCAAGTTAATGGCTTTCAGCCGTTTTAAAATTTAGGTGGTTGTGCCCTTAAGCCAAAGATAGTGTGGCCTATTCAGCCGATAACTAAGTTCAAAAATTTTTGCTGTATTGTTTGGACAACTAAATAAAATTATATGTGTTAGAGTGTAACTGACAGTCCCCTTTTGGCCCCTTTCCACAATTCCAACTACCTGTTCTGTCCTGCGGACTTAAGCAGGGCGTTTCAGTTTGGTCCCTTAGAAATTCACACGCCTTTCTACCGTCGCGTGGCGGAGAGTACCGATGGACAGTAGGTGGTCGCCGGCAAGACGCCACCTAGTGGACCTTCCAAGAGGACGTTCCCGAATAGCTGGAACGCCGATGCTGAGGGCTTTTGTTAGCTAGTCAGCGCCTCAAACTGGTGTGTCTACGGATGAGAAACGTTGTTCTCTTGCCAACTTACTGGGTGGTCAAGCTGCTAGCTGTCACCTTCTGTGCCATACACCTGGTCGCTTCCATTTTGTCTCACGAGTTTTATAACTTTTCGTATCCTCTGCCGTTAGGAGGGCGGAACGTTCTCTATTCTTGCGCGCCTCAAGACGAAGAAGTTGCTCCGTTTGAACTTGAATCTTTTTAACAGCCGCTGCCATTTTGAACAATTTACTAATTCCTCTCAAAATGACAGCAGCCGAGATCTTTTTACAGATTTCGGTTCACCTGTACGCAGGGAATTATTATTACAAGGTTTCTTTCGTTTCTGTAATTACTTAGATGCTGTAAAAATGGCTCTGGGCACTATGGGACTTAACTTCTGAGGTCATCAGTCCCCTAGAACTTAGAATTACTTAAACCTAACTAACCTACGGACATCACACACATCCATGTCCGAGGCAGGATTCGAACCTTGCGACCGTAGCGGTCGCGCGGTTCCAGACTGTAGCTTCTAGAACCGCTCGGCCACTCCGGCCGGCTTAGATGCTTTAATTCGCAGTTGAATCCTTAGACACTTCGGAAGAAAATTATGGAGACAGCAGCGGTTTGTTCCTCGTCAAAAGGACCCGAATTTGTCGCCTGATGTCAAATTCATTAATTACATGTTCATTAATTATTCTCCTTTGTTTTTGGCCTTGCACAGCCACCCACGCGCTCGTCACTGCACGTGGCGTTTTTGTGAGGTCATCTTGGATAATAATAACCGCTTCAGCTGTATTTAATCCTTTATTATTGTATCACTACCGGTTTCGTGGCACTAAAAGCCACGTTTTCAGCTGAACATAACGCTACAACATTAGAGCAGAAAAGCTCGGGACCTTTTTACGCAAAACTCGTAAACAGAACAAACACCGCTAAAAGGCGGAATGTCATAGAAGAACCACCTTTTAGCGGCGTTTGTTTTGACAGACAACGAACGCTGGTTAAAATGGTTCCAAGCTTTCCACTCTAATGTTTTAGTCGTACCTGGAGATGTGACTTTCAGTGCCACGAAACCGGTAGCGATCGAATAATAAAGGACTAAATACAGCTGAAGCAATTATTAATACCCAAGATGATTACTCATAGAAGTGATTGGTTTACCTATAAGATTGTCTACAGTTATTGGGAGGGTACGCAATACGATGTGTTTCAATGTAACGATCGCATATTTTCGTTCCGATTGCAGAAGGTTTCGTCAGTTTCTCACCCAGTCTTCTCATTATATGTTTTTATTTCACCGAATCTGAATGATGTTTGGCAGTTATGAACTCACGTCTATTGCCATGTAACATAACGTATATTCGTTAAGTTCCTTAAAAGACAGTCGTAAAGTTTTAGTATCTGAATTGTATTTAGGGCCTCCACATTGAACAATATATCGTTAGAGAAAAGACACTAATAGCAGGAAAATGTGTGTGACACGCATGTAATACACACACTGAATCAAAAAATTAAAGCATAAATTCAAAATAAACACAAAACATTAAACATATTCAGAATTCAGGAAAATTCACAAGCCACAAATTTACAGATACAGACAACACATATATACACTGACAACACAACACAGAAATAGGAAACATGGTACACTATAACTTAAGTACATAAATAAATACACTGAATAGCAAACATACTAAAAAAACATGGTCTCTGTATTGCATATAAAACTGTGCAAACTTTCGAAAGAAACTTAAGCCAACCTAGGATCTAGAGGGACAAATTCAAACGACTGGGAATATACAAATTTGAATGTAAGAATTGTGATGCAGCCAATTTAATCATAAATATTTAAAAAAATATTACAAAGAATACATTAGGTGTTCGAAGCACGAATTAAGCTATTCCACATTTCCAGAGCACTTAGAGTGCAACAACCATCATCCTACCAAATTAAAACACATCACAAGAAATAACCACAACAAATTGCCTTGTACCACTACAGAAAGCCACCATACGCAGAAAGCCTTTGCAGAGAAGAAACACATGATAAACTACTGGAGATCTGAACAGAAACTCTCTGCTACAATTAATAAAGGAAACGACAAGGTAAAAAAGTATCCGTTTGAACATCTAACCGTATTAAAACAAGTACAGTTCAGACACACACACATATACAGGGTGAGTCACGTAACGTTACCGCTGGATAGACCGAACATGAGGAGAGGGGCTAGTGTAATTCTTTAATACAAACCATAAAAAAATGCACGGAAGTATGTTTTTTAACATAAACCTACGTTTTTTTTAAATGGAACCACGTTAGTTTTGTTAGCACATCTGAACATATAAACAAATACGTAATCAGTGCCGTTTGTTGCATTGTTAAATGTTAATTACATCCGGAGATATTGTAACCTAAAGTTGACGCTTGAGTAGCACTCCTCCACTGTTCGATCGTGTAGAGCACCGAATTACGTAGGGATCCAAAGGGAACGGTGATGGACCTTAGGTACAGAAGAGACTGGAACAGCACATTACGTCCACATGCTAACACCTTTTTATTGGTCTTTTTCACTGACGCACATGTACATTACCATGACGTGGAGGACGCATAAATTGGCCAGCCCATTCTCCTGATCTTACACCTCTGGACTTCTTTCTGTTGGGTACGTTAAAGAAGAATGTGTACCGTGATGTGCCTACAACCCCAGAGGATATGAAACAACGTATTGTGGCAGCCTGCGGCAACATTACACCAGATGTACTGCGGCGTGTACGACATTCATTACGCCAGAGATTGCAATTGTGTGCAGCAAATGATGGCCGCCACATTGAACATCTATTGGCCTGACATGTCGGGACAGGCTCTATTCCACTCAGTAATTGGAAACCACGTGTGTACGTGTACCTCACCCCTCATGGTAATGTACTTGTGCGTCAGTGAAAAGGACCAATAAAAAGGTGTTAGCATGTGGACGTAATGTGCTGTTCCAGTCTCTTCTGTACCTAAGGTCCATCACCGTTCCCTTTGGATCCCTACGTAATTCGGTGCTCTACACGATCGAACAGCGGAGGAGTGGTACTCAAGCGTCAACTTTAGGTTACAATATCTCCGGATGTAATAAACATTTTACAATGCAGCAAACGGCACTGATTACGTATTTGTTTATATGTTCAGATGTGCTAACAAAACTAACGGGGTTCCATTTTAAAAAACGTAGGTTTGTGTTAAAAAACATAGTTCCGTGCATTTTTTATGGTTTGTATTAAGCAATTACACTAGCCCCTCTCCTCACGTTCGGTCTGTGGAATCGATTCGTCAGTATTTGATGTGGTTTACGAAATATATCCAGCGGTAATGTTAGATGATATATATATATATATATATATATATATATATATATATATATATATATATATATATATAATCATATTAAAGCAAATACTAATTCACACACACACACACACACACACAGACACAGACACACACACATACATACAAATACACTCAGACAGAGAGAGAGAGAGATCACAACACACATTCTATAGTTGGCAACAACATACAAATCATAACATTAAGTAAATGAGCGTGCACTTCCTACTGACGTGCAAACGAAATTTGAAATGGCAGTAATCAGAAGCAGCACCGCAGTAAAACGGGAAATGAACACATATAGGGTATTTCTGTAAGATCGTGCAAAAATTTAACAGATCATGGAGGATACTCCAATGAACAATTTCAAGTAGGGAACCTTGGATCGGAGAAGCCAGCTTAAGGATATAATAGGAATAAATTCACTTTACGGTGTACTTTTTCTTTATTTACATTAGTTACAGTTATTTGCAAATATCATCATTGACATAACGCACGTACCATTTGTATTCATTCTCACAAAATGTGCTGAAACTGATAGCCATCAACCTCAGTGCAAGCATGACATCGCCGAACAAGATTCTGAGGCACCCTGACAAATATCCCTGGTGTGTTTCAAATCACATCACAGGGAGCTATAGTTCTGGAAACTAATTCCATCTCCATATCCACTCGGCTCTCAAACATACGTCATTTGAGATACCTCATTGGAAATAATCAAGGGGGTTCAGGTCAGGTGACTTCGCAGGACATGGAACAGGACCTCCCCTTCTAATCCAGCGACCATCCGATACAGCATTGAGATGGTTGCGGTCATCCACACTGAAATGAGGCGGTGCGCCGTCATGTTGTATCCACATCCTCTCACGAACAGCCAAGGGTACGTTCTCCAACAACTCAGGTAGAAACCTTTGCACGAAACTCAAGTACAGGCGACCATTCAGACGGCCGGGTAGAAGATATGGCCCAATGAGATTGTAGCCTTCAGTGCCGGCTCAGATATTGACAGCAAAACGTACTTGATTTTGTGACTCTACTACAGTGTGAGGGTTTTTTCTCATCTCAGACAACGCTATTCCTGCTGTCCGAAATACCATCACGACCAAATGAGGTCTCGTCAGTGAACAGCATGATCTGGAAGAAACCTGGTCAATCAAGCCATTGTTGGAGCAACCGCTGACACAATGCGACCCTTGATGTAAAGTCAGTCAAAAGCATTGCATGGACTCGTTGCGGGTGATATGGGTGTAATTGTTGTTCGCCGAGTACTCGCCACACGGTACTGTGGGCAGCGCCCATTCCACATGAAATTCGGCAAGTATTTGTAGTGGGATCCGCTGCAACACTTTCACCACCTCCTCTTCAAAATCAGGCATGCGAGTGGTTCTCGTATTGCCAGGTCGCTCGTTTCTTCTTTCCAGTGAACCAGTCTCCCGCATTCGTCGACTGAGAGAAATAAACACTCGTCCTGACGGATGATGCCTGTTAGGAAATCGTTCCCTGTACAGCCTTTCAGCGGCGAGAGCATTGAAACGTACTGTGGCGTCTTATTTGTGTCAGCTCGATGGTGTTGGTTGTCCCAGTCTGGTTGACATGGAACAGCGTCCGTCGATCGCGACGACTCCGATCTGTAGCTGTTAAAAACAAATTCCTCGCTTGTTTGATTAGTTTCAGACACTATTTCAACTATACTAATATCAGCGTATCGATGTAGCACCACGCCGGAATGTGTAAGCAGCCCTTGTTTAAAATTGAAGCACTGGTGTTCGAAGTCTGTCTGTCTTCTTTACTTCGACCCCACAGCGACTGCACCACTCGGTACCGCAACAGCTTCCTTGATCTAAAACCATTAACCCAATATGCTTCGCGTGTTAGCGACAGGCTGATAAGCTTACGCGAACTTTATAACTGTAATTCTTATGCCCAGTTTGCGAATGAGTGTTCAAACGCAGATAATAGGATATCTTGAATTATAAAATCCATCACTCAAGCCGATGCCACATCATAGTTTTGCGAGGATGTTGATTTATTAATTAAAATAGCGTCGTCAAGGTGTCGTACGGTGCTAATTCAACAACTAATACGACGTAATTCCAGAGATAAAATACACTTCCGACAACGTACAGAAAGCGTCGTATTTCGGTGTAAACTTGCTGTTCACTGTTAATAAAATCATTAAATCACCTTTGACTCCTGCGTTCTCTTGAGAAATAGTTAATTTCACAATTACACAGTAAATTTCCATTAAATGAAGTAGCCGACACGAAGCATTAAGGTTATGTTGCACTTTATTGAACTTCGTAATTATTTAAGCCTACACTGTCATTCAGGGTCTTGACTCTATTTGCATCAGCGATTCTGCCTTTGTCTACAGTTTCCGACAACACGGCGTAACTGTGAGTTCTTCGTGAACGCGTGTAGCTGTTTCCTACTCGAGGCTAATAGAGTTTATGTCGGTGGTTGGTATATTGCTGTGTCCTTTGATGTTCGTGACAATCACAGATCACGAGGGCTAAGTCCCGGCGTTAAACAGTTATCACACGATTTACTTTTCTTTCATATATAATAACTGCTCCGTTGTCTGGCTAAATCGTAAATGTTATTTTACTTCAGTTCGAAATTCTGACTAGTACGTGAAGTCCATACTGGAAAACTTTTAAAACTTCAGATCGGTATGAAACAATCTAGTAGCTTACAATAGCCTTACTACTATTGAGAAGTTTACAAGAGAGACTGAATTAACATCTCCATTGCAGTGTTACATTGTAGTCACAGCGAACTTACAGCTCGATGCAGCTACAACTCTCTTCTTGGATAAATGTTATCTCTGATCTATTTATTGTCTGGGCTTTAAACTTCGTAAAGAATATATTTTGAATTATTTATTTAAAGTTTCAGGCATCGAATCATCTGATAGTCTTTCATTTAGTCCTTTCTTTATAATAAACGTTATTAGTCACATAGTATTTCTGTTAGTCAAACCTGAAATAGTGTTAATTTTCTTGTCAGTAGCTTCCGTCAATGTCAGGATAGCTAATTTTGCTATTTCTTTTGCTATCAAAGGGCTTTCATTAGGGGTTCCATATTTGGGGTGTTACAGTACTTCCCCATACGCAAGGTGGATGTCAGTGAGTTCTGAGAAACTGTACCGGTACTGCTCCATCGTATTGTACTGTACGTCTCTGAAGAGCACTGAATAAAGAAAGAGGCTGTCGTTGATTCATAGCACCTTATAGACAAGTAAAACAAAAAAACCTGCATCATAACTTCCTAGTAATCAGTCTCGCCTTCCTTGTTTCCTTGCAGGAAATAAAGAATGTACATGTTAATAAACAGCACTGTACGTGAAAACGTATACCCGTGTTAGTTGTAAAGAAGTTGGAAAACAGACAAAGCGGTAGACAAGTTTACTTCCGTATCTCCTTAAGCTGGCTGCTCCCACCCCAGGTTCCCTACCTCAAATTGTCCGTCCCCGGTAGCTGAGTGGTCATCGCGACATAATGTCAAGCCTAAGGGCTGGGTCGGAGATTTGCTCCGCTCAGGGACTGGGTGTTGTGTTGTCCTAATCATCATCATTTCATCCCCATCGACGCGCAAGTCACCGAAGTGGCGTCAAGTCGAAAGACTTGCACCCGTCGAACAGTCTACCCGACGGGAGTCCCTAGTCACACGACATTTTTTTACCTCAAATTGTTCGTTGTAGCATTCTCAATGTTCTGTTACATTTTTACAAGCTCTCACGGAAACACACTGAACGAAATTTGCAGGTAGAATTATGAAATATTTGTTCATCACAGAACAGGAGAAAGTGCAACAACTCTTTATAATCTTCATGTATAACGTGGAATATGTAAAACAAAACTATATAAACACAAATATGTATACATCACAGGCCACTGAAGATACCCTGTAAACAACAAAAGCGAAAGGCGTATAGCATGAAATATTCATTTTATTCAGCTGTATGTAGACGAATCCAAAGTAATAATTATCAACATAATATTGCATGCTATTGAGGACGATAGGGCAACAAAAGTTAAAGTTGTTGCCTTCAAAGACATGTGACTTAGTAACTTTTCATAAAATTATTATTTGCAATGATTGACTTGGCTTTACCTAGTTCGACAGATGGTCTGGTAGAAGGATTGTGAAGGGAACCAACTATTTTGATTTTATTTCCTTTTATCTCCCACGAGCATCACTGTTAGCTCGGTAATGTGTGAATGTTTGTTTAATTGTGAGGGCATGTGGGGCTTATTGACACAGTATAGCTTTCTTGGTACTTGTTGTAGAAGCGTGGGAACGTCGATAGAATTTTAGCTTTCAAAGCTGGCTTGTGACGTGACTGTGCTGGAGACAGTTTGACCTGCTCTTTCTAAAAGTACATTTTGCTATTAGTCAGTCATACCAACTTGCGGACTGTGGAATTTTCCACCAACTCTCGTTCTAAATTTTGTTCGGAGAGCTAGTGAAAGGCTGAGTAACGAGCAATGACTTTTTCTTTATTTTCTGTGCGACTGGCGAATCGTCTAACGCTGCATGGTCGTTTCTTGTGACGATTGGATGGCGGCCACCCCACTTTGGGATGTTGCACCAGCGCCCAGCATCTGGGATGTTTTAGAAACTAGTTGGTGATGCACTTCAGGAAGAGCTACGTCAGCAATTACAAGAATTACTGGCAGAATAGCAACGACAATGAGGTCTGAATGTAGTAAAATCTGTAATGAATGTTCCCTCTGTGTAGCCTTCAGCCGTGTATGTCATAGCCCCTTCTCTGGGAAAACATCAGAGGGTGTTTATAAACTATGTGTTAGCCACTGCAGAATGAAGTAACAGGACAGATGAAACATGTTTGTGGATGGAAAAATTACGTATCACGGGTGAGGCTAAAACATATCTCGCATGAAAAAGTTCTGAAGTCTTGGTTCAGGATTCTATCCTATTATCCGCTACTGTGCGCAGTCTGTATCTCGGAGTTTACAGTCTCCTCTTGTCCACGAGATCCAGAATCACAACCGATATGTGTGCCCCAGTATCCAATGGATACTATCAAACAACAGTCGGTGTCTACATACGTTTTTACAGTATTGCAGTTTACTGGAAACGTTACTCATTGTGTTTGCACCGCTTGCGAGGTTAACCATCCGGAGCCGTATGCCCAAAGCGCTGGCAGTTATAAGAGTGTGGTTGGCGATTTCGCGCCTTCAAATACTCGTGCTGGCCACAACGGTAACATTCCTTACCAGTCGTAATAACCTTTCTCTCACTACACGCTTTTGTGACACTATCTGTGTCTTGCAAACGTGTGGCAAAGTGCTGCGGCTAAATCATGAGAGTTTTCCGTTCACACCTGCCATGAGAAATCTGGGGAAATTCCTCTCAGGAAAACGTCTAATGCCTATCCTCTGGCTCTTTGAGCATGACACTGTCCGCATCTGGCTTCTGTGCCAGCTCGTACATCGTTGCCTTTATCTTACGTAGTCTGTCAGAAAAAGACTCAACGGTTTCATTTGCTTTCTGTGCTAAGCTGTAGAGTTTCTGCCTAAGAAATCGTGCATTATTTTGTATTCTATATCATTGCCGTAAACCCTTTGTCACTTCTTCAAATGTGGATGCCTTGTTAAGAACTTTGTGATGCGGGATATGTTTTAGCCTCACCCGTGATACGTAACTTGGCCACCCACAAACATGTTCCATCTGACCTGCTACTTCATTCTGCAGTGGCTAACACATCATTTATAAACACAATAATTCCCTATGGTGTTATTCCAGAGAAGGGGTTATGAGATACGCGGCTGAAGACTACACGGATGAAGAGGGAACACTCATTACAATTTTTACTACATTCAGACCTGATTGTGGTTGCTGTTCTGCCAATAAGGCTTGTATCCGCTGACTTAGCTGTTCATGAAGTGCTTCCTGTGGTTCACTATCCTCTAACAATTTGGAAACTTGCTCAGTAAGAGCTGTTATCGTATCACTTCTACTAGCTGACTGTGTCTGCTCATGTTTGTGAAATTCACTTTTAGATTCTTTTTCCCCTCGAGCAAACCAGTAACACTTCCAAACACTAACTCATCAATAACTGCATTTTCGAATCATAACAATTGCTCCCAATCCTTATGCCTAACCATTGGCCAACGACACTCTGAGCATTCGTTTACTGTGTGGCCATATCTTCTACATGTAGCGCATCTCGCAGGTATAAATTTATCACATGGAGTACTAGGACTAGTTAAATCATAGATTCTGCAGCTTGTCGGAAAAAGGTACTCTTGCTAACTATTCAACTGAAATTGAAATACATCAGTTGGCTGCTTAGCTTATAGAAACTAACTTTGCAGTCTTCAGGTCAGTCCTGAACATAGCAACAAATAGAAATCCTTGAACAAGTAACAATGGTTATTTTTCTGACTCTCCATATGTTACTACTGTGGACGCTGGTGTGCCGGATCGGAAGCGGTTCCGAAATTGTCACCCTTCAATTCCTGTTGGCCCTGGGCTGGAGCTCTTCTGGCATCCAATTTGTGGGGATCGTCCAGGCCCTGGATTAAGTATTGCTTCGTTTATTTCTATGAATACATCTCATTGCTGTATCTTCGGCGGCGGCTGGTGGCTTGGCAAGCAGGAGGAATCTGCTGAATCCAGTGACTGGCCTATGCTGCGCACCAGCCCTGTGCTGAGGCCTGTGTCTTCCAGTAAGCGGGCTGACTGACTGACTTCCATTGTATGGAAGGTGCGCTCCGTTGGAGCGTGTGTATTGTGTCTAACACGCTGTTCTGGAAATACTCTGTCCCTCACAGGTCACTGCCCATGGTATCCCACCAGAGGGACGGCGATGTCGGATGCTGTGGTGTCGTGCTGAATGCTGATCCTAGCTCGCCGTTTCGGTAGGCCGTCTCAATCAAGCGATGCTGGAGTTTAGCGCAGTTTGTGCCCCAGGCTGAAAAGGTGTTGGTAGATCCCTAGACTACCCATCTGTGGCGGCTGGTACAGGAAGTTGGCTTCCATCATCTGTGGCTATGGATTCGTGGTCATCTCGTAAGGTGGCAGAAGTGTGACCAGTACTGGAACAATCTCATACATAAGATGTTATATACAGGGTGGTCGTAAATTCCCGTTACAAACCTCTAGGACATGTAGAGGGTAGTGAGTGCAAAACATTTTGAACAGGAACCCATGTCCGGAATCGCATCGTTTCCGTTCTACGACAGTTTCAATTCAGATGTGTACCTCATCAACGTCTGCTTAGGGCAAGAGAAACGGCTCAGAGTTCCCTGTCCTGGTATGCAACAGGGTAGACACGATGACGTGTACTACGTCATACGAACCACAGATGTCACTTATTGTCCGCTTTGCAGCGAGACCGAGTCAGTACCTGTCCATCACCGATAGAGGAAACATGGTACAATACACGTTTGCGGAATGCACAGACACACTCTTTGTGTATGGCGAAGCTAGACGCAACGGAAGAGCTGCTAGTCGGCTGTATCACGAACGTTTTCCTCACCGTGACGCTCCATCGCACAAACTGTTTGCCCAAGTTACACAACGGCTACGAGAAACGGGTACCTTCACCGTGAGGAGGCAGGACTGTGGTGCTACACGGCGACGCCGCACACCCGAATTTGAAGAAGGTGTACTGCGCCGCACTGAATATAGCCCGTCAATGAGTTCGCGAACAATTGCGCTTGCAATGGGTGTTAGTCACAGTACCGTCTTGAACGCCCTGCATGAGCAACAGTTACATCCGTACCACCTACAATGAGTACACGCTACGCGTCCAGCAGACTTTCACAACGCGTCGCCTTCTGCACATGGTTCCTGCACCGTTTCGTCGACGTAACCCTGTTTCCACGTCTAGTTCTCTTTACAGATCAATGTAGGTGCACAAGGATGGTGTTCTGAATGCTCGAAATAGCCATGTCTGGACGGGCGAAACCCTCATGCCACGCATATTCAGGTATTTCAAGACAGTTTTGGAATTAACGTGTGGGCAGGTATTCTGGACGGTCATGTGATTGGACCACACCTCCTTCCATCCAAGCTCACGGATCCAGTATACTTAGTCTTCCTACGACACTTATTGGCCCCGTTCTTGGAAGCTGTGCCATTGAATGTCCGTCAGGAAATGTGGTTTCAGCATGCTGGAGCTCCAGCTCACTTTTCACTGGCTGTCCGGAGACATCTCAACAGACGGTATGGTGAAAGATGGATAGGCCGTGGTGGTCCTACAGCGTGGCCGCCACGATCGCCGGATTTAACCTCTATGGACTACTTCTTGTGGGGTCGTATGAAGAGCCTAATTTATGAGACACCTGTAGAGACAGAGGGAGATCTGCTGGCACGAGTTTTCGAAGCTGCACAAGACATTGAAGAGACATCAGGTGGGATGGAGAGGGTTTACCAGAACATGCTTCGGAGGTAGAATGTCTGAAACAATGTTGGTGGTCGCCACATCGAGTCGCTATTGTAATGCATCGGTACGTTGCGGCTAGTGCCGTAGGTGCTGGGTTCTTGTTGTTGTCGACTAATGTAAACCATAAGGTGTACGTTGTAATGAAAATGCGTAAGTAATAACGGAACGAATCAGTATTCTTTTCTAATGGATTGCGACATTTGTACTCGGTCACGCCTACGTACATTCCTCACGTGGGTGTGGATGAGATAATCATCTGCATTGAAACTGTCGTAGAACGGAAACGATACGTTTCCGGACATGGGTTCCTGTTCAAAATGTTATGTACTCACTACCCTCTACATATCCTAGAAGTTTGTAACGGGAATTTCCGACCACTCTATACAATAATCAGAGAATCATGTCTAATCGACATAAACGCCATCGACCCTACAGATCAACTGACTCTGGCCTACCGAGGTGGGATAGTTATGGTACTGAGGAGGGGCTCTGCTTTCGACGCCATTCGTCGTGGCCAGATCGGTTCTGCTCTCTACGAAGTGTCAGCAGTCTTCAGTTGTTTTGTTGCATTTGCTTAAGCAACTTTTTCCAGTGTGCTAACTACATTTGCTTAAGCAATTTTTTTAGTGTATTAACTGCTTTATCAAAAAATTCCAACTGCTTTGTATTGTTGCGTCCTCGTTAGCACTTTTCACTTGATGTTCCGAGAGTAGCGGTGGCGGGTTGGCAGTATTGACAAGATTTTTTTTCATTGCAAAACTTCTAAATTTTTGAATACAATGTATGTTCCTAGGTACATGACAATGTCGTACCTTGGAACAGTTTTCCACATTTTGGAAAACCTTACTATCCCGCAGTAGTTTTTGTAATTTCAGAAAAATAATACAGCATACGTAAAGTGAATGCTATCATTTCAAAATGGAATAAGAAAATATATTAAACTACCCAAACAATAACATGAGTTCTTAACAGAAGAATGGAAAAGGTGGTAGACGCAAACCTCGGAGTTTCAATTCCGGAGAAATATAGGAACACGTGAGGTAGCACTGATCTTGCGACTTCTCATAGAAGATATGATAAGGAAAGGAAAACCTACGTTTATAGCATTGGTAGACTTAGATAAAGCTTTTGACAATGTTGACTGGAAGTTCAGGGAGGAAAAATAAAAACTTGTGGGTTTACCGATGACATTGCAGTTCTGTAGAGGCAGCAAAGTGCTTCCAAGAGCAGTTTAACGGAATTGACAGGGTCGTGAAAGGAGGATATAAGACGACCGCAATAAAATCAAGACAAGGAGAATGGAACGTAGTCAAATTAAATCAGCTGATGCTGAGGGAATTAGATTGGGAAACGAGACACTGAAAGTAAAATATAGGTTTTATTATTTGGGCAGCAAAATAACTGATGATGTCCAAATTAGAAAGGATATAACATGTAGACTGGCAATGGCAAGAAAAGTGTTTCTGCAGGAAAGAGTGTTAGAAAGTCTTTTCTGAAGGTATTTGGCTGGAGTGCAGCCATGTATGAAAGTTAAACATGGACGATAAACAGTTTAGACAAGAAGAGAATAGAAATGTGGTTCTACAGAAGGTAGCTGAACATTAGACGGGTAGATCACGTAAGTAATGAGGAGGTACTGAAGAGAACTGGGAAGAAAAGATATTTGTTGGACAACCTGATTAGAAGAAGGGATCGGTTGGTAGGACACATTCTGAGATGTAAAGGGATCACCAAGTTTGTACGGGAGGGAAGGTTGGAGGGTATGATGAATCCAGTAAGCAGGTTCAGAAGGACATAGGTTGCAAGGGTTACTTGGAAATGAAGAGGCTTGCAGAGGACAGAGTAGCATGGAGGGCTGCATCAAACCTGTATTCGGACTGAAGACCACAACAACAACAATAACATTAAACTTTTATAACAGGGCTGATTAAATGCGGAGGTCTGAGAGGTGTTGCAAGATGTAACACCCTCCCTTGTTTCCTTACAGGTAACTGCGTCGTCTGCGAAATGTCTGTTGCTAATATTGCTGTCTACAAGGTCATAAATATACACCATAAACAGCAAGGATCCCAACCTACTTCCATGTGGCACACTTGAAGTTATTTATAGATATGTGGAGTACTCTTCATCCAAGAGTACTCTCCTATCAAGAAATCCTCAACCCAAATTTTGACTGATAACCCAGACGACCGTACTTCTGTTGATAAGGCTTGTGTCGAACTGAGACAAATGCTTCTCGCAATTCAAGAAATACTACAATGACTTGAGTGCTTTGATACGTAGCTTTCAGGCTTCGCGTGAAAAATGTGTACCTTATATTTCAAATAGTCGATGTTGCTTGGCGTGGATCCCGCTTTGTACGAATTCTCTTCGAGATAACTAATTACGTTTAAGCTCAGAGTATGTTCTGAGGTTCTACAACAAATCTGTGCCAAGTGCATTGGATAATAATTCTGTGCTTCACTTCTGCAAGCATTCTCGTAGGTGGGTGTGACATGTGCTTCCTTCCAACTATTGGACATGGCTTTTTGTTCGAGAGATTTAAGATATGTTATGGTTAAAAGAGGGGCTCACTCAGCCAAAAATTTGGTCTAGAATCTGACAGGAGTTTTATCTGACTCTGGAGTTTCGTGCAGTTTTAATTATTTCAGCTGTTTTTCGACACCACTGGCATTAGTATCCATTTCCATCATGAGAATCAAAATGGGGCATTACTCTTGGGTTTTCCTTTGTAAACATTTGTAAATGCAGTTCATTATTTTCTATTGTGCTTTGCTATCATCAGTTTCAACTCCTGGCTCGTCATGAATGGGCACTAACTTTGATACAGCTAACGGTCGTTACATATAATGAGAATTTCTTTGAGTTTTTGAGAGATCTTTCGATAATATTCTGCTACACTAATCGTTGGAGGCTTCACGCACTGCCCTCTTGACAGTCAAATGCGTTTCATTCAGCCTTTATCTATGGCTCTGTGCCTTGTTTTATACCCATTACGCAGTAGTCTCTGTTTCATTAGAAGTTTCTGTACAGTGGTCGTACACCATGGAGCGTCTTTCCCACCATGAACTGTTGTACGAGGTACATATCCGAAAAGTTCATGGTCAACTATTCTCTGAAACGTAAGCCACAGTTCTTCAAACTGATCTTGTCTAGAGCTCAATGTTTCAGTTCCTCACTGATATTTATCTAGTTTGCTGAACATGGTGATTCGGCCTAAATTCAAACCTGCTCTGTACTCACATTTCCTGTTGAAGAGTCGAATACCAGAAAGTTATTGTTCCGTTAATACGTATTCCTTTTCCATTTTCACACTTTCAAGATTTTAAAACTTCCTTTACCGCTTTGGTAATAGTTCTAGAGCACCAGTAACGTTTAATTATTGCTTTCGAAACGTGTAATGTACAGGTCAACTTTCAGGTTATAATGTATTGTCTAGGACTGATTGTTATTCCCTCGCTGGCGGTGTGGCCGTGAGGTTCTAGGCGCTTCAGTCTGAAACCGCGTGCCCGCTACGGTCGCAGGTTCGAATCCTGCCTCGAGCATGGATGTGTGTGATGTCCTTAGGTTAGTTAGGTTTAAGTAGTTCTAAGTTCTAGGAGACTGATGACCACAGATGTTAAGTCCCATAGTGCTCAGAGCCATTTGAACCATTTTTGTTATTCCCTCGTCTGTAGATGACTGAAGGCGAGAATGCTGACATCTAGCAAGGAGAATGCAAAGTTGCCCACTGACATCGCATGACACCGTAACAATGGTTTCTAGCTAATTAAGTGCATTTTTGGGGGATAGGCGTCTGAAAAAGCAAAACGAGCGATTGAGAACTAGCAAGCAAACTAGAGACTAGGAAGTAGGTGGAGGGTGCCAGTGTTTACGACGATACACAGAAACTCTGCCTGCCGGAGGCGGGTGGACCCGGGGGGGGGGGGGAGGGGGGGGGGGGCAGCGGCAGGATAATTAAGAGTGGCTACGGCCTCCTCTGTTTTGTGCTGCGCGCAGCGCCTCGCCTGCCTTCGTTTCCTTTTTTTGCGTAGCGCGACGCACGGCTCCGACGGTCCGGAAGCGGAGGTCGCAGCAAGAGATAGCATTCAGCAAAGTTATCTCTGGCCGGCTCCGGGCGTGATGGAGAGCGCAGGGCTAATCTCGTTAGAGGGTGTAGGCGGACAGCGGATAGCGGCCAGCTCCATTTGCAAAAGTTGCTGTGCCACATTACGGAACTGTGAGGACTAAAACGATAGACGGGTGTTGTCCCTCTACTAGGCACGAGTACAGTTTAGCGTGAATCCACTTCACAATCGAGAAGGATGGCTCAGCCACTCGGGAAGAAAATTAACATCACTCGCAAATAAAAGATGGACAGTGAGGTGCAACATGACTGCAGATATCTGACATAACTATTATGTCGGCCAGATACTACTCTAATCGGCTCCGCCGCCAGAATAATCCATTGTACCACATGCCCGCTATTTTGTCATATCTTCTACCAATGGCCTGATTGACCTTGTGTCGAATTGTCATTCACTACACTGACACTGAAGATTTGTGCCATACGAGGGCTTGAATCTGCATTTCCAACCTAATGCGTGCAGTCACCTTAACCACTTTGGCTATCCGTGCACAAATCACAGCCAGACCCAGACCCAGACTACAACCTACACTCGTACGTTACCTAGATTCCCGTCCAGCAAGGACACGATTATTGACAGTCGTGGGCCAAGTATTGGCGAATAAATACGAAAGATCAGTGGCCGTGTTTTTAAAAAGTACGAATCAGTGTTCCTTCGGACATGCAGACATGCAAGCATGTCCGAAGCAATTTGCATCATACTTCTTAATAACACAGTCACTGCTCTTTCGTGTTATTTTAGTGGATGCAAAGTGGGGCAACGCAGTGGCGTGACAGTTTTACGACGGCACCTGTAGCGAACAGTTGATTTTCATCTGTTCTGGAATTCTGATTAATACCCAAAGCTGTTGATTTTCCAATACAACTTCTCAACGAAGCTTTGGTGCATCTATATGAGAGTACTCGAATTTCAGTAGGCAATATTTTGTGGATAGATGTACTCTACTCGACGAAATATAGAGCGCAACTCGCACGTTCTCATTGTGAACTCCTTAATTGTAGATTATGTTTCAGGTGTGCTCCTCACCATAGCTTGGGGACTTGGAACTGCCAGTGTGTTCCGATAGATCGTTTCTAGATTCCTGGGGTTTTGGCTTGGGCAAGTGAACTAGATCGGAACGCACCCGGCGCCACTCTGGCTTGGTTGCAGTCATCACGGACTTAACTACGTTGCAATGGGATTAGTGCTGATGGAGCTTGTAGCTGGTTTGGGTGTGGTGCGTGAATATGACATGGCCTGTTCGTAAAAAGTGGTCTATTGGCCAAGGATTTCATCTGTGCTTCCTGTGTGGCCATGAACTGTTATATTAGTTTTTAGTTTACACAGTTACTTGTTGGTATTAAATACTTATATATGTGACATGTTATATGATATATGACGTCTTGTCTGCTTGAAAGTTAAGTGGGGCTCCACATCTAGTTATTTAAAGTAGTGTTATTTTTAAGTTGTTCTTCTTCTCAGTGCCCATTAAACTTTAAACTCTGAGCTAGGAAGGTGTTTTTCAAGCCGTGTTTTCCTGTGGACGCTAATCAGCTTATGACTGTTTAGTTGTTTACTAGCGTGCTGTCTTTCCTTAAAACTCCGAGATTAGAATATGTTGTTAAGATACGAACTGTTTTAACTATGTGGGTCGAAGCAATTTTGCTGTGACACGTGTGAAGGCGTAGTGGATCTTGACCAAATCCTAAAGTGATTTACTTTGCAGATCATCAGAACATTCATTGTATATAAAATTTCGTGAGTTGTTACGAATGACCCGAAGTATTGGCTGAATGTAACCGTATTAAAGCGTTAAACAAGCATTTCATTGTAAATTGTCTAATGATCAATTGTTGTCCAAGACAATTATTTGAATTTTGACTGTCTTACCATTATCATATTTTAACTGATAAAGTTTAACAACAGTTGTGTGCCTAAGATTAAGCCTTGGGAACGCAGCTTAGGATCGCCGTTAACCTATTGAAGAGGTATCATACTGACGATCTGTGACAGACATTCCGGTGTTGGAGTGATTTCAAGCCCTTTGACTGAATGTGTAAAGGGAACCGTCGCCCATTTCTCCGTTAGACAGACTACTGATGAGGGGTTGCGAAAATTTACTTGCAACAAGAACAGCTCTAACCTGGCTAGAGAACGAGTCAAAATGAGCTTTGGATGACAGATACAGGTACGCCATAGCTTCCTGTTTCAACTCTGCTGGAATGTATCAACTGTAGTGACGGGTGACCCGTGACGTAGCAGTGTCTCAGGAACCTATGACTACATGTTTTCTACGTGTGACGGATCTGGAGAACGCACTGGCCAAGGCATGAGTTGAGCCCCTCTGTATCGTGTGGTACGTCAGGATAGCACGGGCAATATGTTGTCTTTTACTATGTTCTTGGAGGACCTTGAAGAGAAAGCAGAGCCATTGGGTTTAACAAATCAGAAAATCCAAGTTTGACGTCGTGGTCCAAGGGGTGCACCTTTCAGCAGTGATCGAAACGTTCTTGTTTGTGGGTTCGACCCCAACCACTGCTTTCATTTTGAATAGTCCCAATATAAGGAATGCCCTTGGATACAGCCTTATCAAAGAGGAAGGAGGAGTGAACAGAGGTTCAAGCCATCGTTTTGCCTTTGCGGTGAGAAACTGGCCCTAAAAGGTTGATGAATCAGCAATGATCAATGGCATGAGGACACAGAAGTTAACATAAACCTCGGATTTAAGGATATATAAGGGGAGTAACAGGACCTGTGGCCTGTAACTGAAAAAGTGTGATGATCTCTCCACTAGCAAAAGATTCTGGATTAGCTCCCCATTCCGATTTCTGGAAGGGGATTGCCAAAGTGAAGGTGGTAATGAGAAAGAGACTGAATAACCAACAGAAGGATAACACTTAACGAATCGTAGCATGCAGAGTCAGAAATCTCAATATTACAGACATCGCAGAACGGTTGTCCTCCCCCTCGCGCGACAGGCTGCAACAGCACTGTTCTGGCGCTCAGTGTGTCGCCAGAGGGCGAACCGGGCCGTGTGTGAACCGCAGCAGCGATACTCCAAGCTATCCTGGGGTGCCACGACACACGGAAATTCAGCCTGCAGTACAGGGCCAAATAGATCGACTTCCAGCAGCTCCACTGGCAGCGGCAGATAAGTTATGGGGCGGCTACAGGGACTTGATCAGGCCCTGGCCACACTTGTTTGTGTCAGTACTGCTGGCTGAGGAGCGACCATGGGACGCAGGCAGCATCGGGAAGTGGGATAAATATCGTCTTTTGCCAGCGTCGGAGGCCACTGTCATGACTTCAGGAAAATCATGAGGCAGAGTTGCAGCCTGGTGGCGTGTCGTCTGGATCTGTCACGTATCGGCGCAGCAGATCAAGTGGTTCAACACAGTTACCTGCTTTAGATGTCATAAGTGTGGCGGAGCAACGCAGTTCTTGATGGCCAGCGAGCAAGGAAGATTGATCGGAACGTCAAACGCCATGAAACGGGCTCTACTGACGGAGTGGATGGTGTCTTCCAATGTCCAGAGCGTGGTGAAGTCGTCTGGGACTTAGTGTGGTGTTTTAAAACACGGTGAAACCACTACAAATTCTGTGAAGTGACATTAAGTATTACACGACGGGATTGTACTGCATAAGAGAGTGATATTTTGTAATGAAATAATGAGCCAACTGCAACTGGTTGATTATTATTTCATTATGCTGCAGATGGATGAAATACTAAACTTAACATCAAGTGATATTTTATTGCCTTGTAATTATTTGTACCCACATAGAGATTGTGTCACTTACTGAATACCAGGTGTCTCTCCTATGAGTCGTCAGGTGTTTTTTCTGTGGTTTTCGGGAGATATCTGCAATTTCGCTTTTGCAATGAGTATCTACAGTCAGCCCAGACAAATATTGCTCCATCACGTCTTTAATGCCAGGTCCAGTGTGGTCGGAAAGCCTCGCTTTGTTTCCCATTACAACAAAATTGCTTTTAAAGAAGCATTTTACGTACCCTGTCGATAGAGGGGTCAGTAATTAGTCTACCGCGATATTTCTTTTATCGATACGTATTAAAAAGGAACAGAAAAACATGAAGAATAACCAGTACTCCAGCAGCTAAGCCATCGACCGGACGCATACTGACTGCTACCGCCATGTAGTAGCGCTGCTCAGTGGCTGTTTGAGTACTGGTTATTCTGCCCCTGTTAATACATGTCTACAAAAAAAAATATCGCACTAGATTAGAGTCGCACCCCTCTATCAAATGAGCACGTAAAATTCCGTTTTAAAAATCATTTTCTTTGTAGCCGGAAACAAACCGAAGCTTTTTGCCGACATTGGGATTCGCACGAAAGACATTATGCGTGGTTGTTTGGGCTAATTCGAGCTACATATTACAGACATGAAATAGCAGATACCGGTCGGCCAAGAAAATGCGTCTGTCATCTCTTAGGAGTTACACGTTGTATAGGCATAAACTTCTTCTGTGTTGTGCTGTTATCTTCACTTAATAAGCAACTTGGTACAGTTGTGTTGTCTGTTAGCGTTGGCAAAGTAGTTGGCAGAGCTTGAGTGTAGTAGTGTACAGATTCTATGGGAGTTGCTAGTCTTAGTTTTACAGTATGATTTTCAATGCCCGCTTGTAACGGTCGAGTAATACATATTATTATTTAGAAATATTTTTATCTGTTTAGAAGTTATTATTATTTTGCTGTTGTGCTCGTTTGTAGTAAAACGTACTCCTGGGTGTAATATTATTTCTCATTTTAACTGCAGAAGAGATTTTTGTTGAAGTTCTTATGTGTTTCCACTTCCACATCATAATATATCGAAATAAATATGTTGTTTGGAAGTAATGCCACACCCGTATGACCCGCAGCTCAAACTTCCCTTCACCCAATACCTGCGTTACACTAGAGAAAAATAGAAAGAAGATAAAGATATTTGGGCAGACCAATATAGGCTAATATCAACAGCAGCAGTAAATGGTGTAACAGAAAAATTCTTCATGAATAGGAAGGTAGGGCACAGAATGATGTACTTTGGGCAGTTCAGTTCAGTTCTGTTCACTTCAGTCGACAACAAAGCAAGCAATATGTCAAGCATATATACCAACGTCACAATTAGAAGATGGAACAATAGAGAAAGTCCTTCTATTGCATTTCCCGCATTAGGTATTTTTGCGCCTTCCGGTATCACAGTTGTCTGCAGCATGTCCTTGCTCGTCCTTGATCTCTTCTTCTTGTCAACACTTAATCCAAGGTTGCCTTGGGAAGTCTGGTATTTTCAGTTCTCTGTAAGTGATCGGTCTAATTCTATTATTTAACGCTGAGTCCATATTTAATTCTCTCCTAATATCTTCACACAGCCCTTAACACTCTTAGAACTCTCTTTTGTGATGATGGCATTTTAATCAGATGCTTTTGAGGTGGCACCCAAGCTTCGCCGCCCTAAGGTAATGCGAATAAAGCCAACAACATTATAAAATTCATTTTCTTTCCCAACATCGTTTTTAAAAGTTCTGTGAATGGTCCCATATACAGCTTGAAATCTGCTATCTTTTTGCATCATGTCCTTGTGACATATGTCACAGCCAAGATATTTAAAACATAATGCTTACTCTAAAATATTGATTTCTAGCACAATCTTTGATGCAACTGCACCCTTTCCTCCAAAAGCTATAATTTTCGTTTTATTAACTGAGATCTTAAAATTATAAGATTTACATAGATTATTTAAAAGATACATGTGTTTATGTAACTATGTCTCATGTAGATGAATCATTATTTTATTGTCAGTAATTAGAAGATTTTTTGAATAGACAACGTTTGGTAATTTAATTTTCATCTGTTTAAAATGTCGTCAATATATCAGTTGTAATGGTTATAAGTGCAGATATTTCTTTTGGTGACTGAGGACACTATATCGAGTAGAATCACGTCAATATTTATGTCTTTTGCAGAGAAATAGATACAGCTATTACAAGTCGTATGTTTTTAGATTGATTAGTACCTCCCAGCACATGTGGCAAGCGCAACCCATTAGTGCTAATTTTCGCATTG
Organism: Schistocerca cancellata; assembly: GCF_023864275.1. Taxonomy (NCBI): domain Eukaryota; kingdom Metazoa; phylum Arthropoda; class Insecta; order Orthoptera; family Acrididae; genus Schistocerca; species Schistocerca cancellata. The sequence goes on along the minus strand of NC_064630.1, from coordinate 593,640,017 downwards.
CCAGCAGGTCAGGTGTTGAAGTGTAGACACATGGCAGCAAAATGGTTAGTCTGTACTGATATATGTAGACTACTTACAATTAGTGGTGCAGTAAGACTGTGCAGAAAACATCAGGTTATAAAGTTTGTGATGTGTTTGTGCGAAGACTGTTCGATGCAGAGAAAAAACAATCATCACATCCATCTGTGTCCATATTAAGGTACCACATATAAAAATATCTGCACTTATAAGCATTAGGCCTTGTAGTCAGGGCATTCGTGATATAGTTCAGATTTTTCTATCGATGACATAGGAAAGCGTGCTGAACAACTTACTTCATTTGCAGACTAATAATTACAGCCATTACAAGTCGTATGTTTTTAGAGTGGTTAGAACCTCCATTTACCGAGAGCAAGCCATTAATTTTTATTTTCCCCTGGGCAGCAGGTCAGGTATTGAAGTGTGGGTACGTTGATGCAAAACGGGTCGTCTATAATGTCAGGTGTACTGCACGTTCTGGTGTAGCTACAACTGTGCAGAAAATGTCAGGTAGTAAATTATGTGATTGTTTTACGAGAATAACGTAAGAGGCAGAGAGAAAACAACTAACATATTGTTTTGGGACAATATTAATGTACCAGTTATCAAAATATCTGTACCTACACCTGTACATCTACATCTACATCTATACTCCGCGAGCCACCTTACGGTGTGTGGCGGAGGGTACTTATTGTACCACTATCTGATCCCCCCTTCCCTGTTCCATTCACGAATTGTGCGTGGGAAGAACGACTGCTTGTAAGTCTCCGTATTTGCTCTAATTTCTCGGATCTTTTCGTTGTGATCATTACGCGAGATATATGTGGGCGGTAGTAATATGTTGCCCATCTCTTCCCGGAATGTGCTCTCTCGTAATTTCGATAATAAACCTCTCCGTATTGCGTAACGCCTTTCTTGAAGTGTCCGCCACTGGAGCTTGTTCAGCATCTCCGTAACGCTCTCGCGCTGACTAAATGTCCCCATGACGAATCGCGCTGCTTTTCGCTGGATCATGTCTATCTCTTCTATTAATCCAACCTGGTAAGGGTCCCATACTGATGAGCAATACTCAAGAATCGGACGAACAAGCGTTTTGTAAGCTACTTCTTTCGTCGATGAGTCACATTTTCTTAGAATTCTTCCTATGAATCTCAACCTGGCGCCTGCTTTTCCCACTATTTGTTTTATGTGATCATTCCACTTCAGATCGCTCCGGATAGTAACTCTTAAGTATTTTACGGTCGTTACCGCTTCCAATGATTTACCACCTATGGCATAATCGTACTGGAATGGATTTCTGCCCTTATGTATGCGCATTATATTACATTTATCTACGTTTAGGGAAAGCTGCCAGCTGTCGCACCATGCATTAATCCTCTGCAGGTCTTCCTGGAGTACGTACGAGTCTTCTGATGTTGCTACTTTCTTGTAGACAACCGTGTCATCTGCAAATAGCCTCACGGAGCTACCGATGTTGTCAACTAAGTCATTTATGTATATTGTAAACAATAAAGGTCCTATCACGCTTCCTTGCGGTACTCCCGAAATTACCTCTACATCTGCAGATTTTGAACCGTGAACCGTAACATCGTGTATAAGCTGTACCCATGTCTAAATCTAATTTTTGTTAGAGTCCATTCACATCTTTAATTCCTATGCCTACGACAAAATTTGAATTGCCACACAGACACTTTACCACCAACATTACGCGTGATCGGTAGACCTCATTTTCTAGTGTTTGCCAAAATTTTATTCGATTTACCCTGTCAAACGCCTCATCAAAATCCGTAAAAGCGAGATGCATTTCCAAATTCTTTTCTCTTCTTTTTTCTATTATTCATTGACCGCTGATGACATTATCCATAAACTATCATTCCTTACTAAATCTACATTGTTCTTCTCTTGTCAGACAATCTGCAATAGTTGTTAATTTGTTATTTTACAGATCTTGTGTTCTGTATTCATGAGATTAATTCCTCTATAATATTCATAGTTTTTGCCATCTCCTCTTTTGAATAGATTTTTAACTAGCGCAGCTGACCAAGAGACAAGTGTATGAAAATTTTCTCAGCATAATAAGTTCTATATTCATTCCATTGTAGCGTTACAGTGTCTACTCCTGGAACTTTATTCCCATGGAAGCCATTTCTATTTCATTCATATCCTCATTATACTATAATTGTTTGTAATCCTTCATCCATGAATGTTCATTTATTAGCTTTAATCTAGCTGTATGTGCTTAATAAGTTTATGTCCAACTAACTACCTTCTATGTAAATCATGCACGATCTCCCTTATAAGCTTATACCATGCTTCGTTGTGACCATTTAAGGCTATTTGCTTGGCGATTGGTCTCTTCTCTTTATATACTTCATGGGATATATATGTTTTATTCTGTAACTCAGTCTCGTATGTTCCCCGTTTTTCTCATACACTTTTATTTTTTATCTCTATCTTCTTTCCTTAAACTTCATTTGCGGTATATAGATTTCTTGTGTTATGTTTCATCAGTGTTGTTTCTGATAGGCTGTAAATCTATGTTCATAAAGAGTTGTTAAACTTTCTTCTTGAAGGAGGTACACATTTACGCTTCTTCATTTTTTTTATTTGCGTTTTGGATTTTTCGTCCTCCGTGTTATGATTATTCTAATTTTTGAAATTATGACACAGTGGTTCGAATACACATGGAGGTGACAGAAGGCATGGGATACCTTCCCTACCTCTATAGCCGTCCATAACTACGTCAGTGTTTCCGGTGATGGATTTTTTGCACAAATGGAACGTCCCACGTGTCTAGCTGGTCTAGCTCCAACTATCATTCCGGTTCAAAGTCTGTTAAACGCCAACAAGCGGCCGTAATAACGTCGGAAACCTTTTTACATCACCTCAGTGCAAATGACAGACAGCTCCGCCAACACGTTGCCCTTTTATAGCTTTGTACGCATTACTACCGCCATCTATACAAATGGTGTCACATGACTTGTGTCACCTCACTGCATATCGCTGCCTATGTTTACTGTGACATCCTACACCTTGGAACTTATTATTAACTGTTACATAATATGTTCATGATCTATAGCCTCGACTACATCTGAACTTATGAATACTTTATGGAGATGGTGTTGCACAGCTGTATTGAATTTTAAGAGCTGCGTTATGCAATACACACTGCACAGACTCATGCACTGAACACTCGGTTTAAATGGGCATAACGTTACGTATGTTCACAGTCAATATCAATGCTGGAACAATATTCACCTTATGACTATTACTCCATTTACACAAATGCGTAACTGAGATGGATTTTGGACCCGATGATGGTCTGATCCTAGACCGAAATCGATCATCTCTAACAAAATACACCGTTACAGCATAAAGCAGCTCTTAATATCAATATATGTTTTGCGAAAGTAAGCATCTGTTTATTTCAACTGATTGAACGTTGTAAGTGAACCAAGTTCCTCTCCACTTTCATTTAATGTTACTACTACGAAAATTTACACAAAATTTGAAAGTGTTATTTTGTCTACGTGAGCATTTAACTCTACACTGATAGTCGGTTGATCGCTCTTGGTACATTTATCTGTTACAGATTGTATATTTTTTAAAGTAGTAGAGAAAGGATATGAGAATACTGAGGGGGGGGGGGGGGGGGTGGTTAGTGTTTAACGTCCCGTCGACAACGAGGTCATTAGAGACGGAGCGCAAGCTCGGGTTAGGGAAGGATTGGGAAGGAAATCGGCAGTGCCCTTTCAAAGGAACCATCCCGGCATTTGCCTGAAACGATTTAGGGAAATCACGGAAAACCTAAATCAGGATGGCTGGGGACGGGATTGAACCGTCGTCCTCCCGAATGCGAGTCCAGTGTGCTAACCACTGCGCTACCTCGCTCGGTAATACTGAAGGTGTCATTCAGTAAGGGAACTTTGTAGTAATGGAAGGAACAGAAGATAGTTACGTAATAAAATGGGCTCGATAGAAAGAATGCAGAGGAGAAAGATTAATTGAGTACTACATTGAATTTCAGTTAGAAATAGCGAATACATTATTCAAAAATGAGGTGACACTATGTTGGCTATACTTCCTAGGTTAGCACGATTTCCTGTGGTTTGCCACCGGCTAGCATGGAATTACTCTCTGGTGGGGGAAGCATTTGTCTTTGTCTGCTGGTACAGAGAATGAGAAGGAGGACTGTGTGTCAGTGGAGCCACGAATGTTGACGATGCTGGCCATCTGCCGGTAGGAGATTGGCCACAAGTCGAGAGCAGGCATGTTTGTATACGGTCGCCGACGTACACAGCAGTCATTGTAGTCCTGATGAGCTTAGGGGACTTGACATTCTTATAGATATTAGTCGCAGCATGTCGCCGTTCCTTGCAACTCAGACACACAGAGTTATTCTATGTCCGTCGTGTGTATATTGTTAGTTGTGCCAAGCAGTATTACATACTTAGGAGATATCGTGATGTTGTGTTTGCTAAGAGCAGAATTATCAAACAACTACGCACAGACAGTGCGTCGCTAGACATTTTTAAAACCTGATGTGAGGGTTAACCATAACGTGTAGGGTACGTCAGCCTATGGTTTAAACTTAAACAATTCTGCCTCGAGAGCTTAGAGGAAAGGCTGTTAGTTTACCGCCTCACCGCAGCTTCGCACGTGACTGGACAGCTTTTCCTCAGCCTTATTTCTGTCTTCGTCTGTGTCATATAGCCATTTGATCCGTAGCGTTAGTTATTGTGTGTGTGAGTTGGTGGCGGCGTAGTCGGCTCATAATGTCCGCCATAGTTCCAAGCGTGTTCCAGTAAAAATTATAGTCAGCTTTAATTTCGACAATTCCACGCGTTCCGTGCAGCCCGGATGTTTGGAAATGCGTGGTTGACTCGCTGAAGCAGTTCGTGTAACATCTGATCATGTTCATACTGCCTATTTTTATTCTGATAACTACGTCTTTTTCGTAAAGTTTTTGGATCCACTGCAAGAACTACATAGGGTGCTTTTGCGTCATGATTCTCAAATTACCTTTAAGCATCTTGATGGTTTCCTGAATCCGGTGAATCCGTTTAGTGGAGATGGTAATCATACGTAACATTCCTTCCTATCTACAGGTCAGTGGGTAGTGCATTCATATAACGTACAGTGGACAAGTGCGGACTTGTTTTCTCTACAATGAAAGTGGCAATCTTAGATCTAACTGCCCGCGGAGGCTATTTGTATTCAAGTCTTCATATGAACAGCATCGAAAATTGACGTTAGCTGACCTCGTCTGTACAGCTCACGAGATTGGTGTCATGCCTTCCCCGGGTGCAATGGAACAACAGAGGGGCACCCCAGTTTACTGCTTCCGAGTTTCCGCTTTTACCATCACAGCACGGTGCTGAAATTGTTCCTGCCAAGCCGGCAGTGTCCGCAGCGCAACGTACGAGACGTTGTACGCAGGATGATGAGAAGTCGTATATGTCTGATCCTCACACATCCCTCCCTGACGTACCTTTCGTCGGCTGATGATCTTATAGTGCTGAGTCGTGCGTTCCTGAAACGGTCGATGGTGTGAAAACAGTTGCCCAGGAGTCTAAAGTTAATCCTAGTATTCCTCCAGCGGTTGTGATAACTCCTCTGGAACCGCCCAAGGGTTGGGAGGTCATTGAGCTTTCTGATGGTCCAATGTTTCAGCAGAAGCAAATTGAGGCAATCCTAAAACTAATTCTTCCCTTGATGTACCCCACTCAGGTGACGTCGTTGTTCCTGTGGAGGCGATTGATGGCCATGAAATTCTACTTGTTGACTCAGATGTTGCGATGCCTGATCTCTCTCTTGCGCGTCGATCTGAATTGCAAGGATCCCATCCTGCGGAATAGGCTTCTGAGGCTCCTTGTTAGTTAATGTTGAAGAACCGCCTACGTCCCCCCACTGCAGATGCTGCGTTGCCTCGTAGACCTTGGAAAGGACGCGTCCAAACTGAGCCCGCAGTGGCTCCAAAAATGATGAGACAAGATTCCACAGACGAGGTGCAATTTCGCCCCCTCCCACCCCTTCTGATTCGTCTCTGGACTCGTCAGTGCATCTTGTCACACTCTGATGACGTAACTCAGTTGGTCTCCAAATCAAATTAGGTTTCTCGTTGCTCAATCATGTAGGCTTAGACAATTCTGTTTTGAATGTTATCAGGATGGAATCGGGCATGCTGCTCGCTTGGTAGCGTCATTTTATCTACGATTCCCGTGCTGATGTCGTAGTCCTACAAGAAGTGCAATTTACTCTCTCTTCTCTCCCTGGTTTTTGCCTTGTGTTTAATGTGGCTCCTGAATGTTCCATAAAGATTGCCTAGCTTTGTAATGGAGGCATTCCCATTGATAGTACTGAAATTCTTGATAATGACTGAGAAATAGGATGTACTTTTCTTCACCTGGCGTTAATTCTCCTTTAGCGTCCGGTACAGTAACCACTCTGAACCGTTCTCCATTATACCAAGAAAAGGTGATTTATACGTATGTTACAGCAAAGTCTACAGCGTATTTTGATAGGTGATGATTTTAACTGTGTGTTGCGCCCTGTAGATCGCTCTTCTAATTTTAATTTCTGTCGGGAATTGCAAGATTTAGTTCGTTCCTTGAAACTGTTGGACGTTTGCTTCTATAAATATCCGCTCTTGTCAAATTTTTCTCTTTTGCTGCTAATTCAAGCCGTAGACTTGACGGATTTTACTTATCAGTTTGGATGCGTGATAGGATTTTAGTTTCCTAGGCCATCCCTGCCAAGGACCATTGTGCAGTGACTTTCTTTAAATCACACGCGACAATCGATGAAAATGTTTCGATCGTCTCGGATGCTGAAAGTGGCTCGCTTGGAGGATCCCTCCCTCAATTAAGTGATCCGGGAAGTGTGGGATCGTTAAACTGTGCGATATGTCTCCATTTTGGAATGGTGGGTTGAAATGGCAAAGCGTAACTCTGACAAACGTTGATACGATTCCGAGCTGATAGAGCGTGAAAATTTCGGCGGATGCAAGAAATTTACTACTCTCTCTTACATCAACTTTTTGAAAGTGCCCGTCAGTCTCCGCTGCGAATTGCAGATGTCGTACATGTAAAGACGCAACTGTACAGTTGAAGCAGCGCCAAGTGGAACGGTTAAAAATGCAATTCAAACGACAATCCATGGTAATGGATTAATTGACTTCTCTGTATTATCTGATTCGACATTATACCCGTTGTAAACGTCGTGTATCACGTCTCTCAAGACCGAGAACGGGAACGTTGTGATGGCACAAAAGGATATATTGCGTGCTTTACATCAGTTCATTGTTGGGCTGCATGAGGTACCCGTTCCTGTCGATATGTCATCCAATTTGTTTGTTCCATCTCTGGATCGCAGACTTTCAGCTACCCTAGATGCTTGTCAATATGACGCTGCTTCAGACCACACTGCCAGGTCGCCTTCTCGTTGCATGGTCTGCCTAAGGAGTTCGATGAGCGGTTTTGACCTTTGTTGGGTATTACTTTTATATTGCCTTTGAACCAAGTGTTGGGGGAGGTTTCTGCCCGACGCGTTTAAAGTCGTTAATTTGTGTTAGTTCCTAAAAGTTCTTATCAGGCAGCAATTGATAAATTGCGTCCGATTACCTTATTAAATTTTGGTTATAAGACTGGCGAGGGAGGTGAACAGCCGGCTGTCTGCGTTGCTGGGAAACTTGTTGCTAACCATCAAATTTGTATTCCTGATCGTGCTACTCTGAGCCCAGTAGCTGGATCTCGTGATGTCATCGGTGGCCGCTGTTACTTCTGTTCCTGGTGCTGTCGTTCAACTATGTCACTCACGGCCTACTGTCTCATGTACTGGATGCCGTTGGGTTCACAACTGACGCTCGCAGGGTCTTGTCTTTTTACGGGTATCCGAGCTTCGGTGGCTGTCAATGGCCAACTAACACCCCAATTATCTTCCATAGGTGTTTTCCTAAAAGAAGTCCACTTTCGATGTCGTTGTTTGTTCTATCACTTGAGTTCCTCTTTCGAAAAATCGTCGCTGAGTTACAAGTATGGACACGCGTATACGCGGACGGTGTGATGGTGTTACCCCGTTCTCCTGCTGAGATTCCAATTCTGAAGGCTAGGTTCGATAACTTTGACGTGGTCACCATATACAAAGATAGACGAAGGTAAATGTCGACTGATGAAATTACGGAGGTTTTATAATGGGTCGACGGTGATCGATAGGCGTAATCTTTAAGAGTCATAATTGATCATTCTCCTTTCAGATGGCTACATTTAATAGGAAGTCGGTTACTGGTAACATAGAAAGTACAATCGTGGAACATGAACGACATTCTGTGAAGCTGCTTCAGAAAGTTAGGATTCTGAATACCTACGTCTACATCGTTCAGATCTTCTCCCTTTACACCGTGCTGACTAGGAGATTAAAACAGCTGTCTGGTCGTTTTTTACGGAAGTATCACATTTTTATATTAGATACGAGGTGGTTGCGCGTGCGCGTTCTCTTGGCAGTTTGGGACTTTCCGATATTGAAAGGAAAGCGCCTGTGTTATTGTTCGACGCACTGTACTGACTATCTCTCTCGCAATACACACACTCACATCTCGGTTATTTTACTGTCTGCGGATGGGCAGTCTTCATCCGTCTGTCGATGTTGGTCGAGCGAATTTCCGGTTAAAGCATGTCTGTGAATTTTACATTGCTGTCAGTTATTTAGGGGCTGATATTTTACAGAGAGTATCTCACAACCACATTTTTGTTAAGGCGTGGGAGAGGGATTGGCTATACGTCGCTGGTTGAACGGGCATCACCTTAAACTTCTGAAAAACAGTATTGTTTCATCTTAGCCTTTCTGTTCTACCAATGGAGGTGGCATCCTCGTGATATCAAGTGGTACACAATCTGTTATCCACCAATGAGCACCTGATTCGTATTGGACTTAGTGTCACGGTTCACTGTAGTCGCTGTCCGGATGTTGACACGCTGCAACATAGCTGGAACTGTCGTGGTTACGAAGCAAACTGGCACAGTCATAAGGAACAATCGCGGATGTAGCTCGATCCGTTAAGACTGCCTTTTCAGCTCATGTCCTGTTTCTTAGCTCTGGTTACTGATAATAACTTGATACCAGTGCCTAAGAGATTAATTTGTAAACAACAGCACTGAAGATGATCACTATGTGATTGAAAATCGATTTTGCTATCAATAAATCATCAATATTACGGCCAACGCTGACCTTTCTTCTAATCTGACGTAATGTGTATCCACAGGACATGTGGCTTGTAATATAGAAAGTGTCACGACGATCTCTCCGTTGGGAAAAGACTCGTGACTGGTCCCTCATTCGCATCTATGGGAAGGCAATGCCAAGAGGGAGGTTACCATGAGAAAAATATTGAATAACCTGCAAAAGCATAACGTTCTACGAATTGGGGCGTCGATTGTCAGAATTTTTAACGTGACAGGGAAGCTAGCGCCCAGTCTAGATCTAGTGGGGTTCAGTGAAGTTGTTAGGAGACAAGGATTTCTGGATGATTAAAGGGTAATATCAAGAGCAGCAGAAACAGTGCAACGGGAGTAGGATTCAATGAGAATGGGATGATGGGGTAGAGAGCTACTGTGAACAACTCAGTGATGGGGTTGTCCTCATCAGAATACACAGCAAAACCAATACCGACAACGATGGTTCAGGTATACTTGTCGACTTCGCAAGCGGAAGATTAAGAGATAGAGAAAATATAGGAGATAATTAACGGGTAATTCAGTACTTAAAGGGAAATAAAAATATAATAGTCATGGGGTACTAAAAGGCGGTTTTAGGGGACGGAGTAGAATAAAGGGTTTCTGGAGAATATAGGCTTGGCAGCAGGAACGAGAGAGGAGAAAGACTAATTGAGTTCTGCAAAGATATCCGTCACTAATAGCGAATACGTTCAAGAATCACAAGAGGAATAGGTGTATTTGGAAAAGGCCTGGAGATACGTGAAGATTCCTATTAGATTACATCAGGGTTAGACAGAGATTCCGAAATCAGATATTGGATTGGAAGGCGTACTCAGAAGTGGATATAGAGTCAGGTCACAATTTAGTAATGATGAAGAGTAAGCTGAAGTTTAAGAGATTAGTCAGGAAGAATCAATACACAAAAAATTGGTATACAGAAGTACTAAGGAATGAAGAGATAAGCTTGAAGTTCTCTGAGGCTAAAGATCCTGCGATAATGAACACCTCAGTAGGCAGTTCAGATGAAATGGGCAATCACAGAAGTTTTAGAAAAAAATAGGTACAAAGGAGGCAGCTGCGAAGAAAACATGAATAAAAGAAGAAATACTTGAGTTGATCGATGAAAGACGAAATTACAAAAATTTGCCGGGAAATTCAGGAATATAGAAATACAAGTTACCTAGGAACGAAATAAATAGCATGTGCATGGGAAATAAGCTGAAATGGCTGCATGAAAAATGTGAAGAAATCGGAAGGAAATTATCGTCGGAGGGACTCACTCTGCATATAGAAAAGTCAAAACGACCTTTGGTGAAATTGAAAGCAAGGGCGATAATACTAAGAGCTCAATGCGTGTTCTGCTGTTAAATACAGCGGAGAGAGCATATAGGTAGAAAGAGTACATTCAAGACTGCTGTGAGGTGATGGATTTGTCCGAGGACATGATAGAAGCAGAAACAGGGAAGAGATAGAGAAAAGAGTATTAGATTTTAAAAGGGCTTTGGACGATTTAAGATTAAAGAACGTAGAAGGGATAGATAACATTCCATCGGAATTTGTAAGATCGTTGGGACAAGCGATAGCAAAAGAACTAGTCAAGACGATGTGTAGCACATATGAGACTGGCGATAGACCATCAGCCTTTCGGGAAAACATCGTCCACACAATCCCGAAGATAGCAAGAGCCGACTAGTGCGAGAATTATCTACTATCAGCTTAATTGCAGACAAGAATAATATACAGATCAATGGAAAAGAAAATTGAAGATGTATTAGATGACGATCAGTTTGGCTTTAGGAAAGGTAAAGACCCACAGAGGCATTTCTGACGTTGCGATTGATAATGGAAACAAGACTGAAGAAAAATCAAGACGTGTTCATAGGAATAGTCGGCGTGGAAAAAGCCTTCGACACTGTAGAATGGTACAAAATGTTCGAAATTCTGAGAAAAATGAGAGTAAGCTATAGAGAAATACGGGTAATATACAACATGTACAAGAACCAAGTGGACCAAGAACGAAATGCTCGGATTAAAAGGGGTGTATGATAGGGATGTAGTCTTTCGCCCCTGCTGTTTGATCTTATATCGAAGAAACTATGACGGAAAGAAGAGAAAGGTTCAAGAGTGGGTTTAAAATTCAGGATGAAAGGATATCAGTAATAAGATTCGTTGATGACATTGCTATCCTCAGTGAAGGTGAAGAATAAGTTTATTCTTATCAGCAAATTCAATGCTGATTGTCGTCGCACTTATTTGCTCTTTCTATCTTCGGAATTAAATAAATGACATTTATCTAAAGTCTGATGGTCAGTCTCATAGATTCTACAAGCCAACTTCAATAGTCGTTTTGTTGCCATTTCCCCCACCGGTTTTAGATATTCCGATGGGAATTTATCTATCCCTTCTATTTTATTTAATGTCAAGCTTTCCGAAGCTCATTTAAATTATGATCCTCTATCTTCTTTCATATCGACTCTTCTTCTATCACGTCATCAGACAATTCTTCCTCCTCACAGAGGCATTCATTTTACTGATTCCATCTATCTTTTCCCTCCTCTGCCTTCAACAGTGGAACTCCTATTGCTCTCTTAATGTCGCCGCCCTTGTTCTTAACTCCACCAAAGGTTGTTTTGATTTTTCTATATGCTGAACTAGTTCTTACGAATATCATTTTATTTTCGATTTCTTCAGACTTTAGCTGCAGCCATTTTACCTTCGCTTTCCTGCCTACTTATTTTATTCCTAAGTGATTGATATCGTTGTTATTCTTTATGAGAACATTTTAGCACTTCTTTCTTTCGACGATCATCTGTTACCCAAGTTTCTTCGCAGTTACCTCCCTAGTATATATGTTTGTCTTTTCAATTTCTATGCTAGCTCTCTTTAGAGATGTCCATTCCTCTTCAGCTGAAGGACCCACCGGTGTATTTTCAATACAATAACCACAGCTTTCGAAACTTCAAACATGTCTCATCATTCCTCGGTGCTTTACCATCCCACTTCCTTCCTCACTGAATCTTCCGTACAATCATCTTAAATTTCAGTCTGCTCTTTATCACTGGCCAACGGCCTTGCCGCAGTGGATACACCGGTTCGAGTCAGATCACCGAAGTTAAGCACTGTCGGGCGAGGCCGGCACTTGGATGGGTGACCATCCTGGCCGCCACGCACTGTTGCCATTTTTCGGGGTGCACTCAGCTCCGAGATGCCGATTGAGGAGCTACTCGACCGAATAGTAGCCGCTCCGGTCAAAGAAAACCATCATAACGACCGGGAGAGCGGTGTGCTGACCACACAGCCCACCTATCCGCATCCTCATCTGAGGATGACACGGCGGTCTGATGGTCCCAATGGGCCAGAAGACGGAGTGCTTTCTTTATCATTACTAAATTGTGACCTGAATCTATTTCTGCTCCAGGATATTATTTCAGATTTTCTGTCTGACCTTGGCGTAATCCAACTTGAATCTTCTCACACCTTTTAATAAATTCCGTAGCGATTCTAGGCTTTTCAGTCTGAAACCGCGCGACCGCTACGGTCGCAGGTTCGAATCCTGCCTCTGGCATGGATATGTGTGATGTCCTTAGGTTAGTTAGGTTTAAGTAGTTCTAAGTTCTAGGGGACTGATGACCTCCGATATTAAATCCCATAGTGCTCAGAGACATTTGAAACATTTGAACCCAATTCCGTAGTAAGATAAATTATGGAGTCGAGACAGATTATTAGTTGCTCTATGATGGGATATACTACAAGAGTTGCAGCGGGTTAGGAAATGACTCCGAGTAGTTTTAAAACGAGATCATTTTGAGCAAGTTTCCAATTCCAGTTGTAGCTGATCCTACGGGTATTACTGTCAATTTCTGAGTTTCGATGACATGAATGCAACCGCAGAATGCGCTGTTGTACTGGTTGTACTGCAGTAAGTTGGGTGAAATTGCAGTACAATGCGATGAAATACGTTGCAATGCACAGCAATCAAAATCGGACATCGTATTTGAAACAAAGACTGCAGATTCTGAAATAAATTAAGTAATTATCCAATAGTAAACTGGATAGCACATAATCATCACACATCGAAATTCACGGCGTAAATGAACGGCTGAAACAAAAAATGAGGTCATGCAAATAATCATGGATACAGGTCAGGTATGTCTAATGAGTATTAAATCATAATATGCCAGAATTATGGAGATTTTTGGCAATTAACAAAACATAACAATACGCATGTCTTCCTTCTAAGAGACCAGAAGACAGGAAGACATGTCACAAAAGTCATGGGATACCTCCTAATATCGTACTGGACCTTCTTTTGCCCAACGTAGTGCAGCAATTTGACGTGGCATCGACTTACAACTTATTGGATGTCCCCTTGTGAAATGAGCCATGCTGCCTCTGTAGCCGTCTATAATTGCGGAAGTGTTGCCGGTGCAGGATTTTGCACACATACCATAGAATTTTGAGCGGATTCATGTCGACCGAACTAGGTGGGCAAATCAGGTGCTCGAATTGTCCAGAATGTTCTCCGAACCCGACGCGTGCAATTGTGGCCCAGTGACGTAGCCCACTGTCACCCATAAAAATTTCATCGTTGTTTAGGAACATGAACTCCATGAATGGCTGCAGATGGTCTCCAAGAAGCCGACCACAACCATTTCCAGTCACTACACTGTTGACAGCTTGGTTCCATGGCTTTGGGGGATCTGCGTCACACTCGAACCCTCCATCAGCTCTCACCAACTGAAATCGGGACTCATCTGACCAGGCCATGGTTTTCCTGACGTCTAGTGTCCAACTGGTATGGTCAAGAGCCCATGAGAGGCACTGCAGGCTATGTCGTGCTGTTAGCAAAGGCACTCGCGCCCGTCACCTTTTGCAACAGCCTATTAACGCCAAATTTCCCAGCATTGTCCTAACGGATACGTTCGTCGTGTGTCCCACATTAACTTCTGTGGTTGAAACTTCCTGGCAGATTAAAATTGTGTGCCGGAACGAGACTCGCGACCTTTGCCTTTCGCGGGCAAGTGCTCTACCATCTGAGCCACCCAAACACGACTCACGCCCCGTCCTCACAGCTTCACTTCTGCCAGTACCTCATCTTCCAAACTTTACAGAAGCTCCCCTGCGATATATCATAGGTTCGCAGGAGAGCTTATGTAAAGTTTGGAAGATAGAAGACGAGGTACTGGCAGAAGTGAAGCTGTGAGGACTTCCGGGATAAGCCATAAGATAGCTTCCTGGATGTAGCATCCATACAAATTTGCCACTTAAAGTGTGTGAAATCTTATGGGAATTAACTGCTAAGGTCATCAGTCCCTAAGCTTACACACTACTTAACCTAAATTATCCTAAGGACAAACACACACACCCAAGCCCGTGGGAGGACTCGAACCTCTGCCAGGATCAGCCGCACAGTCCATGACCGCTCGGCTAATCCCGCGCGGCATTTGCCACTTACAATTCTTCTTTTGCAGAAGCGCTGACTTGGGGTGTGTTCCTAAAAGAATGTAGCCTCCTACTTGGTGAGTTTGTATTTGTCGTAACTTCCTATCATAGTGTAATCCCATAAGTGTACCTTTTGCGTGTGTGGGATTAATAGTTTCCTTACTTTTTATCTCCCAGGAACATTCTTCTCTGCCTGCTCTCTGGATTTATTTATTAGGCCAGCCGCAGTAAATTGTATTTAATACAAGTGGAGATTGTTTATTATTTGTTCAAGAAGTTCCAATTACTCGATCCATTTGGTTTTGTGATTTTGTGCGTACATTCTAATGAATCTGTTTAACTCTCTAAAGACACATTCGCACCGGTTTTTCCTCTGGATAAAAGAATGAGACTAATATTTGTTTCTAATACCATGTTCTGGAAGGAATGTTTCCCAACAGTGACAAGTAAAGTTGGATGCGTTATTCGATAACAGCGGGGTAGCTTTGCCAGCGGTTGGAATGTAACGACTTCCTATTTACTTGTTGTTAGGAGCCACTGCTGCTGACTTTGTAGTGTGTAACTTAACATAGTTGATCAATATATTGTATAAGGCAAAACATATCTAACGCTACCCCTGCAGAGGGAAGAGAGCTGGCAGCATCCACGCAGACTATGAGAAGTGTTTCTATTGATATAATGGAATGTAAATATGTGTGACGTGATTTGTTAGTGGGTTTCGATTTTCGTCAGACAAGACAGGTTTTTAGTAATTACGTTGTTCTTTTTCTCATGTTGGGAAAATAACAGTATAAGTTAATTTTCTATGCATACTTAGATACTCCATAGTGACCCCAAGCGTTATGCATACACAAAATTAATGTATCTTCATAAGCGCTAGGAATGCAAACACACTAAGTGTCAGAAGTACGAATTCATCAACAGAAGAAGAAATCATTGTGTATCACATAGTACTGGTGCGGTCTGTGTGCTGGATTCTGTGAAATTAACGTTTTCATCTTTTGACAACGACTGTCTGCATTCTGCAACTCGGCCATATTCTTGCACACGTATAAGTAATAATAACGATAATATACCGCTGTCTCAAAAGTACATCTATTATTGTACTCATATTTAAAGTCGTTAAGATAGTACCTGCAGATTTTATTTAGTTGCAATCTTTCATTTATAAATTTATATGTTACTTTAACAATTTGCAATTGTCGAGTGCTAGAAACCTTCGACCATTCGGTTCACGTGCATATTCTTATCGCGTACTGTAGACTCAGCAGTATTTGGCCTGTAACGTGACAACTATGTATTCCAGCCCCTAGACAACGATACCAGCCAAAACTTTTAATATTTCAACTCAGAGTCGGAGGGTGCGTAGTTGAGGCCACCACCTTTTCATTTATTATTTGAAAGCCCGCAGACGGTACCATTCCTTCCACGTTGGTGAATATTGTGCTACACTGCTATTGAGGCTACTGGTCGTTCTTGAAATGTCTTGTATGAGGTCAAGAAAATGCATGACTGACATAAAATAATGAAGATCAGTTTCGCGTACTTGCACTAGAGTACCCTATATATCCATGGCCAATTTTGCCTTCAAATTCTGAGTTCATCCTGGTTAGAAACCAGATCGTCCCAGTATCTAGTCTCGTTTATATACTTTTCGAAATGTTTCCAGAGTATGTCCTGTTTCCTTTTGAAGAAATATGGATTAAATAATACCTCCTTCCCAAGTCTCTCCTGAACAGAGCAAGATCAATATTTTACTAGAAATGTCCACTCAGACTAAGCATAATCTTGTCAATTCTTAGCTGTTGCTGTGGAGCAAAGGACGCCTTTCCCCTATATCACGGGTCTCCAAACTTTTTAGTCCGCGGGCCACATTGACTCCTCCACGAAGTCATAAGGGCCAAGATCTACCTAGTGGGATTAAAGCACCCTAGCACTACATGATCACTGTAATGTAAGGCTAAAGGAAAGATGAAATCGCAAAAATTTAAGGTTGTGGGAATAGCTAGCACTGAAACGATCTACGATTTTTATTTAATTACATAAATTTGATTGGTGGACGTACCTGACCGAAATTCTGGCGTATATTATTCTGACGAATTTCACCGACAAAAAAGTATGCACATTCTTCACGAAAGCGTCCTGCAAAGTTAACGAAATCTCAAAATCATTGTTAGCAACACTATTACTGCAAGACGTAACAGAGGTAGAGTATGTCAATTCATTGTTATTTCAAGCGGCGCAACAGTAAGTTTAGTTATGTAGTCTTGTAGCGAGTAGCAGAGCCAGAGCACATATTTGATAGTTCTGTTGCGTGACTGTGTCTATGTCGCGAGTTGTCTCACGAGTTTTTTTAGTGTTTTATGCGCTGTACTAGTAGGTGAGACGACAATTCAAAGTTTGAATTCGAAGAGACAAGGAAAATCTGAAAATCGAAATACGTATAGCACGCCTTGAGTATTTTTTCACTGTATTTTTAATGGAACTACTGTGTAATTGTTAGTATTTAATTTAGTAATTGAAGTACCTTAAAAATAATTCATTGCATTTTGTTTAGGCAGACGACTCCCTAGTTTTATTAGTATTAAATAGCACAGTTTTATTTTCAGATCACAATCTTTTGTGAAGTTCTGTACAAGTATGGAAAAGAAACGAAAGGTTGACAGTGAATGTAGAATTTTTAAAGAGCAGTGGGGATGTCAATATTTCTTGGTGGAGTCAAGCAACAAACCAATGTGTATTATTTGCAATGAAGCAATATCAGTCTTCAAAGAATACAATATAAAACGTCATTATGAGACTAAGCACTCTCAGAATTACTCCAAGTTTACAGGATGCGAACGATTAGAAATGTATGAGTCTCTGAAACGCCAGTTAAAAACCCAGCAGTCGCTGTTTAAGAGAGTAAATGCTGAACAACATGCAGCAACTCGTGCTAGTTTTCATGTGGCTCATTTAGTAGCGAAACAGTGTAAGCCATTTACCGACGGTGAATTAATTAAGAACTGCATTATTGCAATAGCAGAAGAAATGTGTCCAAAAACAGTTAATTTATTTAAAATCATAAGTTTGTCGGCAAACACTGTGGCTCGAAGAATAGACGACATTGCACAAAATATATCAGTACAACTGCGTGACAAAAATCAAGACTTAAACCGGTTCTCTTTGGCCGTGGATGAGACAACAGATGTATCAGATACTGCTCAAGTAATACTTTTTATTCGAGGGATTGACAAAAAGTATGAAGTATGAAGTGCTCCTTGATGTTCACAGTATTCACGGGACGACCACTGGCGAAGATATTTTTCAAGGACTTGAAAGGGCAGTTCAGAAAAACAATCTTCAGTGGTATTACAAATGAGGGTGGCAAAAACATGTGTGGGAAAAATAAAGGTGTTGTTGCTCTCCTTTCTAAGGCCGTAGAAAATGACGGTGTCTCAAACCCATTAGTAGTGCATTGTATTATTCACCAACAGTCTTTGTGTGGAAAACATTTAGATATGTCAGAAGTTATAAAGCCAGTTATTTCAGTTGTTAATTACATCAGATCCCATGCACTCAGTCATGGCCAGTTCCGCGAGTTTCTTGAAGACATTGAGGATAGCGACTTGCCATATTACACTGCAGTGCGCTGCCTTAGCTGCGGTTAAGTCCTGACCCGTTTTTTTGAACTCCGAACAGCAATTGAAATTTTTTTGAACGAAAGGAATCGCCCTCTGGCTGAGTTACGGAACGGTGAGTTGTTATTGAAGCTAGCATTTTATACAGACTTAACTAAACATATGAGTGGCCTTAATTTAAATTTGCAAGGTGAAAACCAGCTTCTTCCTGATTTATACACGCATGTTTAGTCCTTTCGACAAAAGATTGCTTTGTTTCAATCTCAGTTGAACAAAGTATGCTTCACGCATTTTAATACATGCCAAACATTCAGTCAGCAAACTCAGATTCCGTTTCCTGTAACTTTCGCAATTGAAGCTTTGGACGCTTTAAAAATTAATTCTGAATCACGTTTTCCAGATATCGATGCAAATTTAAACGATATCAATATATTTCAAAATCCCTTCGACGTCGATATAGAAGCGTTACCTGCAGAACTTCAGTTTGAAATTATTGATTTGCAATGTAGCGACTTTTTTTAAAGAAAAATATTCAAAGTCAACATTACTGGAATTTTATAAGTGTCTTCCATCCACATTGTTTCCAAATTTACATAAATTTGCCGGTGGCCTTTTTTCCGCTTTTGGCACTACTTACTTGTGTGAAAAAACTTTCTCCAAAATGCAACATGCAGAAAGTATTTACAGATCAAAATTAAGTGACGAGCATTTGAAGTCGCTGATGATTATCTATATCAGTAAACTTGGTCAACAACTGGAGGTAATTATCAAAGGAAAGTTACAGCTACATAAAAGTCACTAATTATCACTAAGATGTTAAATTTCTTTACGTGAATACTCTAACACTGTGAGTTTTCAAGTTATAAATTAATTACAGTTATTTTTATACATCAGTTACAACTAAAATATCCAATGTCATTATCTACACCAGGTATTGTATTTTCTTTAAATTGCCTTTAAATAAAAATATTTTATACGATTTACTTGTTATGTGCATTTTACAACGTAATCAAAAGAAAGTGAGACCTCGCTTAAGAAGCATCTTCCATAATGATTGATTACTAAGGCTAGTCGCCGAAGTGTCGTCCATTTGAAAGACTTGCAGCAGACTCATGAGTAGAATAAAATGCAAAGAATATTTTTACTTACAATGTTTTCGCCAAAGTAGTCTGTTAACCGTTCTTTTGTTTTTTCACTATCGCACGGAGAATGGTCCGTCTGTTTATTGTGGATAGCCACAAGTTTAACCATGACCTTCCGCTTTGTAAAGATAGAGCTCCGACAATGTTTCGGTGTATTGGTCGCGACAGGCCTCGAAACTCAGTTGTTAGCAGTATAGGTACCACCTCAAATATTTGGCGGGCCGGATACCGGGGATGTCCGGTCACCTAACGCGGGCCGGTTTGCCGGGCCTCGCGGGCCGGTTTCGGCCCGCGGGCCATAGTTTGGAGACCCCTGCCCTATATTAAGCCTGTAATGTAATGTGTTCCCTGTTTGTCAGTCTATGACCTGGGCGGTATATAAGGATACTGGGTACTTGTAAATGTTGAAAAAAATAGAAATTTTTAATGACTTTATTAAATTCTGTAGTCTTTCCTGATTAGACTGATATGTACGTTATAGGGCTACAAATGAAAAATGACCTATATTTACCAAATTTCAAAGTAATAGTCATGTATGCAGCCCCACACTCTTTATTTCTGTTACAGGAACCAGTATTACTTCGAAAAGAACTGTGAACTTTCTTTTTCTAGCGATTATATGTATTATACATTGTATACGTTGGTAACAGTGCAGTTTCTACTGTCTGTAAATAATTATCTTTGCTAGTATTTACTTTTCTTTCAAAGCAGTTTGTTCACGTGTTACTGAATGTTTGTTGCCCAAGTGCTATGTATATTTGTGGAAGTACATATCCTTTAGTGTGCAATAAATACGAACTTGCCACACGTCAAGAAATTCAATAATAGGAAATTCCGTGGTAGCCAGTTCACAAACAAAGCAAGCCACATTGTTGAAAGTAACCTATGTATGAGTTCTTCAGGGAAGAAACTCCTACATGGAACACCTCCTGGTGATTCAAATTTTTGTACTAACAATGAGGCTGTTTGTAGCGGATTTGTTGCTGTTGATGTGAACATCATGTCTTCTTTGATAAAGGAGGTGGCGAAACATAAACAATGTGATGGTGTAGGCTGTGTGGAAATAACTGAACAACAAAGTAGCAGGAAGGATTTAGCGTCAAAATTAGTTGTTATGCGTAGATCCTGCAACAAAGTTACCTCGAAAATGACTTCGAACATTGTGCATAATTCGTATGACGTGAATTTGAAATTAGTATATGCAACACCTGCAGTAGGAAAAGGATAAAGGCTGCTCAAACGTTTTGTGGTTTGATGAACCTTCCTTCTCCTCCCAGTAGGTTCAGCAAGTACATAAAAATACTTTTAGGTGCCTTCACGGTTGTGTCTAAATCATCTATGAAACATGAGTAGAAGAAACTATAAATATTAGTGGATCCAGGGACACTGCTGTTGCACTTGATCGGACATGGCAATGTGGAGGACATCGTTCCTTGTATGGTGTTAAATGCTATTTCTCTGGAGAATGTAAAAGTTGTTGATGTTGAATGCTTATCTAAGTACTGCCACACCTGCCATGGTAACACTGAAGGACATATTGAACATCAGTATTCTAAGCATTATTATGGTTACAGTGGAGGTAAGGGGTGTGAAAGAGCTCTTAAAATATTTCAGAGGTTGGTGCCCGTTTATAAATTTAGATATACGAAGTACCTAGGCGATGGGGAATTTAAAGCTTTCAAGGAAATAAATGAGTTCAGTGTTTATGGTGATACCTTGGTAATGAAACTGGAGTGTCGTGGACACGTGCAAAGGAGGATGAGGAAGCTACGAATACAAATGAAAGGAAAGTTGCTATATGATGGAAAATCTGTGTCGGGCCGAAGCAGATTGACAGAAACTGAAATAGACCTTCAGATTTATTATGGACTGTCCATTAGACGGACTACACCTCTGAATGAGGTTACAGCAATCAGAAAAGCTTTATGGGCCACCTGCCTTCGAAAGTTGTCCACAGATGACCACTCTGTCACGGACTTTGCCCTAAAGGAGCAGATTCTTGGTGTGGTTTGTGGACATCAAAAAGCAAAAGAAAGTGGTCAAATATACCATCATAAGCATTCTCTTTCTGAGCCTTTTATGAGACCTGAGGGACCCGGTTTCGCTTAGTAATGTCTTCTTGGTGGCACTCAGAATACAAGTGAAAGTTTCAACCATTGCATATGGGAAAGATTACCCAAGAATGTTTTTGTTGGACTGATGTTCTTGTGGTCTTCAGTCCTGAGACTGGTTTGATGCAGCTCTCCATGCTACTCTATCCAATGCATGTTTCTTCATCTCCCAGTACCTACTGCGACCTAAATCCTTCTGAATCTGCTTAGTGTATTCATCTCTTGATCTCCTTCTACGATTTTTACTCTCCACGCTGCCCTCCAATACTAAACTGGTGATACCTTGATGCCTCAGAACATGTCCTACCAACCGAGCCCGTCTTCTAGTCAAGTTGTGCCACAAACTTCTCTTCTCTCCAATCCTATTCCATACTTCCTCATTAGTTATGTGATCTACCCATCTAATCTTCAGTATTCTTCTGTAGCACTGCATTACAAAAACTTTTATTCCCTTTTTGTCTAACTGTTAATCGTCCATGTTTCACATCCATACATGGCTGCACTCTGTACAAATACTTTCTGACGCTTAAATCCGTACTCGATGTTAACAAATTTCTCTTCTTCAGAAATGCTTTCCTTGCCATTGCCAGTCTACATTTTATATCCACCCTACTTCGACCATCATCAGTTATTTTGCTCCACAAATAGCAAAACTCCTTTACTACTTTAAGGGTCTCATTTCCTAATCTAATGCCCTCAGCATCACCCGACTTAATTCGACTACATTCCATTATCCTCGTTTTGCTTTTGTTGATGTTCATCTTATATCCTCCTTTCAAGACACTATCCATTCCGTTCAACTGCTCTTCCAAGTCCTTTGCTGTCTCTGACAGAATTACAATGTCATCGGCGAACCTCAAAGTTTTTATTTCTTCTCCATGGATTTTAATACCTACTCCGAATTTTTCTTTTGTTTCCTTCAATGCTTGCTCAATATACAGATTGAATAACATCAGGGAGAGGCTACAACCCTGTCTCACTCTCTTCCCAACCACTGCCTCCCTTTCATGTCCCTCGACTCTTATAACTGCCACCGGGCTCTGTACAAATTGTAAATAGCTTTTCGCTCCCTGTATTTTACCCTTGCCACCTTCAGAATTTGGAAGAGAGTATTCCAGTCAACATCGTCAAAAGCTTTCTGTAAGTCTACAAATGCTAGAAACGTAGGTTTGCCTTTCCTTAATCTAGCTTCTAAGATAATTCGTAGGGTCAGTATTGCCTCACGTGTTCCGATATTTCTACGGAATCCAAACTGATCTTCCCCGAGGTCGGCTTCTAATAATTTTTACATTCGTCTGAAAAGAATTCGCGTTAGTATTTTGCAGCTGTGACTTATTAAACTCATAGTTCTGTAATTTTCACATCTGTCAACAACTGCTTTCTTTGGGATTGGAATTATTATATTCTTCTTGAAGTCGGAGGGTATTTCACCTGTCTCATACATCTTGCTCACCAGATGGTAGAGTTTTGTCAGTACTGGCTCTCCCAAGGCTGTCAGTAGTTCTAATAGAATGTTGTCTACTCCCGGGGCCTTGTTTCGACTTACGTCTTTCAGTGCTCTGTCAAACTCTTCACGCAGTATCATTCTAACATTCTGCGTGGTGTCAGTTTGTTCTATATCGTGTCTCCCTACTACTTTCGCGCAACGACGCTTTGACCGTGTTTTTTAGGGAATTGACTAGTTTGAACCTGGGACCTGTTGCTGGTAAGGAGACGCCAGACCTCACATGACACGTAGAGTTCAGAATACTTCAGTGAGACTAGCGATGATATAACCAAATACTTAATGATTTCAGCGTCAGCTCCACTGCACTCCCTGTAAAAGAATCTTAATACTAACTAAATTTAGTGGATGGGGTTCAAGGCTTTCCTATTTTTAGTTAGCTGGTAAAATAACGTCGAAAAAGCAGTTAAGTTTACCATTGGAAATTTTATTCTACTCACAAAACATTGTATATAAATTGCACTATTGATAAAAGGAAATGTTTTAATACAAGATGGTAAAAACCAACTGCGTACAACAAAAATGTGAACGAATATTCCCTGAATGGGTTTCCAAGTTCTACAATGGATCGAAGGATGACCTATGCCATATCCCATCTATAATCTAGGTTTAAATTAAGTTTCACAAAAGAGAAAACTATCAAAATGGTCTACAGTGACCCTCAATTATCTTTAATTACTTATCTAACTTGTCGTAAATTACAGTGGCTGATGTGGCTTCTCAATAACTATATGAGAGAAAAATCATCGCGTTTCAGATTTTTACTTCAAGTGGCAAATGTGAACACCATGAGCTTTAATTGACGATCGACACTAGTATTACGCAAAAAAGGGGATGTAACAGATGAGACTTCTGAGTGAAGCTTTATGCGCTGTTATGCGGCATCGCTTGCGTTCATTAGCTTGTCGGTGTTCGTCAGGGGGTGGCGGCCAGCGGGCAGCACTGTTCCGCTCACCTCGCCGTCTCGGAAGCAACTCTCTCCTAACTTCTCCTTACTACAATTTACCGAAGTTGGTTTAAAAAAACTATCTGGCTGTGTTTTCATCTGATCAATCAGGGTCTCAATGTTAACCTTAAGCTCCGCCTACAAAAATTCTGTCCATCCAATGAGAAACGTTATACTTTTCGTGGTGGGGCAATGTTTTTAAAGTTTGCAACGTAACAGAGATGCGAAAAAGTCTCATGCTAAAACTTGCGACTGGGGTGGCCCTTTTTGTGTAATCGTAAGATCTATACTGTTCTTCTGGAGGGCTCTAGCTTTTAACATGGGCTGGGGGGGGGGGTGGTCCTGACGTAACAGATAAGCGAAGAAGTCTCACGCTAAAACTTGCGGCTGGGGTGTGGTCCTAGTGGTTAGCTGGCGACGTGGGTGTCCGTCCCTTATCGTAGGGCCTTCCAGCTTAACATGGTTCTGCTCTCGTCTTCTGTTCTCGTTTCTCCCCTCGGAACTGCGTCTGTCTCACAGTGGGAAGGTATGACATGCATTTAGACATTCTTGTGTTAGTCTGTGGTATTCCATTTGCTCACTCGTTACTCGCATTACTTTGGTTAATTTAATGTCACGATTTATTCAGAGCTATGTGACATACTACTGGATTTGCTTTTCATGTCAGGATTTTCATGGAAGGTGTTGAATTTGCCTGACACCTTACATCATATCTCCCATTTCATCTTCATCTACATCCTCTTCCATTTTAATAATATTGTCCTCAAATACATCGCCCTTGTATAGACCCTCTATATACTCCTTCCACCTTTCTGCTTTCCCTTCTTTGCTTAGAACTGGGTTTCCATCTGAGCTCTTATTATTCATGCAAGTGGTTCTCTTTTCTCCAAAGGTCTCTTTAATTTTCCAGTAGGCGGTATCTATCTTACCCCTAGTGAGATAAGCCTCTACATCCTTACATTTGTCCTCTAGCCATCTCTGCTTAGCCATTTAGCACTTCCTGTCGATCTCATTTTTGAGACGTTTGTAGTCCTTTCTACCTGCTTCACTTACTGCATTTTTATATTTTCTCATTTCATCAATTAAATTCAGTAATTCTTCTGTTACCCAAGGATTTCTACTAGCCCTCGCCTTTTTACCTACCTGACCCTCTGCTGCCTTCACTACTTCATCCCTCGAAGCTATTCTTTCTTCTTCTACTGTATTTATTTTCCCCATTCTTGTCAATTTTCCCCTTATGCTCTCTCTGATACTCTGTACAACCTCTGGTTTAGTCAGTTTATCCAGGTCCTATCTCTTTAAATTACCACCTTTCTGTAGTTTCTTCAGTTTTAATCTACAGTTCATAACCAATAGATTGTGGTCAGAGTCCACATCTGCCCCTGGTTCCTAAATCTCTGTCTTACCATTATATAATCTATCTGAAACCTGTATCTCCAGGCTTCTTCCATGTATACAACCTTCTTTTATGATTCTTGAACCAAGTGTTAGCTATGATTAAGTTGTTCTTGTGCAAAATTCTACCAGGCAGCTTCCTCTTTCATTTCTTACCCCCCATCCATATTCACCTATTATGTTTCCTTTCTCTCTTTTCTTACTGACGAATTACAATCACCCATGGCTATTAAATTTTCGTCTCCCTTCACTATCTGAATAATTTCTTTTATTTCATCATACATTTCTTCAATTTCTTCATCATCTGCAGAGCTAGTTGGCATATAAACTTGAACTACTGTGATAGGCATGGGCTTCGTATCTATCTTGGCCACAATAATGCTTTCACTATGCTGTTTGTAGTAGATTACCCGCATTCCTATTTTCCTATTCATTATTAAACCTACTCCTGCATTACCTCTATTTGATTTTGTGTTTATAACCCTGTAGTCACCTGACCAGAAGTCTTTTTCTTCCTGCCAGCGAACTTCACTAATTCCCACTGTATCTAACTTTAACCTATCCATTTCCCTTTTTAAATTTTCTAACCTACCTGCTCGATTAAGGGATCTGACATTCCACGCTCAGATCCGTAGAACGCCAGTTTTCTTTCTCCTGATATCGACATCCCCTTGAGTAGCCCCGCCTGCAGATCTGAATGAGGGACTATTTTACTTCCGGAATATTTTACCCAAGAGGACGCCATCATCATTTAACCATACAGTAAAGCTGCATGCCCTCGGTAAAAATTACGGCTGTAGTTTCCCCTTGCTTTCAGCCATTCGCAGTAACAGCACATCAAGGCTGTTTTGGTTAGTGTTACAAGTCAGATCAGTCAATCATCCGGACTGTTGGCCCTGCAACTACTGAAAAGGTTGCTGCCCCTCTTCAGGAACCACACGTTTGTCTGGCCTCTCAACAGATACCCCTCCGTTGTGGTTGCATCTACAGTACGGCCATCTGTATCGCTGAGGCACGCAAACCTCCCCACCAACGGCGAGGTCCATGGTTTATGGTGTTGGACTAAGTACATTAAAAGTTGGTGTACTAGATGCAGTGATATGTTTCAATGATTGAGTTATGAGAAGGTTGGAAGTCCTGAGAAATTTAGGCATAAAATGTGGCTCTAATATGGAAGATCAATTGCTTGCATGTGACAGACAATGGGTGCATGAAGTTGTAAGAGTGTCTCTTCAAGTTACCAAAGAAGGAGGAAGTGCTAAAAGGAATGCCAAGAGGAAGGTTGAAGATGAAGAAATGCTGCAGGATGAATACTATGCTTCAGGAATTTTCTGAGGCACAGTAAAATTGGACTCATATCTTCATTTGCAATTTCCCACAAGCTGTATTTTTCAGGATTCAGATACAAATATATCCTAAAGTTCATAAAGCATTGCTCTAATTTTTTTCTGTAATTTCAATAGTCCATTCTTATATAGTAGAACTAAGCTTTATTGCAGAATCAACTAAACTATAGAAAAAATAACATTTTCATTAGGAAAAAAAATAATAAAAATTAAAATGTAAGATGTGATATTTTTTATCCATGTAATATACGTAATAGTTGAAATTAAATAAATCTAGCACCTCAGCCATCATGACATGCATAGCTGGTAAAAATTTGGTCTCCTTTAAATGTATAACATTGGATTAAATGATACCTCAAGTTGAGGAAGCATTTTGGGAAAAAAATTGCATCAATTTCTTTGTAATATTTTTAATAACCCTAAGCAGTTTCAAAAGTATCCAAAATACTTCTGATTTGTTTAGAAAGTGTGCCGCATTACCTGTGTCAACAAAAAATCTGTAATACACATTATAAACAGTGCCTGAAACAAATAGGTAATGATTTTTACATAATATTGAGCCAGAAAAGTACCCTGTATCCTTAAAAGTCTTGATAAATACAACAGGTTGTGTATTTCAGGATGTATACTTTTTTCTCAGGAATGAAAACTTGAAACTGTTACTGTTTAAGTAGGTATACGTCCAATAGGACAGATGCCTATTATGAAATCACACATGTACTGTAAATATATGGTCAGGTGATGTGCCACTATGATTCAGCTCATTCCTGTGCGCTTGTCTACACGACATAGGACTGCTCCAACCATAGTGGGCGATGATCTAGTCACACATTGCTTGACCTCAGCTAATTCCTGCTGTTTTTCTTTAACGCGTGACATGACAGTCTCTTGCCACTGTGGGAAATCTCTATCTATTATTGTCTTTAATTGACTTCTGAATGAACAATCTCGCCTAGACTGTTTCCTTGTGAAAACGTTCATTTACATACTACTGAACTAAGCGTGGCAGTCCAAAATCTAAACATTCATTTACAAACTTATCTGTGCTGGAAAGCCACTCAGAATAATCTGTCTCAAAGTTTCCTAGCTGTGCATCTAATTGTAGTTCTATGTTAGCCTGCTGGTCACTAGTGAAATTTTCTACTTTAAGATTTAATTTACATACCGATTCTTCAATAATTTTATGCCCTTCAGATAAACCTTTCATTTTATTAGCAAAATCTTTGTTCCTATCTTTCAGTTCAGCTACATCAGTATTTATAGTAGTATGATGGACTGACAAATTAGCTACGTCAGTTGTATTACATTGTAATGTTAATTCTGATATATCTGTGGACAGAATCGCTATTTGTGTAGAAACTTCGTTACGAAACTCATTATATTTAGTGGCAATTTCATTCACTAACTCCGCGGACAACTCATCACATTCATTTGTCATGTCCGTTAACAATTTACTGGAAATACCAGCGGATAATTCATTTTTCTGTGCTGCCATCTCATTATGCAAAGTGAATACTTCATTACATAAGGTGGACATTTTATTTTTAGTACACATTATTACGTAAGGTACAAATTTCGTTTTTAGTACACATTTCATTACGTAAAGTAGTTACTTCGTTACTTTAGGTGGACGAATTATTGAACATTTCAATCATCTTGTATAACATCAGATACGTACACCGCTATCTGAATCAGGTACCTGACTCGTAGTTAGCGTCATACAGCATTAGTAATAGGATTAACCTTAGTATTACCACCTTCTCATTCAGCTTGCAATTCATCTTCGCGGGCTCAAAAACACTTGTATTGTCTACTACTACCCCATTAATCTCATTCTCATCTGCAATGGATTCCATATTGTTCTGCAAGATCCATGGCAGCTAATTTTCCTAGATTTCCGATAACAATGTGAAATAAATGAAACGACACAATTTCAGAGACTTTACTGACCCCTTTTTTTGTGTAGAGAATGAAGCGGTGAGTGAAAATTTGTACCAAGGCCAAGAATCGAACCCGGGACCCCTTACGAGGCAGGTACGCTAGCTACTAGGCCACCTTGACAAAGCGGTTCTTACAATTACTCGGATTATCCTGCCACGTCTTCCTCCTGGGTCCAAAGTCTCACTTCCGCCCCAGTCTACTTTAATTTCATCCTTACACACGAACAGAATTGCATAGGCTCTCCAAATTCTGAAATATCACTTCAACACCGAACGTTAATGGGGGATCCAGCCTGAAACACAGGTGCCTGTACTTATACAAATGAAATGACAGAATTTCAGAGACTTTAGTGGTCTCATGCAGATATGATTTTATGTACGTAGACTGAAGTGGCAAGTGAAAATTTGTACCAAGGCTGGGAATCGAATCCCGGTCTTCTACTTACTAGGCTCTCATTGTAACTTATCCGGCACATATTTCTGCCCGTGTTCCGACTATGTGAATGCAGGGGCAGAATTTGCGGTTGGATAACAATAAGACGGCTGACGTACGATCATGTGAAATTGCTGTACAATGCGATGAAGTACATCACAGTGCACAGCAAGAAAAATTTAACTTCATATTGAAAACACACCGGACTGGAGTTTCTAAAATAAATGAAGTGATTATTCACGTAATAGTAAGTGATTTGCGCGTAGTCATCACATCTCCGAACTTATACTTAACAGCAGAATGAATAGCTGGAACACAGAATACAATTATCCAAATAATTTTCTATACCGATCAAGTATATCTAATGATAATTATAGCATAATACATCAAAATTATGGTCGTTAGTGGCGATAATCAAAGACTAAGAAAATGGACGTCTTACTTTTGAGACACTAGAAGAAAGAAAGACAAATTTCAAGGATGATGGTTAGTGTTTAACGTCCCGTCGACAACGAGGTCATTAGAGACGGAGCGCAAGCTCGGGTTAGGGAAGGATTGGGAAGGAAATCGGCCGTGCCCTTTCAAAGGATCCACCCCGGCATTTGCCTGAAACGATTTAGGGAAATCACGGAAAACCTAAATCAGGATGGCCGGAGACGGGATTGAACCGTCGTCCTCCCGAATGGAAATTTCAAGGATCTGAAGACGCATTATTTGTTTCTCACAAAAAAGTTGAGTGAAATTAGCTCGTCCACATTATTATTTCTATATCATACATACATCAGAGACGTTTCATAACTGAATCGATGAAAATTAATATGTTATTGCCTCCAGGCCTTTTTCAAATATATCTCCCCCTCTTGTAGTTACTACTAATTAAAATTTATTGCATAACTCAGCTAATCTTTCTCCCCTCTCATTCCTTCTACCAAACTCATATTCTCCCATAACACTTACTTCTGGTCCTTCCCCTATAACCGCATTCCAATCTTCCCTGATTATTAGATTCTCATCTCCCTTTGCACAATGAATTACTCATTAAATATTCTCACATTGATTATCTCTTCATCTTCTGCTTGTGATATAAGTTTGTATAAGGTAGGGGACTCAGTCTATTCATCAGATAATCATACCTATCACAAATGTTTGTACATTTACTTAATGTGGCATTGTTTAATATGTTGTTGTTGTTGTTGTGGTCTTCAGTCCTGAGACTAGTTTGATGCAGCTCTCCATGCTACTCTATCTTGTGCAAGCTTCTTCATCTCCCAGAACCTACTGCAACCTACATCCTTCTGAATCTGTTTAGTGTATTCATCTCTTGGTCAAGTTGTGCCACAAACTTCTCTTCTCCCCAATCCTATTCAACACCTCCTCATTAGTAATGTGATCTACCCATCTAATCTTCAGCATTCTTCTGTAGCACCACGTTTCGAAAGCTTCTATTCTCTTCTTGTCTAAACTACTTATCGTCCATGTTTCACTTCCATACATGGCTACACTCCATACAAATACATTCAGAAACGACTTCCTAACACTTAAATCAATACTCGATGTTAACAAATTTCTCTTCTTCAGAAACGCTTTCCTTGCCATTGCCAGTCTGCATTTTGTATCCTCTCTACTTCGACCATCATCAGTTATTTGGTCCCAAATAGCAAAACTGCTTTACTACTTTAAGTGTCTCATTTCCTAATCTAATACCCTCAACATCGGCCGACTTAATTCGACTACATTCCATTATCCTCGTTTTGCTTTTGTTGATGTTCATCTTATATCCTCCCTTCAAGACACCATCCATTCCGTTCAACTGCTCTTCCAAGTCCTTTGCTGTCTCTGACAGAATTACAATGTCATCGGCGAACCTCAAAGTTTTATTTCTTCTCCATGGATTTTAATACCTACTCCGAATTTTTCTTTCGTTTCCTTCACTGCTTGCTCAATATACAGATTGAATAACATCGGGGAGAGGCTACAACCCTGTCTCACTCCCTTCCCAACCACTGCTTCCCTTTCATGCCCCTCAGCTCTTATAACTGCCAGTTGGTTTCTATACAAATTTTAAATAGCCTTTCGCTCCCTATATTTTACCCCTGCCACCTTCAGAATTTGAAAGAGAGTATTCCAGTCAACATTGTCAAAAGCTTTGTCTAAGTCTACAAACGCTAGAAACGTAGGTTTGCCTTTCCTTAATCTACGGAATCCTTAATTTCTACGGAATCCAAACTGATCTTCCCCATGGTCGGCTTCTACTAGTTTTTCCATTCGTCTGTAAAGAATTCGCGTTAGTATTTTGCAACATTATTGTTTAATAACAGTTACTATAATTTGCTTTGGTATAAGAAACTCCACTTTTTAGATAAAAAACAACTGACAGAAAATATGTGTGCACACAGTTTCAAATATTTAACACATTTCCACAAATGTTTACTATGTACCTACCAAATTTGTATTACATACACAGCAAATTGTTCTCTGTTTGCTGAATGGTTCGTTATTGCCACATTTATTATAAGGAGATAATTGTTAAGGAACTAATACAATCCTTCAATGTCATACACCCCATTACAAAATATGATATGGTCGATTCTTAAAAGTGATACGCTGTCGCCTACGGCCCGCTACCAGCCACAGAGTGCTGTACTACGGGTTGCCGCCATTTCAATACGCCAGCTACACAACTGCAGGAGATCATACTTCCAGCAGTAAATTAAAAGTAAACCTCCAAACAAAAAAGCAATAGGCCAGAAGCAGGAGAGCCGGAAATGTATACTGTGGCAAGTGCACAAAGAAGAAAGGAAATTGAGAAGGCTGATTCTGTTTGCAACATCTCTTTGAAGAGTGACAACAGCATGGATGATGGTCGCTCTGGAGAATCCACACCAGATCCTGCTGCAATGACTGATCCAGCCCATGTAGGTGGTGAAGGTTAAAACTTGGCTAAATTACTAGGAGAAAAGAGGAATTCATACATGTATAGATACCTTTGCAGCATACAAAAGTACTGGAAAATCAACTAGAATCTATGCCCAGTTCCTCCTGTTATTAATGGGCGGTAAATATCAAAAGAGGAATCTGTTTTGTGTTTGACGGTCCTTTTGACGTCCATCAAAAGAATGAGGTAATGATTTTCTTCAGTGTATATCTCGTTTTGGTATAAGTTTCAGTATATTAAGTATACTTGTAAACAGTTACTATCAATTGCTGGTTAACTTTTTAGTAATTAAGCACTAAAAATAGGAGAAACACATAAAGCAGCTTCCGTTGTTCATACTTATGTCCGTTTTGTGTCATAAATATCTTAGAAATATCTCCCACATAAAAATGTCAGTTACATGTGTGTAAAAGTGTATGTGTTCTCTGTCTCGTTTTTAAGACCTCAATCTTCTATCTTCACTGTATGCAACAGTATCACATACGTATCATATTTTGGACCAACTTTAAAGAATGAAATATAGAGTCATTTTAAAACACCTTATACTCCCACAAATTTACAATTTTGTACTCACAGTTACTCTTTTTCTTTCAAAAATACAGACAAATTTTGTGATTTTGTGTCATATTTAGGTCAACTTACCCTACCTGAAATATTGTCTCTGCATATAACAATGAAAAAAAATATCCATTGAAGGCAACGATTTTCTCAAAGTTCAGGTACTTGACACCGTGACCTTTGCATTATAGAGATGCAATGCTGGAATGTCAAGTGAGTCGGGTATCCAGAACCTACACGCAATTAAATACAGTCATATTGTGTTTGTAATTTGTTCTGTGGCAGTCCTGATACAAGGTCAGATGACACCGTAGCGTTAGGAGGTCTCTCTGTCTCTGTCTCTCTCTCTCTCTCTCTCTCTCTCTCTCTCTCTCTCTCTCTCTCTGTCTCTCTCTCTCTCTCTCTCTCTTTATCCTCTCTGTCTCGCCCAAATAGCAGTTATCTTCATGAGTGAATGTCTCGCCGTTTGTGAATAGTATTTCAGATATTTTGTACTGACCGCAGTAACAGTATATCAACACCATGTACACCATTTGCGCTTTTTCCGGAAGCAAATTTATTTGACATTTCGAGGTCCTACTGCTTCCTTAAGTTTTGTTTGTAAAGTAGGGACAAGAAAAAAGCTGATGCTGTTCCGGTTTTATGTTAATTAAACAACCACAGGAAGGCGCCTTGAGACAATTTAGGAACTCCACAGGACGCAGTCGCCATGCAAATGAAATGGCACCAGCTCGGTAGTCGAGTGCCCACTGAAATTAGCCATTAGCGACAAGAGGAAAATTAAAATCCCGTAGCCCACAGGGAATACAACCAGTTTTGTGTCGTTAGGTACAATTCCTCAAGCATATGAATAGTCCGAGATAATTCTAATTATGTCTCAAAGTTCCTTAGATACGTGCAGTTGTGCAAACTTTTCTTCAAATTGTATACAAATAAGTCTGCAAATATATTCTAAAATTTAAAGCATCATTCCTCATCGTTAATCGCAGCCTTTCAGCCCATTCATTTCGGAGCCAAATCGAGACCATGACAACACGATCACAGTTACGTTCACGTGGGACGTACAGACGGAAGTGAGAAATATAAATGAATTTTTTGCTCAGAATTTTAAAATTTTGAAACAGAAGAAAGCTGTTGTGCACCGTAACTGTAAAAAGGCAATAATAAAATACTAGCTCAAGTATCTTCAACTATTCACCTCAGTAGTCACATAATCCGTTAAGGAAAGATTTATTTTTTTCGGATTTCGTTTTTATAGACTAAACAGTAAACTCAAAATTATTTAAACAACGCAATTTCAGCTGCACGATGCAGTTCTTGATATATGATTTAAAAATGGAAGCTCTGAGAGAAACAACACAGTAAAATTATATTTTAAGCATTTGAAAGTGCTATAAATTAGTAATCTGGTTTCCTAATTTGTACCAATGGGTGCTTAAACGACCCTTATAAGCTACTTACCAAGGAAAATTGTCAAACAGCCGTATGTTTTGAGAAGTTATTTTATTTAGACAACCATTTTCTGCATATCGTTAATGCCATCTTCAGGTCCCTATGCACTCAATATATAGACAGGTATATCGACACTTGCAAAAATGGAGCCGTCACTATTCGGATTCCGTGAATTCGCTTTTGGAAAGTTTACTTCGACGACTTGACAACTATGGACTCCAGATATTGATGGCTCCAGTTATGCAGCTATCGATCAATCTTATTTTCTATATTTGGGGTGCATAGCTGTCTGAAGATGGCATCAATTAGTTGGCAAAACTGTTGTAGATATTTCAATACATTTTCGCCACTTCCCTCCCCCACCTCCCCCTGCCACTCAGTCCTGTACTCTTCGGTTAAGTCCGCATCTTACACTTCATGTATATGATCCGTTTTTCGATTCGAACTTCCTCGCATAACTAGCCATATTGTTTTACTAATAAATTTCCGTGATCGCTTCCCTGCAGTCTCCGAAACACTTCCTTTCCACGGATGGAGCTGAAGTTCTAGATTTATTCTCCAGTGCTTCTGTTAGCTTTTTTTAAACCATCTACTTATTAGCTCACAGGCTCCTTGGCTAAGCCTTGAAGTTGTTGGAGCTTTCATCGTTTCCTGTGGATTTGGTGGGGCACCTTCAGCCCACTTTTTGCCTGCCGTGGCTTCTTCTCCATTGAAATTATGCGGTAATTCGTTTCGTTCTGCAATGATAAATGCAAGTTTTCTTACTCGATATCGCTAAACCTAATATCAAATTTTCCAATTTAAGAATATAGTCTTCCAATTATTTTTCGACTTCGTTGGAAAATCAGTACAGCCAAAAATTTTTTTATTCCCGTTTGTATATTTTGCTTCTATTTTCTTATGTCTCTTAGTTTTTGGGTTAGGCACATTTTAAATACGTGTAAATCTGTTTAGCTCATGATCCCCATTTAGATACACTGTTACAACTAAATCTGTGTTCCTTTTTTACATAATTCCTCTCTTTTTCCATACAAAATAATTATTTGATCCACAACTTACGATGAAGAATACATTAGAAAATTCATCACATCATTTCTAAACATTATTTTGCACTAATAATGCTAAAATCATTTTTAAAGTTCACTGTTCTAACAAGTTTCTTAAACCGTAGTGATACAATGTCGGAAGCTTGTAGCAGTACATTATAAGTAACACTTTTTCGTTTTCCAGTTTCCTACAAACGAATCACAGCGATTAGGGATTCACGACTGCTTTAAAACCGAGGTCGTTTCATTATATTCCCCTATGATTTAAACATTATGTTGCCACTTACATTACAACAGTAATTCTCTTTGCTACGTACACAAAATCTTAGATGAAAGCTACAACGAAATTAACGCTGTCTTCAGAGGATATATCCCTCAACACACAGAACACATAGCCGACAATATGACTCCAAGAAGTACGTGGTTCACACGGACCTCACTACATGTCAGATAGCAAGGGAGGTATAAACTTTGTAGTAGTGGTACTAATTAGGAGCCGGTACTATATGGACAGTCTCCCCTATTTAGTTTCGTGTTATATCATTTCAGTGCTAGGAAACTGTATTCCAGTGTTAGGTGGAATGTGCACAACTTGTGGACAGAGTCAAGATTACAAATCCTCGTACTTCTCTTCCTGATGTACGAGGTGTGATCAAAAAGTAACGGGTGTTTTTGTTTTTCTTAAAGAATCTTTATCTATTCATTAACACCAACTTTATCCACTTCAAAGCAATCCACCTGATATACAATACACTTGCATCAGTGCTCTTTCCAACCTTGGAAGCACTTCTTAAACTCACTTTTCGTTACGGTGTTCAGTTCCTTCAGCGATTCTGTTTTTATCTCATAAGTGGTGGCAGTCGACATCATTTCATGATTTTCTTCAGCCTCTGGAATAGAAATAAGTAGCAGAGGGCCTTGTCCGTCGAATACGGTGGCTGAGGTGACATAACGGTTTTGTATTTTGCCAAAAAGTAACGTACAAGCGTTGAGGTGTGAGCAATTTCCACGAGTGGTTTTGCCACAGTTCTGGTCGTAAACCGCGCACAATTTACATGCAGTACTCCTTATTAACCGTACGACCATAAGACAGGAACTCATGATGCACTGTCCCATTGAATCGAAGAAAACAGTGAGAAGAACCTTTGCATTTTATGTAACTTTTTTTTTCTTGGCTCTTCAGGCGATTAGGCCTTGGATTTCGAAGTCATACCCGTATACCCATGTTCCGTCAACTGTTATAACCTTCCTTAGAAGTTCTGGAACGCTGTCGACTACATACAGCAATTCCTGAGCAAGGTCTAAGCGATGTTGTTTTTACAATTTTGGTAAACATTTCTGGAACAGTGATCAATAAAGTATTATATTTTAACTAAAGTTCAGTCTTGATCGCAACACTTATGTCTCAATAACATAGGTGACCGGTTTCGGTTATATTTATATAACCATCTTCAGACCTGTGAATTAATTTTAGAAAATACTAGAGACCAATCTTAAAATAAAATGAAAAGTGTCTAATGACGACAAAATTTTAACAAGACAAAATAAAACTTATTATACCCATGGCTTCCTTGGAGGATGGTAGGCGGAGCTCTCCTCAGCTGCTACGAAGTCAACTGATGGTTATAAGTGCTGAGGATGAGCTTAAATATGCAGAGGCTCCGCCTACTTCCTCTCACACTACTACACAACTGCCAATCAACGTTCATAATATGACGCTATCGTCAAGTATAAAAGTACGAAATACACTAATAACTTAAAATTGATTCATTTAAAATATCTGATTAACAGATAGCAGCTGAGGAGAGTTCCGCCTACCATCCTCCAAGGAAGCCATAGGTATAATAAGTTTTATTTTATCTTGTTTAAATTTTTTCGTCATTAGACACTTTTCATTTTATTTTAAGATTGGTCTCTAGTATTTTCTAAAATTAATTCACAGGTCGGAAGATGGTTATATAAATATAACCGAAACCGGTCATCTATGTTATTGAGACATAAGTGTTGTGATGTAGAAGTTTTTGGTCGACATTCAACAATTTCGGATCAAACTTTTCTGCTACACATTCCACGCCCAAAATATCCGAAAAAACTGCTTAGCTTAAGCCAAAGGATATGTAGAAATCATCAAAAACCCCTCTATGATGGTGATTCGGCGATTTGCCAGAACCATTTTCTTTATTTCTTAAACACTGTTATCAGTAATTGATGTGCTAGGGCGCCCAGGGCCATCGTCGTCTTCAACGCCTTCTCGACCTCCCTTGTAACTTTTATACCACTCGTAAACTCTCTTCCTACTCATAGTAGAGCCGCCAAAAGCCACAGTCAACATTTAGAACGCGGTGCTGTACTTACTCCATTTTTCAAGAAAAATTTGAAGCAAATTCTTTGATCTACCTTTTTCGAAAGCAAAATTCGACGAGCATTTGAAAACACCTTTTCGACTGTAAACAATAAACTAAATGATCAAAACAGCTGAAAATTGAAATACGCAACAGGAACATGTAGACCAACAATTTTTTTTTTTGAAAACCGGATGTATAAAGCCGGTGATATCAAAAAACTCTCATTACTTTTTAATCTCATCTCGTTCATACCGTATCCCCTACAGTGAAAAAGCTGCAAAATTTCT
Source organism: Schistocerca cancellata (assembly GCF_023864275.1). NCBI lineage: Eukaryota > Metazoa > Arthropoda > Insecta > Orthoptera > Acrididae > Schistocerca > Schistocerca cancellata. Next base: position 593,602,285 of record NC_064630.1, on the reverse strand, counting down.
TTCAGCGTCTACCTTTACACCTTTTACTCGGTTTGATTAATGTTTCAGTTGTATACTGACGACCCAAAACATTACGACCACCTGCTTAACATAGTGTTGTTTGGATTGCAACAAAGCAGGGATTCTACGCGACATGGATTCGCCAACTCTTTGGTAGGTTTACGGAGATACGTGGCACCAGGTCAAGCAGTTTCCGTAAATTACGAAGGTGGTGGTGAGCGAACGCGGAGCTGCTGCCAGATAGCGTCCCAAACCAACCGACTTTGGTGGTCAAGACATCATTCATAGTAGCACGGTTCTGGCCTTGTGACATGGACAGCTGCCCTTCTTGCAGATGTCAACGCAGCGGGAAGACATCAACCATCAAGCAATGTAGGTAATTTTGTGTTTAGGCCTGAAAGACCGGCACCGTATGAAATACTCATGGTTTCACGGTCCTTCAACAATTTCCCATAAATTTTCACGATCGTAACACACAAACGCCAACTACTTCGCTGTTTCGGAAACATTTCTTACCAGGAGCAGACATAAAAATCTGGTCTTTGACAAATCCGCTTATCTAAATGAATTGCCCAATTGCGGTCCTTAACATCATTAAAATAATATCCCAATCGTCTGTGATCCTCTTGTGTACTTTCCTTATTCATGAAACCGCATCGTCACCAGGTGGCATTCGATCTCGTGGTAGGCAGTGGTCAAAATGTTCTTTCTCATCAGTGTTTCGAAACCACCTTCTCACAATGCTATGTAATAGAAGTATGCATCCACTAACAATTTTAAAACTCGTTTGACGACAGTGATTGAGAATTTACTGTCCCACATTTCAGTCACCAAATCGTATGTATCCGACTGAGGTCACTGAGGTATTTTTGACAAATAAATATGCTATTTAAATGTAAAGCTACGTAATTCGGCGTTTGATTGAGGGTCTGTTATTTATGCAGATGCATCAGTTGTTACTCTCTGAAACTAGCGTTTGTGTTTATACGAAGAAATGAATCTAACATGAATAATAGTTGTGATTTGTATATTATGTGAAAATGGGAGTCCAGAAAAAAGTGAAAAAGTAATTTATTAAAAAATCAAATCTCTTCATGTAGTCCTTGACATTCACAATGTGAATAATAATGTGTGAGGTCTATGATTTCAGTTCCATCGATCCTGTACCACATTAATGCCTGCTTAGAGGCCCATGTACAGTCATAGAGCATCCGTTCTTCCCTAGCTTCAGATTACGGTGCTTCTTCTCGTCCCATCTCGCTCTTCATCTTGTTTATTCAGCTACCAATATCTTCTGGTAGTGTTTACGACACCAATCGACTTCAACCTCCTTCCCAATTTGCGTTTCTCTTCCGTGTTGTCTCCTATAGCATTAGGTGGAAGACATTTACTTTCGGAAATGTGATTTGTCCGATTAGATTTTCTGTGAAGAATATATGTCAAAAAAGTTTCCTTTCTCTTCCTTGTTTCGGCAGCTCTTAGTTTGTTATCTTTTGCCTATCCATCTGAATTAGCTCTTTTCATAATTTTATCACTTTTATCTCATTTTTCTGTAGGATTTTGGTTTCTTATGGATGTGGTACCAGTCTGTACATAACATTTAATCATTCTTTTTATTCAACCCAATATTAATCTTGCTAATCAGATGAGATCATATTTTTCAATGCCTTGTTAACTGTAAAATGCCTCAGATTTCTATACCGTGAAGTAAAGTTGAGAGAGGACAAGTTACTCTCCCACCTATTTTTCGTATACAGAAAATTATTAGAAATTTTATTACAACCTCACACACCTTGAGTGAGACTCCAGAAAGTTAACAGTCTGAGCAGACGTTGACAAAGCCTGGTAGGGCGCTAGAAGCATGAGGTATTTTTATGATTATTAGCTTATAGAAACGGCTTGTTGGCGGCGAGCCCATCCCTTAGTAAATCTTGCCGGACAGGCCCACAGCCATACAGGGCATACAGGGCAGCCCCTTGTCGAGACAGGGCTCCAGCATAACAATGCCATGATACCTGCTGTGGCGCCAGCAGAAGCCTGGGCTGGGGCAACGGTCTAAAGGAACGTTTCTACACAGTTGAGTCGTAAACCAGGTAGTGTATGCAGAGCCACTTGTAATAAAAATTCACATGTTTTCGTGTTTGCCGATATTGCAAGAAGGCCAGTGAGCCACTTCCCTTGTCCGCCACTGTTGTATAAGGAAACTCTGGCAACTGAGAAACGTGTAGAGGTGGAATCTTTATTACACCTCATAGCTAGGACTAACAAGCTCAAAGACACTGGCGATTTAGATAAAGATCTTTGAGATTGAATCTGTTCACTTGTTACCGTGGGAAGAGACACAGCTTCAGAGAAAATCATCTTTTCCCCCCCTGCAAAAACTTTAAAAAAAGCCAATGTTTGGTGCTTTCTTTTTTTTTCGAAGAGGCAGGTTTCTTAACGATTTCCCTGGTTCGATGTGAGTTTGTGCTGTCGTGTGGCAGGAGAGATTTAGCGCCTCTAGAGTCTTGTGATTGGCTCAAGACAGTGTGAAGGCGGTATCGTTCATGCAATTTGCGGGACAACGGAATTTTTTTCTAACCAGGTGGGAAGCTCTCGGGTGCGGGGACTTTAGGCTGGTAATCTTCTTCTGGTCGAAGATCTGGTATGTGTGGTTGGTACTTGGGACCTGTCCTGGGACTGACTAGTTCAGACTGGGGAGGCTGTGGTGAAGTTCTTACTGTACCGACAGTGTGACTTCAAACATCTCGGACTACTCGTTTGCCAAGGGCACACTTATTCGTTTTTTGTTTACCAGTCTTGACGTTTGGCATCCTTGTGCACTCTGTCGTATAAGTGAGGCAAATTGGTCCTTGGTACGACCAGCAAACGGTTGTGTCACACATTGAAATCACCATGGTTCAAATGGCTCTGAACACTATGGGACTTAACTTCTGAGGTCATCAGTCCCCTAGAACTTAGAACTACTTAAACCTAACTACCCTAAGGACATCACACACATCCATGCCCGAGGCAGGATTCGAACCTGCGACCGTAGCGGTCACGCGGTTCCAGACTGTAGCGCCGAGAACCGCTCGGCCACTTCGGCCGGCGAAATCACCGTGATTTCAGGGCTCTGGTAGGGAATAAATTGAGATCCGTCTGCCTGATCGCTAGACCGTGAGATTTTTGCATTTCCTTCGTGGCCGCGATCGATTCACAGGTGACGCCTCCATGTCTCACCTCCTCTGCTGCATACGTCTCGCCAGCTGCAAGTCACGTCGTCGCATGAAATAAACAGGGTAACGTATTGCCGCTCCGGCGTCGTCAGGGCGTACACGTCTCAATCGCCACTTGCTCTCTGTTGCACCTATATTGGGAAACTTCAGTGGATTGATCAATCAAAGTCTGCACAGCGTCAGATCAATTCAGCTTGCGTTATCCACATTTTAGGGCCAGAGTACTTGACCTACTGATCACCGAGTTAAACTGTATTTGCCAACCAGGCGCCGCCCAGTGGAGTGTTTAATCTTCTGTTAGTTTTTTAGGGAATTCAATCTATTTTTATTTCCAATGAAGCTCAATTCCTTCACTTCTTCAATTTGGGGCCCCTAACTATGATGTGAAAATTTTTAGTAATATCATTTCAGCTGCTCCTCATATCGTTCTTCTTTCCATGGTTCACTCTCAGTCCACATCCTGCGCTCATTACACTGTTCATTCCATTCAGCAAGTCTTTTAGTTCCTTTTCAGAATCTTTCTTTTATTTCCACCTGGTTCCCTGTCTTACACCCTTTTTTTAATACGAAGAGATCTTTCTTGATCTTCCATTATCATTGTTCGCTATTGGTTCTTATAAATATCTCAGACAGACGGGCTAAAACATTCTGAACGCCGCCAATACTGAGTTCGAATGTCGTCTCATGGCGGGCGGGCACTTGACGCGGTAAGGAGAACACTGTGCATAAGATGAGCGGAAACGAATTGGGAATCATTCGACGAAGATACGGGTCGGACATCCAGAAATCCACTGTCAAGAGTGACTTTGGCAAAGGTGAACTACTGTGATCCAGCCTTTGGGAACGAGGTTCTCAAAACGGACAAGGTAGTCGGGTGTTCTGATGCTGTCGCCATATCTATGAAAAGTGGTTGAAGGAGGGTGAAACCACAGGAAATGGAAGTCCGCGCTCCATCACAAAATGTCGAGATCAGAGGCTTGCCCGTCCTTTACAACAGGAGAGACGGCTACCTGTGACAGGTCTGACGACAGAGTACAAAGCTGGCGCAGACACGTCTCAGAGCGCACGGCTCGGTATACGTTGTGAACATGGCGGCCCGCAGAAGTGTACCCATGTTGACCCAATGATATCGTCAATTTCAGCTGCAGCGGTCATGGCATAATCGAGACAGGATCAACGAAAACGTGTTGCCTGATCGCAAGGATCACGCTTCATTTTACACCACGCTGATGGTCGTGACCGGCTTTGCCGCCACCCAGGCGAACATTTGCTCGAATCATGCTCTGTGGCACTACGAAGGCCGGTGACGACACTGTTTTGCTATGGTGGACATTTACGTAGGCATCGATGGGTTGCAGGCCACTGGGGGCAATGCGTTATTTTGCTTCCGAGGGAGCAGAATTCCTTATCTTCATCTACTTTGTGATCACCAGTTTTGATGTTGTTGTTAATTTCATTTCTTTCTCTGGTTTATTTCCAGTCCATATTTTGCACTCATTATTCATTACGCTCAACAGCTCCCGCAATTCTAAGTCACTTTCACTGAGGACAGCATGTGGTATAAGCAGGGCTTTCCCCTGCGTTGTTTGGCCACCACACTTCCGTCTATGCAGATAATTTTAAACTAAGGGGAACCACAGCTAAAATAATTATACGTAGTTCACATAACTTTCAAGTAGTAAAATGCAGATGTTGAAATGGGTAAAACAGATGGACATATAACTGAAGGAAAGCTCGTCAACGCACCATAGCCCCATTTATTGAGTTTCATGTGGACATATAACTGAATTAACGTACTATTGCTCCATTTATTGAATTCCTTGTAGACTTGCGCTACCGGTTTCGCAAAATTTTTAGTTGCATCGTCTGGTGAATCTATCGCTATTACATCTAGCTATTGAAGTTTACCGGCAATAACCTAAGCAATTGTGATAAAAGAAACTTGCATATCCGCCTTTAGTGTGTGTCATACCGGTAGGAATCCTTTAAAACCAGTACATTTGAATATTAAATGTGGAGATGGCCTGTGCAGACAAGAGCAACACTATTGAAACTTGTAAAAGTTTCATTCGGATAACGTGAGTTGCTCTCACAACAGCACCGTCAATCAGGCGGATGAAATGTTTCAGAGATGCAACAGCATGCTCTTGTTTCCACAGTAATTTTACAAATTCCGAAGGAATGGCATCCAGCGCTTCTGTCTCATTTGACTGCAAGTTTTAAAAAGCTCAGTTAAATGTTCAAATGTGTGTGAAATCTTATGGGACTTAACTGCTAAGGTCATCAGTCCCTAAGCTTACACACTACTTAACATAAATTATCCTAAGGACAAACACACACACCCATGCCCGAGGGAGAACTCGAACCTCCGACGGGACCAGCCGCACAGTCCATGACTGCAGCGCCTGAGACCGCTCGGCTAAGCTCAGTTAACTTGTGGCTCTAAATACCGGATACGCTATGTCTTGCACATCCATATCCTTTCTTCTTCGGTCACGTCATCAGACATGTACCGCGACCCTTTATGTATTCTTTGCACCTATCTGCTCTCTTCTCTGCGTTCAACATTTTAATTTCCATTGCAGTCTTAATGTTGGCGCCCTTGCTCTTAATTTATTCAAAGATTGTTCTGACTTTTCTAGGAGCTGAATTAGCCCTTACGACGGTCTTTTCCTTTTCTATTTCTTTACATTTTTCTTGCAGCCTTTTCGCAATGGCTACATAAGGAAGGTTAGTGTTTAACGTTCCACCGACAAAGTGCTCATCAGAGACGGGGCTCAAGCACGGATTGAGGAAGGATGTGAAAAGAAATCGGGCCTGACTTTTGAGGATCCATTGTGGCACTTGTCTGAAGCGACTTAGGGAAAATCAAAATATGGGTGACCGGGCAGGGATTTGAACAGTTGCCCTCCCGAGTCTGTATCTGTGTGCTAGCCAATACAGTACTTTTTTAACTACAATTCTTTATTGAAAACATTGAATTAGAATTGGTGATTAATTAACCACAATCAACACATCCTTCAAATTTTTACATCAAAGGAGATATAATGAGATATGTATGTAACCAACAAGAAAAAGACACACTGCAAGTGTATGTTTGTATCGACAAGAATGTATAAACACTGATGAGCCAAAACATTACAGTCACCTGCTTAATAACGTGTTTGTCCGTCTTTGTAACGCATCAGAGATCCGTCAGTGTGTTAGTGGGTTTGTGAGGGTATGTGGCATTACGCGTCTACGCACAGGTCATGTAATTCGTGTAAATAACGGGTCGTTGATTTGCGTACGCGGTGATGGCACCCAATAGAGATCCAGATGGGGTCCACAGGATTGAAATCGGGAGAATTTTGTCGCCGAAACATCATCGTGAGTTCAGTCTAGTGCTCCTCAAAAAACTGTATCACGGATCTGGCTCCGAGACGCGGACAATTATACTGCTAAAAGATGACATCACTGTCGGAAAAGACATGAAGCATGATGGCATGCAGGTGGTTCGCAGCTGTCAGCGTGTCTTCGATTGTAACACACGCCCATGCGAGCGCAGGAGAATGTCTTCCGTACTTGAATACTGCTCCCACCAGCCTGCACGTTTGGAGCAGCGGCTCACCTCCATGACGGGGTTTGTGGAGACGACCATCGACCTAGCGTAGCAAAAATGTGATTTGCCCGAAGAGCCGACACGTTCCCATTAATCGACCGCCGAATCCCGGTGGTCCCCTGCCTACTGCAATCGTAATTGAGCATGTCGTTCGGTCAACATGTGAACACGCAGGGGTGGTCTGCTGCAGACCTTCATTTTCAAAAATGTACGATGAACGGTGTTCTCCAGAACACTTGTGCGTACATCAGCATTTTGCTCTTTCGGCAGAGATGCCACAGATCACAATCTATCTTACTCTACGGAGCAGACGAGCTTCTGAACCCCACGTTCTATGAAGAGTCGTGGATGTCCAACCATTTAGCGCCTAGTGGTAATTCCGCTGTCTCTTCTTTCTGTAGACGATTACGGCATAGCTCATGAACATTCGACCAGTTTCTTCGTTTTAGAGATATTCGTTCACAGGCTCTGCATAATAATAATAATCTGCCCTTCGTCAAAGTCGCTTATGTCAACGGGTTTCCCATTTGCAGCCCATATCTTCGCTAGGGTGATCCACCTTCCGGATCTGCTCCGCTTACATACTTTTGTTACTGTGTCACGTTCCTGAAACGCCACCAGGCGGCATTCAACGTCGCGGTGGGCAGTGGTCATAATTTTTTAGCTTATCAGTGTATCTTCTTTAAACAAATAAGTTAATTTCTTTTTGCGGTACGCAACTATTTCTTCGAACTACTAATCGCGATGACGGCGACGTATTGCAATGGGACATCGTACGGTCGCAGAAGCTCCAGCATTTGATGAGATAAGCCGAAAACTGCTGTCGCTGTGAATTCTGTAGAACCAAGTCCATTCAAGTGTCGTATGCAGTATCACAAATTTCGTTCTTCATATGTGGTCCGAAGAAATCCATTGTTGATCTGGCTGGCGAGTGAACATTGTCTTAATGTTTCAGTCATTATTTCGCAAGCTTGGTCATCCATAGTTGTCTTTGTTCTTAGTTCCGTGCGACTGGTTTGTATTTTGCTCTCGCTTTCCGATTTGTTAGTAATCCCTATCTTCCTTTCCTTAGGTTGTCCTGGAACCCTTTCCGAGTTATTTCATTATTTCTGATAACATTCAATATAGGAGGGTGAGTCAAATGAAAACCTTAAATATTTTTTAAATATTACTTATTGTGCAGAAGTTGTACAAAGCTGTATCACTTTTCGACATAATCTCCCACACGCTCAATTCAAGTCCTCCAGCGCTTACAAAGTGCATGAATTCCTTTAGAAAAAATTATTTTGCTAGTCCACGCAACCACTCATGCACCACGTCGCGTACCTCTTCATCAGAGCGGAACTTCTTTCCGCCCATTGCATCTTTGAGTTGTCCAAACACGTGGAAAACACTTGGGGCAAGGTCTGGTGAGTATGGTGGATGAGGAAGACACTCAAAATGCAGGTCTGTGATTGTTGCAACTGTTGTACGGGCAGTGAGGGGCCCTGCATTGTCATGTTGCAAAAGGACACCTGCTGACAGCAATCCACACCGCTTTGATTTGATTGCAGGCCGCAAATGATTTTTTAGGAGATCTGTGTATGGTGCACTGGTGACAGTGGTCCCTCTAGGCGTGTAATGCTCCAAATTACGCCTTTTTCGTCCCAAAAGAGAGTCAGAATAACGTTCCCTGTTGATGGTTCTGTTCGAAACTTCTTTGGTATTGGTGATGAGGAACGGCTCCATTCCTTGCTCGCTCTCTTAGTTTCCCGCTGGTGGAAGTGAACCCAGGTTTCGTCCCCAGTAACGATTCTTGCAAGGAAGCCATCACCTTCTCGTTCAAAGCGCCAAAGAAGTTCTTCACAAGCATCAACACGACAGTTCAGGAGTCAGCTGCTGTGGCAACCATCTTGCAGACACTTTGTGAAACTGGAAAACATCATGCACAATGTGGTGTGCTGACCCATGACTAATCTGTAAACATGCTGCAATGTCATTTAGTGTCACTCGGTGGTTTTTCTTCGCTATGGCTTCAACTGCTGCAATGTTGTGTGGAGTCACAACTCGTTATGCCTCACCTGGACGAGGAGCATCTTCCACTGAAGTTACACCATTTGCGAACTTCCTACTCCATTCATAGACTTGCTGCTGTGACAAACATGCATCACCGTACTGAACCTTCATTCGTCGATGAATTTCAATAGGTTTCACACCTTCACTACGCAAAAACCAAATAACAGAACGCTGTTCTTCCCTGGTACAAGTCGCAAGTGGGGCGGCCATCTTTATACTGATACTGCGACGGTATGTGTGTATCCGCACTATGCTGCCACCTACAGGCCATTCTGCACGCTGTTTGTAGCACGCTCACCAACTTACAGGATAACGGCGCGAAATTTCGATTTGTTATTACAAATTTAAGGTTTTCATTTGACTTGCACTCGTATAATTATAAATTGACCTAGTTATTGTTCTCAGTTTCACCGCTTGGTACCGTGGCTATGCTATGGGGGAGATTTACTCGGGCTTCCATATGACCAGGGCTTCCTGGCACAAATGACGGACGTGGATCATGTGGTCGTTATTGCGGACCATCTGCATCCTTTCATGCTTGACGTCTTCCTCGACGGCGATGTCATCAACCAGCTGAATCATTGTCCGTACCACAAGGTCATACTCGTGCTATAGTGGCTGGAGAAGCACGATAGTATTGGCCACCAAGTTTGTGTGATTGCAACCTGATGGAGCACATCTTTCACGCTATCGATAGGCAACTCCGCGATCAGTAACCACGGGTCCGTACTGTATGGTAGTTGCGTGATGTGTTCGTAGACCTGTGCTGCCACACACTTCCTGAAAGGTACCAAGCAGTTGTCGAATCCACGCAGTACTGTGTTCCAGTTGTGAACCAACACGCTTTTAAGGACCTGGTCCCAATGTTTCGGCTTATAGTGTACATTAGCCATCTATCCGTACAGATTTCCTTCTACAGGTCTTAAGTTCGCCTTATTCCGGTCGCAGCAACTGTAAACGTGACACTGTCGCGGCGAGTGGAAGTGCGGCAGTGGGCGGCTCTCCCCCTGAGACGGGCGTCGCATGCCGCGCCGTGCCGCGTTATCCCTAATAAGGCGCCACTATGCTCGCTCGTTAAATTCGTCCCCGTGGCTGATCAGGCCCGTGCTGCCTCTGCGCCGCCGATGAAGCGTCCGTAACTTTGATTAGGCGCGGGTAATTTGGAGCCAGGTGAAATTTCTCGAGCACCGATAGAGGGCCGGCGATGCGGACTTCTTAATTAAAATCGGCCGCGGCGCACCAAAGTTCTTAGGCGTTTTAATACTGTCTCGGCTCCTTTCGCAACTATATTGGCTTTCAGACACCCAGAGGTAAGACGTGATTTTTTATTTCTGTCCAGAGCAAAGAAGCCTGTCCAAGGTAAAGTAAATGATGCCTCAGGAACACTAATCAATGTTGTGTGGACGTCATTATCATTCAGTCACTTCTTTTTCTTCTACTTCTTTTATGTATGAGCCACTACGAGCTATGTTATTTTTAACTGCTTCTCCTTTCCCTTCTTGCACAATTCTCTCACGATTTCTCGACGCATCTCTCTCCTTTCCTCTTTCCAAATGGTTTCAGTTTTCTCATTGGTTTTCTGGTGGAAGCTTTTAGAATCTTGCAGTTTATTTCTGGCTGAGAGTCGTTCCTCAATATCTTGTCAATTAAGTCGGAGTTCCCTTCCAATTTCACCATGACTTATCCAATTTTAATTTATGCAAATAAGAGAATATTCTTTTCGTCAGTCACTCTGCTGAGATTCATTGTTTGGATGTGGCCGTAGAAAGCTATCCTTTTTTTCCTATTTATAACTGTAATTTTTTGTCAATATACGTGTAAAGCTATTTTTTTACAACGTCTTGTCTATTGCGTTTGTTCTGTAACTAGACCCAAAATTTTTCTTAGTATATTTATTTCTATGATTTCCAAGGTTTCCATCATCACCTTTATGGCTAGATTGCTGCATAAAATCCATCTGAGCGAGTTACTGTAGACTACTGGCTAAGGTTAGCCTTTAGGCCATTGATTTTTTAACACATGCATCCTTACGCTGTTTTTATCTTGTTCACTCTTATTTTAACGGCTGCTTTCTCAGAAATGTCTCCTTCAGTTACATCTCTTAGACACCTGAATTTGTTAGTTTTCTGAGTTTTTGCATATTTCATTTTCGTTGTCTTGGGGACTGCCCTAATGATTGTCATGCATTTGGTTTTATCAAAGGAATGTTGTAAGGCTTCCTTTTCAACCTGTTCTTTCAGCGATTCTACCTGTCTGGTGGTTGCATCCATGAGGCCTGAAAAAAATAGCTAGGTCGTCTACAAATACTAGACAGCCTCTTTGCTGGTTGTCGCCTTTGTGACATTTTCTAACTATCTCGTTGCTTTGGCTTGCTCCTTATGACATTCTCAGTTACGTTATGACTTTTAATTTTTATTTATTTATCATATTCCGTGTGGCTATGAGAGCCAAAGATGCTTGGACGTGGAACGAATCAGTAAACTAAGCGCACACGAAAAAAAAAAAAATTGTTACAGGATGTGCGAATAAAGAACACATTTAAGACAAGAATTCTCAACTCCTGTACAGAAAACGAATGTTTCACAAGGAAACACTTTAATTTTGATACAAATACTTGCTAATTGTCGGTCACAGCCTTCTGAAAATGAAATTTACCGGAAAGTTCACACATTCCTGTACAGTGTTTAAGGAAAATTCATCTCAGAACAAAACGCTTTTTCGTCTAGCGTTCACTGAATTAATGCTGCAGTCAGTATTGTCAACAACAAATCTCCTAATACATGATGAGGGTGGGGGTGGGGAAATTTGGTGGATATAGCCCGGGATAAATTTATTTGCCAGGAATATCGAACAAGTTTATTGTTTAACATACCGTTACAATAACTTTTAAACAAAAGATCAACCGGTTACCATTTTAAAATTACCGAAGAAAATATCAATCAGTTACTATTCCAGTGACGGAAGCTAAAAATGCTTGTCATGCGGAACATTGCAGTTCAGCCTCCTTAACCACCTTCCACAACATAATGAGTATCACCATGCAGTCTTTTCTCGGCGAAAAACAGTCCAGATTCGTTACAGAAGTTGACACACAAACCTAAGTACAGATTGCCTTCCTTCCTGAAAGGAAACGGTCCGTGTGGTCTTCCGGTTCTAGGCGCTTCAGTCTGGAACCGCGTGACCGCTACGGTCGCAGGTTCGAATCCTGCCTCAGGCATGGATGTGTGTGATGTCCTTAGTTTAGTTAGGTTTAAGTAGTTCTAAGTTCTAGGGGACTGATGACCACAGATGTTAAGTCCCATAGTGCTCAGAGCCATTTGAACCATTTTTGGAAACGGTCCAGCTTGAAAATCAACACCAATGTAGATTCAAGTCTGCCGCGTGGCCGCAGACACAACCACCGACCAAGCCGACTCCTCGTATTGTGAGCAGCCACGAGGAGGACTGTCCACAGATGCTGCACTTCCTTCTCCCCGCCGGCGGAGCCTCCGTAATCGCCGTACCCGGCCTTGCCCTCTCTCGGCCGGCCAGGGGAATCATAGAATTCTCTGAGCAAAGATATGCGAGCAGAATAACTATCTATACGCGCACTCGCGCGGATAAATATATGTATAAGAGTGGTAGAATTAGAATAAATTTGAGCATATTTTTCATTAATAGGTTCATTCATTAATAAAGACACCGTAGAAATACTACGAGTGAATAAAGAGTGGCACCGAGGACTGAGGAAATTTTGATTGTAATGAGTCAGTTGCGTTGCTTGACGCTTCACCTGTATGACCAGTATCCTACACTTTTAACATCGTAATTGCTTCTTCCAGTGCAATATGGGAGATACATAATACCAACGAAAAAAATTTTGGTGTTATATTTAAATTCATTTGAACAACGTACATCAGCAATGAACATGGATCAATACAAAACTGTAAACGACAGGAAATCGATTAGTCGATTTAAGCTGTCAGCTAGTACAGGCGTTCGAGTAGATCTGAGCCCGACAAATAACTGCTGGCTACTGCCACTAATCTCGCTCCAAAACTGCGACCCCCTCATGCTGCCAAACAGTGATCCCTCCCTCCTCCTCCATCCTCACTGCCAACCCCCTACCCCCCCCCCCCCCCCACCCCAAAAAAAGTTCAACTGCACAAAAATTACAGTTTTATGATTATTTACTAGGAATACATGGCACTCACTTGTCTTTGCAGACAGACTCCGTTACAGAAAATTATCAGATAGATAACAACAAGCAAACAGTCACAATTATTTTAGTGAGCGTTGCACAACACATAAATAGATAAGTTAATAATGTCTCTGTAATTCAGGCTCACAAGTATCCTCACTTGAACGTTCAAAATGGTTCAAATGGCTCTGAGCGCTATGGGACTTAACATCTGAGGTCATCATTCCCCTAGAACTTAGAACTACTTAAACCTAACGAACCTAAGGACATCACACACATCAACGCCCGAGGCAGGATTCGATCCTGCGACCGTAGCGGTCCCGCGGTTCCAGACTGAAGCGCCTAGAACAGCTCGGCCACATTGGCCGGCTCACTTGAACGTGGTGGTTAGTTGAATAAAGTGCCACCACTTTTTCTTCCCCTAACAGTTATCATCAGCTATTATGAGCAACAGAAATAAATACGCCTACCTAGAAGTTTTACAGAAAGGAAAGAGCAAATACGTGAAGACTATTTAGGGAATTGATACTGTGTGAAGAATTTGAAAAAGCACTGAGAGACCTAATTCGAAATAAGGCACTGAATTGGTTGACATTCCCTCAGAATTGGTGCGATCTTTAGGAGAGACCCATGAAAATACTATTCGACCTAGTGAGCAAGACATATGAAAAGAAGAACAGGAAACCTACGTCCATACCAAAGGCAGATTTAAAGAAAGTTTCTATGTTGACTATAATTCACTCTTCGAAATTCTGAAACTAGCAGGAATAAAATACATGGAGCAAAAAATTATTTAAACCATACTCAGTCATAAGCGTCGAAAAATGTGGAAGGAAACGGTGGTTGGAAGAAGGGTGGGGCAGGCCTCCAGCATATTCCCGATGTTACTCATACTGGACACTGAGCAAGCAGCAATAGGAACCAAGGAGATATCTGGAGAAGATTTGCCGATGACATCATTATTCTTTCAGAAATAGCAAAATATCACGAAGAGCAATTGAATGGAGTACATAGCGTCTGTAAAGGAAATTATAAGATGAACAAAGGAATGTGATCGAATTAAGTCAGGCAATGACGAAGGGACTAGATTTTTAAATGACATACTAAAAGTAGTACACCCTAGAGTTGACGAAGCAAAGTTCACATTGTTCCCTGATGCTTTGGACCTAGTGTTGCTAGGAGCAGCGCTGAACATAGTGGTTACAAAACTGATGCGCATGAGGCAACACTACTAAATCCCTAATTGACACACAATAAATAACAAGGAATAGACCACTACAACTACGTTATGGTGATGGATTCGCTAGTACAGTTAAGATGGTCACACTATCTAAATTCAGCTCAGTGATCCAGCAATATCAATTTATAAACTAAAAAAAAAGAAAGTAAAAACCAGGGTCGCCGCAAGCAACAAACACTTGGAACTAATAAACTGTACTGAACTCTCTCACGCAAGAAATGACAAAGCATTATAACAAGTAACACCTAATCTGTCTTTAACTGAAATATTTGGAGAAAAGACAACATTGTTTATTAGTAATTAAACAGTGTCAAAAGCAAAAACATTTATTTTGTGGTAACTAGTTTCTTTCAGTTTTCGACCATCCTCAGACCCTCATACTATGATGGTAGACAGTGGCTGTAAATGGAGCGGGCGTTTTAGCTCTGAGAACGTCAACTGTGGTCGAAACTGTTTGTGTCAATTTTTAAAAATGATGGTTTGATTAAGGACACAATTTCTGTTATCTGTTTCATGACCCAAATACACGTGTTCCCTCGAATTTAACAGTTAAAATGAATAATTACACGACTCCAATGATACAAAGGAGGAAATGCCAAAATTTTATTAACTACACGTCTAAGTTCTGTGGTCCACACAAGCACAGATTGCTATTAACCCTCCATTTTGCCTGACCTGAAAACTAACTGTTCTACCGCTCATTGCTGACTGATAACTTCGCATTCCATACTTTTCTCTCTGCAGGTAATATGATGATTATGGCTGTGGATGCCACAGCTAATTAGTAATCCTCATCTATCTAAATGCAGAATAGAGCATAAGAAAAAATCATGATCAACCTTAAACGAAAGTGAACCTACAAAACTTCAGCAATTTATTATTATTAAACCACCAATAACTATTCTTATATGAGCAAAAGAAGTATGAGAAATTAACGCATTCAAATCAACATTATGAAAATAAATAAATTTAACGATAATACCTCCAGATAAACCTGAAGATGATCAAAAAATAATTAAACTTTAAACTCAAATAAGTAATAACTTTTATTACATGTAAAATGCCATATCCACCTAACTTCAATAAAACATCAGCAAGAGTTATTCTACCAGAAATAGTGACCTCTATATGAGCCTTTGGAGGTGAAAGATGGATTAAGTACTCAGGGATCGCACGTGAAGATGGCGGCCAGGTAGACCGCCGAATCATCTAGTGGTGAAGACGATGATATTCAGCAGCACACCCGTGAAGAGCATAATTATATAATACGCTGCCAAAATCTACGGAATCAGATCAGAAACCTCTACGGGGAAGAGATGTTAATTCTTGTTAAGCAGTTTGATAAATTTTGCAAGAAGAACGGGAAGTTGCTGAATTTAATCGAATTTTTATTGAGATGCCGTGATGAAGTCATTGTCCCTTAATTTGCTAAATTTTCTCACTTTAGTGGTAACAAAATGGCGAAATGGATCAAGAAACGTGCTACTTTGGCTTTAGTAAGGGAGAGAATTCGTTTCACACGTCAACAGTTGGATCTGATATCCAAAGAACTGTATTTCTTGCATTTAGAACTTTCTTCTCGTCTGTCTCCCGCATCCTGGAAGTGGGTTGATGAATCTTCGTGAGCCTATTTGGATCCTACGCAGAAGAACACTGTTAAGAAACAATCTTCGAAATTTCTTCGACTCCCCCAACAATCGTCCACATCTGATGACATTACTCGTCGTCGGACTGTTGTTAATTTAACTAACAAGTCATTTGATGATGCTACTTCGTCAGTTTTGGACGAAGGTATGTACAGGGTGTTTCAAAAATGACCGGTATATTTGAAACGGCAATAAAAACTAAACGAGAAGCGATAGAAACACACCGTTTGTTGCAATATGCTTGGGACAACAGTACATTTTCAGGCAGACAAACTTTCGAAATTACAGTAGTTAGAATTTTCAACAACAGATGGCGCTGCGGTCTGGGAAACTCTATAGTACGATATTTTCCACATATCCACCATTCGTAGCAATAATATGGCGTAGTCTCTGAATGAAATTACCCGAAACCTTTGACAACGTGTCTGGCGGAATGGCTTCACATGCAGATGAGATGTACTGCTTCAGCTGTTCAATTGTTTCTGGATTCTGGCGGTACACCTGGTCTTTCAAGTGTCCCCGCAGAAAGAAGTCACAGGGGTTCTAGTCTGGCGAATAGGGAGGCCAATCCACGCCGCCTCCTGTATGTTTCGGATAGCCCAAAGCAATCACACGATCATCGAAATATTCATTCAGGAAATTAAAGACGTCGGCCGTGCGATGTGGCCGGGCACCATCTTGCATAAACCACGAGGTGTTCGCAGTGTCGTCTAAGGCAGTTTGTACCGCCACAAATTCACGAAGAATGTCCAGATAGCGTGATGCAGTAATCGTTTCGGATCTGAAAAATGGGCCAATAATTCCTTTGGAAGAAATGGCGGCCCAGACCAGTACTTTTTGAGGATGCAGGGACGATGGGACTGCAACATGGGGCTTTTCGGTTCCCCATATGCGCCAGTTCTGTTTATTGACGAAGCCGTCCAGATAAAAATAAGCTTCGTCAGTAAACCAAATGCTGCCCACATGCATATCGCCGTCATCAATCCTGTGCACTATATCGTTAGCGAATGTCTCTCGTGCAGCAATGGTAGCGGCGCTGAGGGGTTGCCACGTTTGAATTTTGTATGGATAGAGGTGTAAACTCTGGCGCATGAGACGATACGTGGACGTTGGCGTCATTTGGACCGCAGCTGCAACACGGCGAACGGAAACCCGAGGCCGCTGTTGGATCACCTGCTCCACTAGCTGCGCGTTGCCCTCTGTGGTTGCCGTACGCGGTCGCCCTACCTTTCCAGCACGTTCATCCGTCACGTTCCCAGTCCGTTGAAATTTTTCAAACAGATCCTTTATTGTATCGCTTTTCGGTCCTTTGGTTACATTAAACCTCCGTTGAAAACTTCGTCTTGTTGCAACAACACTGTGTTCTAGGCGGTGGAATTCCAACACCAGAAAAATCCTCTGTTCTAAAGAATAAACCATGTTGTCTACAGCACACTTGCACGTTGTGAACAGCACACGCTTACAACAGAAAGGCGACGTACAGAATGGCGCACCCACAGACTGCGTTGTCTTCTATATCGTTCACATCACTTGCAGCGCCATCTGTTGTTGAAAATTGTAACTACTGTAATTTCGAAAGTTTGTCCGCCTGAAAATGTACTGTTGTCCCAAGCATATTGCAACAAACGGTGTATTTCTATCGCTGCTCGTTTAGTTTTTATTGCCGTTTCAAATATACCGGTCATTTTTGAAACACCCTGTACTTTTTTCGTACACCAAGGAACCTGCCTACTATTGATTTTATTAGCGCTGTTGAGCAGGCCGTTGCTCGCTTTCCTGAAGATGTGGCAGAGGAAATTAGACAAGAAGTTTCTTGTCATCTTCGTCGTGCATTGTGTGAGCGTACAAGCTGTCGCGGGAGATTAGAGCGGCAGTTTCCGGCCGCAGAGCACGTGCCTTGTGATTGCTAAGGGGCTGGCGAGTGGCTAACGTTTACGCGGCCTTGGAAAAACCCTACTTGACGCTTGGCAGGGGTGCATGTAGCCATGTTGGTGAGCTTGGAGAAATTTATATGTCAGAGAAAAATTGATAAAAACAGAACGAAGAGTGACACGGAGGTGCGAGTTGCTACTCATGGACAGAAAATAGGTAAAACTAAATAATCTACAAGCGCCACAAAAATATACAATAGTTTAAAAGTTATTGTCGTCTTAAAACTTGTAAATTTGGGAAAGTTCACAAGCTAATATCTCGGCAATGCTTTGCCCGATTAATATGAACAAAGTCTTTAAGGATGCGGCTAGTAGAGCTGCATCGAGTAATCATAGCCGATTTAGCTGAATATGTGCCATTTTAAAATGAGATGTAATATGGGATTCGACTGAGAGAAACTGAGTTTTTGGTAATAAAAAAATTTAAAGAGACGAAACTAGCGGGAGCATTCTAAAGTTTAAAGAGGTAGATGAGTAATTAAGTCTGTATTTGTATTTGTTTATTGATGTTTAGTATCAAAAATCTGGGAAAAGCAAAATCACGCCACAAGAATATTATTTGTGAAAAACGGTGGCAGATACGGAAAACCGAAACTTAAATTGTTATAGCCCAGGAATTTTCCGTGTTTTTCGATGTATCATTTGTGTTTGGTTTTAGAATATTCGTAATTTTTTTTGTCAAACATTGTTTTGAGTTCGGCAGTCGTTTCGAGGGTGCATAGGGAGGCCATCTATGATGACAGGGGTTTTGTTTCTGAGCGACGCTAACAGTCGGACGTGCCGCGCCTCTGCGGGTAGTAGTGGGTTGGTAGCCACGTTAAAAAGCGATCAAGTGGAGCGCAATGTAGCGGTTTAGGACAGCAGACAAGAGTGTATTTTGTGAATTGTGAACAGACTGTCGAGTGCCATGATGGCGACATATGAATTTTATAATCAAGTGTTGTAGCATCAGTTGTTAAAGGCCGCCCTTACGTAAAAGTTCCTCAGACTGCATTTTAAGTGTTTACTCAATATACTGAAGATTATTCGTGGAAAAATAGAAATAAACTACTAGTTCAAATTATAAATCAACGTTGTTGTTGTTGTTGTCTTCAGTCCTGAGACTGGTTTGATGCAGCTCTCCATGCTACTCTATCCTGTGCAAGCTTCTTCATCTCCCCGTACTTACTGCAACCTACATCCTTCTGAATCTGCTTAGTGTATTCATCACTTGGTCTCCCTCTACGATTTTTACCCTCCACGCTGCCCTCCAATACTAAATTGGTGATCCCTCGATGTCTCAGAACATCTCCTACCAACCGATCCCTTCTTCTAGTCAAGTCGTGCCACAAGCTCGTCTTCTCCCCAATTATATTCAATACCACCTCATTAGTTATGTGATCTACCCATCTAATCTTCAGCATTCTTCTGTAGTACCACATTTCAAAAGCTTCTCTTCTCATCCAAACTATTTATCGTCCATGTTTCACTTCCATACATGGCTACACTCCATACAAATACTTTCAGAAACGACTTCCTGACACTTAAATCTATACTCGATGTTAACAAATTTCTCTTCTTCAGAAACGCTTTCCTTGCCAGTCTACATTTTATATCCTCTCTATTTCGACCATCGTCAGTTATTTTGCTCCCCAAATAGCAAAACTCCTTTACTACTTTAAGTGTCTCATTTCCTAATCTAATTCCCTCAGCATCACCCGACTTAATTTGACTACATTCCATTATCCTCGTTTTACTTTTGTTGATGTTCATCTTATATCCTCCTTTCAAGACACTGTCCATTCCGTTCAACAGCTTTTCCAAGACCTTTGCTGTCTCTGACAGAACTACAATGTCATCGGCGAACCTCAAAGTTTTTATTTCTTCTCCGTGGATTTTAATACCTATTTTTTCTTTTGTTTCCTTTACTGCTTGCTCAATACACAGACTGAATAACATCGGGGACAGGCTACAACCGTGTCTCACTCCCATCCCAACCGCTGCTTCCCTTTCACGCCCCTCGACTCTTACAGCTGACATCTGGTTTCTGTACAAATTGTAAATAGCCTTTCGCTCCCTGTATTTTACCCCTGCCACCTTCAGAATTTGAAAGAGAGTATTCCAGTCAACATTGTCAAAAGCTTTCTCTAAGTCTACAAAGGCTAGAAATGTAGGTTTGCCTTTCCTTAATCTATTTTCTAAGATAAGTCGTAGATTCAGTATTGCCTCACGTGTTCCAACATTTCTGCGGAATCCAAACTGATCTTCCCCGAGGTCGGCTTCTACTAGTTTTTCCATTCGTCTGTAAAGAATTCGCGTTAGTATTTTGCAGCTTGACTTATTAAACTGATAGTTCGGTAATTTTCAATCTGTCAACACCTACCATCTTTGGGATTGGAATTATTATATTCTTCTTGAAGTCTGAGGGTATTTCGCATGTCTCATATAACTTGCTCACGAGATGGTAGAGTTTTGTCAGGACTGGGTCTCCCAAGGCCGTCAGTAGTTCTAATGGAATGTTATCTACTCCCAGGGCCTTGTTTCGACTTAGGTCTTTCAGTGCTCTGTCAAACTCTTCACGCAGTATCATATGTCCCATTTCATCCTCTGCCATTTCCATAATATTGTCCTCAAGTACATCGCCCTTGTATAGATCCTCTATATACTCCTTCCACCTTTCTGCTTTCCCTTCTTTGCTTAGAAGTGGGTTTCCATCTGCGCTCTTGATATTCATACAACTGGCTCTCTTTTTTCCAAAGGTCTCTTTAATTTTCCTGTAGGCAGTATCTATCTTACCCCTAGTGAGATAAGCCTCTACATCCTTACATTTGTCCTCTAGCCATCCCTGCTTAGCCATTTTGCACTTCCTGTCGATCTCATTTTTGAGACGTTTGTATTCCTTTTTTCCTGCTTCATTTACTGCGTTTTTATATTTTCTCCTTTCATCAATTAAATTCAATATTTCTTCTGTTACCCAAGGATTTCTACTAGCCCTCGTCTTTATACCTACTTGATCCTCTGCTGCCTTCACTATTTCATCCCTCAGAGCTACCCATTCTTCTTCTACTGTATTTCTTTCCCCCATTCCTGCCAATTGTTCCCTTATGCTCTCCCTGAAACTTTGTACAACCTCTGGTTCTTTCAGTTTATCCCGGTCCCATTTCCTTAAATTTCCACCTTTTTGCAGTTTCTTCAGTTTTAATCTACAGTTCATAACCAATAGATTGTGGTCAGAGTCCACATCTACCTCTGGAAATGTCTTACAATTTAAAACCTGGTTCCTAAATCTCTGTCTTACCATTATATAATCTATCTGATAACTTCTAGTATCTCCAGGATTCTTCCATGTATACAACCTTCCTTTATGATTCTTGAACCAAGTGTTAGCTATTATTAAATTGTGCTCTGTGCAAAATTCTATACTACGTTTCCTTTCTCCCTTTTCCTACTGACGAATTACAGTCATCCATGGCTATTAAATTTTCGTCTCCCTTCACTATCTGAATAATTTCTTTTATTTCATCATACATTTCTTCAATTTCTTCGTCATCTGCAGAGCTAGTTGGCATATAAACTTGTACTACTGTAGTAGGTGTGGGCTTCACTATGCTGTTTGTAGTAGCTTACCCGCATTCCTATTTTCCTATTCATTATTAAACCTACTCCTGCATTACCCCTATTTGATTTTGTGTTTATAACCCTGTAGTCACCTGACCAGAAGTATTGTTCTTCCTGCCACCGAACTTCACTAATTCCCATTATATCTAACTTCAACCTATCCATTACCCTTTTTAAATTTTCTAACCTACCTGCCCGACTAAGGGATCTGACATTCCATGCTCCGATCCGTAGAACGCCACTTTTCTTTCTCCTGATAACGACGTCCTCTTGAGTAGTCCCCGCCCGTAGATACGAATGGGGGACTATTTTACTTCCGGAATATTTTACCCAAGAGGACGCCATCATCATTTAACCATACAGTAAAGCTGCATGCCCTCGGGAAAAAATACGGCTGTAGTTTCCCCTTGCTTTCAGCCGTTCGTAGTACTAGCACAGCAAGGCCGTTTTGGTTAGTGTTGCAAGGCCAGATCAGTCAATCATCCAGACTGTTGCCCCTGCAACTACTGAAAAGGCTGCTGCCCCTCTTCAGGAACCACACGTTTGTCTGGCCTCTCAACAGATACCCCTCCGTTATGGTTGCACCTACGGTACGGTCATCTGTATCGCTGAGGCACGCAAGGCTCCCCACCAACGGCAAGGTCCATGGTTCATGAGGGTAGGAAGGGAGGGACTCAATTCTTTTCAAATTTCACCGCAATACTTGTCTGAATTACTTTTTTTATATTTTATTTCAGCTTTAAAAATTGAGTTAGCGACAGGTGTGAGCTGGCACACTATGAAGAAAAACGTAGCCCAACACTGAGACCAGCCACATCTCTGGGCCGCTCAATTAAGCTGAGTGCAACAAATATAGAGATTTTCGTGCCACAGCACGTGGGGGCTCGAGTCAAACTATTCAGACTGAAAAGTGTAGTGCCCAGTACCGTCGTAACCGCCACCACAGAGTAAAATTTCTTCGAGTGATAGGAAGGCCATTCGGTCTTTGAGGGAAGATAAGGATCTCTTAGTTCTTCCTGCAGGTAAAGTTAGTGCCACTGCTCTTTTGTCTCGTGGAGTTTATTTGTCTAAAATGGTCTGTTTATTAGATGATTCTGCTTAGCGTAAACTTAGGAGCGATTCTATGGACCGTATAAAGCTTAAGACCATTTCACTTATTAAGAAGAGCTCCCTGCCAAAGTACACCATCAAAGAACTTGGTCCAGGGGTGGCAGTACCCCTGAGGTTGTATGGTTTACCGAAGGTGCATAAACTTGGAATTACTCTTCGTCCTATCGTTTGTAATTTGGGCGCTCCCACTTACAATTTAGCTAAATATCTTGCTTCCGTCCTCAGCCTTTACGTTGGGAAATGTGAACATCATTTATCCAACTCGACTAATTTTATTCAACAGTTGAAGTCTTTATGCATTGGAACACCTACCTTTTAGTTAGTTTTGATGTAGATTCTCTTTTCACCCAGGTACCTTTGGAAGTGTCCTTGTTGTTAATTGGTCAAGTTTTGAATGAGAAAACTACTGAGCTGTGGTTGTCATGTGTTGACGTCGACATATTTTTTATTTAATGACGTATTTTTTGAACAAACTGACGGTGTGGCTATCCGGAGTCCTCTTTCCCGTATTGTCGCCAATCTTTTTATGGAAGATTTTGGACATATCGCACTCAGGACGTCTTCTCTTCAACCTACATGTTTTTGGATATACGTGGATGATATTTTCCTGTATGGAGTGGAAGCTCTTAATCTGTTTTTAGATCACTTTAACTGTCTGCATAAAAGCATTCAATTTTCAATGAAAATTGAAAAAGATGACATTTACCTTTATTGGATGTTTTAGTACAAAAAGTGGTTCAAATGGCTCTGAGCACTATGGGACTTAGAATGGGTCCCCTAGAACTTAGAACTACTTAAACCTAACTAACCTAAGGACATCACACACATCCATGCCCGAGGCAGGATTCGAACCTGCGACCGTAGCAGTCGCGTTTTAGTACACAAAAAAGAAAATGGTACCTTGGGACATGGCGTAGACAATAAACCCACACATACGGACTTCTATCTTCATTCTATGAGCCGTCATCCAACACATCAGCACATGGGAGTTCTACGTACGTTGGTCAAGAGAGCTTATGCCATTTTTGATTCCGAAAATTTGACGGGAACTGAATCATTTTAAGGCTGTCTTCAAGCTCAAAGGATATACCGATCATCAAATTAATCGTGCTTTTCAGTATAGACCATCAAGTGAACCAGCGCCGGATACTGGTAAAGCAGTTGCTTTTCTACCCTTTGCTGGAAGTATTTCTTCAAAAATTTCTAGAAATGTCAGTAAGTATGATATAAAAACTATTCTTTTGCCTTTGGCCAAGACTAGAGCCCTGTTTGGATCTGTTAAAGATGATTTGGTATTGAGAAAGCCTGGAGTTTATAAAATTCCCTGTCATTGGGGATAGGTCTGTATTGGACAGACTATTTGCACTGTTCATGACCGATGTATGGAACATCAGCGTCATATACGTTTGCCCCAGACTGAAAAATGTACCTGCGCAGAACATTGTCTCAAAGAAGGGCACAACATGTCGTTTAAAGAGACTCGAATTGTTGCTCCGGCTTCTCGTTACTGGGATTGTGTGCTCAAGGAATCCATCGAAATACGATTATCCGATGACATTATTAATAGAAATAGAAGTTTTCCTTTAAGCAACATATGGAACCCTATTTTACCTGATGTAAAATAACAACGATCTGGTTTTCGACCCGCTGCATCTTAATTTGCGATTTTATCACTTTTGCCAGTTTCTATCGTTGGCAGCGCTGCAATTCTTCGCTTTACAGGGGCCAGCTCTTCTGCTTCTTGAGCAGGTGCAGTAGCCTGGACACAGGGTATAAAGAAACTGCCATTCCTGATGTTCATTCAGTTCTGGCATGGTTCTGTACTCAGCGATCGCACCTGAAGAAGGGAGCCAGATGGATCAGCGAAATATCGTGTAGTGAAGACGATCGTATCTGGCAGCATAGCCGTGAAGAACATAATCATATAAGACTCTGGGAAAATCTATGAAATCGTATTTGAACACTACTTCCGAAAGGGGTTTCTATATTTTTCATTTGTTTTTATGTACATGTAAGGTGGAGATAATCAGATGGAGATTATTATTAAAAATTGTGCCTGCAACATTCCACTTTCGGTTATATGTGTATCAAGTGCTTAACACTAATAATATGACAAAAAGTTGCGCCAATAATACTACTTTCATATTGCATTCAGTTAATAACATTTATCTGAATCATTACTGGGGCAACAGAGGGTTTAAATCAAATGTCATTATTGCAACTTCTAGCATACTCTTCACTCAGAACCCTCGGATGAATAATTAGATCACTGTATGAGAATATATTTCAGGACTTTATTTTATCACCTACTCTTTACTAAAATTAATTATAGTTTTATTGTTATATAAATAAGCTTATTCTTCATAAATCAAATTTATTTAGTAAGAAATATGAAGACAGAAGTTAAATTTATAGTATTCTTATCACTATTATCCCTTGAAGGTTTACCCCCTTTCCTTGGATTTTTATCAAAATGAATTGTCAAAAATGGCTCTGAGCACTATGGGACTTAACTTCTGAGGTCATCAGCCCCTAGAACTTAGAACTACTTAAACCTAACTAACCTAAGGACATCACACACATCAATGCCCGAGGAAGGATTCGAACCTGCGACCGTAGCGGTCGCGCGGTTCCAGACTGTAGGGCCTAGAACGGCTTGGAATGAATTGTCATACAATTGCTCTTAGAAAACAATATAAAAACCTAATATCAATTATTGTAGTATTAACTACTATTATAATTTATTATTATATATTATACAAATTACATTTTCAGCACTTATTATATGATACCCCAAAACTCATGATCAATGAAAATTAAGTCTCAAAATCAAGATTCATTCTTCCTGTATCAGTCATATGTTCAACAACATCAACCTTAATATCATTATACTAAAGCCTTAAGTTAAACAAACTGATAATCCTCAAAGCTATAATTAAGTAAATAATCTTTTAGGCCTTAGTAAACTTTTACACCTTTAGAACTGCAATCTAGAATCATAATGGAATACAAAACCAATCATGGTTCGACAGAAAATTCTCATAACTACTCGTAGATTTACAATCTAGCACCAATAACTTTCAAAGTCTTACTCCAATGAAGATTATTTTCAACACAACAAGGGGTACAAATTGGTACTTAATGTGTTCTATTTGGAGCTTGATCAGGAATGATAGAAACACCGATACGAATACTTTTTCATGCTAAATTAGGACAGCCTGGATCTCAAATTGGAGATGACCAAATCTAAGGTGTTATCATTATAGCTCACGCATTCGTAATAATTTGCTTTGTAGTAATGCCTATTACAATTGGTCGATTTGGTAATAGACTTGTACCGTTAATAACTGAGTCACTAGATATATCATTTCCACAAGTAAATAATACAAGTTTTTGATTGCTACCACTGTCATTAACCCTTCTTCTTACATCTTCTGTAGTAGAGACCTCGTCACGCAATCAGCTGGAGTCATTTGTGTGGCTCAGCACCACAATTTTTTCTGGCAATCCTTAGGCAGGCTAAACGCAACTGATGGCTCAGTTTTATTACCCAGAGGGTCTCTTTGCACTGTTCACTGCTGTTTTCTAAAGAAAAAGCATACTCTTGAGAGTCTGAGACTGAGGACAGAGCGACAACTCCGCCATTTTCCAGGAGTTGGGCACCACAACACCTCAGCAAGTGGTTCAGCCAGATGGTACTTGCCTCCTCATGCCACATGCTCAGCACAGTGGGTCCCCAAACAGGGATCCCATCATGATTTCTCTCTTTCCACTAGGATTAGCCGAGCAGTCGAAGGCGCTGCAGTCATGTACTGTGCGGCTGGTCCCGGCGGAGGTTCGAGTCCTCCCTCGGGCGTGGGTGTGTGTGTTTGTCCTTAGGATAATTTAGGTTAAGTAGTGTGTAATCTTAGGAACTGATGACCTTAGAAGTTAAGTGCCATTCGGGAAAACAGAAATTTAACATGTAACTGTTAGGCAGTTTTCTCTGAATGTATCTGTCTGGAGTGGGTCCTTTTACGGAAGTGAAAAGACATAGATAGGCCATTGAGACATCAAGGGAACAAAAGTTTTTGAAAAGAAGAATGCCAACTATAAGATGGTGCAGTGTCACGTAATTGGCGATAGTTCTTACTACGTGCAATTGCTGACCTAACGTATGTACAAACCGTTTTCCAAGTTATACTATGTGTTCAAATATGTGGTTGTTATGTGACTACAAAAATTGTATTTTGTTCTTTTCAGGTAATGGCTGACCACAGGGAAAATGTATACCACCTCTCAACATGGGCAGTGCTGTAGAATATCTTTTCACAATTTGTAACATGCTGAAGGCTATTGTCCTTCTGAGTGAAGCTCATACACTGTCCCTGTCTTTTCCATGAGACTAGTTCGTAACTGTTAACTTTATGACTTTATATTAATGAAATTGCTTTGACCTGAGTCCAGTTTTTCAAATAGCCTTTTTCATATTAATATGCAAACTCAAATTTGTCTTTTGCCACTGATTGGGCCACATCATCCATTAGGATGCTTTGATATTACGTTATGCACAAAAGTTGTGATTGCCGCAAGAATGATAATTTCGTATTGCTAAAATGGTTCAAATGGCTCTGAGCATTATGGGACTTAACATCTCAGGTCATCAGTCCCCTAGAACTCAGAACTACTTAAATCTAACTCACCTTAGGACATCACACACATCCATGTCCAAGCTAGGATTCGAACCTGCGACCGTAGCAGTGGCGCGGTTCCGGACTGAAGCGCCTAGAACCGCTCGCCCACAGTGGCCGACAATCTCAATCCATTTTCTGTACTCATAAATTGTTCATTCTATTCAGCAGATCATGTAATTCTTCTTCACTTTCACTCAATACCAACGTCATCAGCGAATGGTATCATTGATATACTTTCAAATCTTGAATTTTAATTCCACTCCTGAAGCTTTCTTTTATTTCCATCACTGCTTATTCGATGTACAGATTGAACAGTAGGGAGGAAAAGTCTACACCCCTGCCTTACAACGATTCTACTCCGAGCTCTTAGTTCTTGGTAGTCCACTCTTTCTATTCGCACTTGACGATTGTACGTATTGTATATTGCCTGACTCTCCCTCTAGCCTACCCCTATTTTTCTCAGAATTTCGAACATCTTGCACCATTTTACATAGACGAAGGCTTTTCCCAGGTCAACAATTATATGAATGTGTCCTAATTTTTCTTTAGTCTTGTTTCCATTATCAACGGCAACGTCAGAATTACCTCTCTCGTTCCTTTTTCTAAAGCCGAACTGGTCGTCATCTAGCACATCGTCAATTTTCGTTTCGATTCTTCTCTATATTATTCTTGTCAGATGTTAAGCTGATTGTGCGATAATTCTCGCATCTGTTATTTCTCGCAGTCTTCAGAATTGCATGGATGATATTTCTCCGAAAGTCAGATGGTATGTCGCCAGACTCATACATTCTACACACCAACTTGAATAGTCGTTTTGTTGCTAGTTCCCCCAAATAATTTTATAAATCCTGAGGGAATGTTACCTATCAATTCTGCCTTGTATGATCTTAAGCCCTCCAAACCTCTTTTAAATTCTGAGTGTAATACTGCATACCCTATCTCTTCTATATCGACTCCTGTTTCCTCTTCTATCATATCATACAAATCTTCCCCCTCATAGAGGCTTTCAATTTATTATTTCCACCTATCCGCTCTCTCCTCTGCATTTGGCAGTGGAATTCCCGTTGCACTCTTAATTTATCACCCTTACTTTTAATGTCACCGAATGTTGTTTTGAGTTCCTGTATGCTGAGTCTGTCCTACGGACAATCATTTTTTTTTCAATTTCTGCACATTTTCCATGAAGCCACTTCGTCTTAGCTTCCCTGCACTTCCTATTTATTTCATTCCTCAGCGACTTTGAGTATTGATTCTTCCTGACTAATGTCTTAAACTTCATCCTACTCTTAATCACAACTATATTGTGATCTGAATCTATATCTGCTCCTGAGTACGCCTTACAATCCAGTATCTGATTTCGCAAACTATGTCTGACCATGATCTAATCTAACTGAAATCTTCCCGTATCACCCGGCCTTTTCCAAGTATACCTCCTCCTCTTGTGATTTTTGATCAGAGTAATCACTATTACTACCTGAAACTTGTTATAGAACTCAATTAGTCTTTCTCCGCTTTCATTCCTTGTCCAAAGTCCATATTCTCTTGTAACCTTTTCTTCTACTCCTTCCCCTAGCACTGCATTCCCGTCTCTCGTGGCTATTAGATTTTCGTCTCCCTTTACGTACTGTATTACCCTTTAAATATCCTCATATACTTTCTCTATCTCTTCATCTTGTGACGTCGGCATGTATATCTGAACTATGTTGTCGCTGTTGATTTGCTGTCGATTCTGATAAGAAGAACCCTATCACTGAACTGTTCACAGTAACACACTCTCTGCCCTACCTTCCTATACCTTTTTCTGTTGCTGTTGATATTACCCTATACTCATCTGAACAGAAATCCTTGTCTTCTTTCCATTTCACTTCACTGACCCCTACTCTTTCAAGATTGAGCTTTTGCATTTCCCTTTTGAGATTTTCTAATTTCCCTACCGCGTTCAAGCTTCTGACATCCCATGCCCGGATTCGTTGAACGTTATTCTTTCGTTCATTATTCAATCTTTTTCTCATGCCAGCCCCGCCCCCTTGGCAGCCCCCCCCCCCCCCCCCCCGAATGGGGGACTATTCCGGAATCTCTTGCCAGTGGAGAGATCATCATGACACTTCTTCAATTACAGGCCACATCTCCTGTGGACACACGTTACGTGTGTTTAATGCAGTGGTTTCCATTGGCTTCTGCATCCTCATTCCGTTGATCACTGCTAATTCTTCCGGCTTTAGGGGCAGTTTCCCACCCCAACGACAGATTGCCCTGAACCTCTCTCCGCTCCTCCGCCCTCTTTGACAAGGCCGTTGGCGGACTGAAGGTGACTTCTTATGCCGGAAGTCTTCGGCATAATTTGGTTCGGTACTGTTCGTTTCGTTTGGTGTGGGTGGACGTCACATCCGTTCAAGTTGTTTGTTGATTCCTTTACTCAGTTCTTTTATTGAAGAGGACAATCGGCCCTCTGACCGAACACGCTGAGCTACCATGCCGGCGATCCCTAGACCATGGGTACAATCTCTCATCACGTGCAAAACACCACCATGACATGACCCATTCACTATCATGCTTCATCATTGGCGTCACTTTTCAAACATTCTCCACAAAGTTGATGAACAAACATTCCATGATTGTTTCCAAATACTTTAGACTTAGATTCATCAGTGAACAGCACTTTGGACCGTTGCTGCCAGCTTCAGTTTTTGTTTCTGTGCTCACTGCAATTTTTTCACCTTATTTTGTTTGCGTAATAAAGGTTTTTTGGCCGCTCTACACCTCTTTAAATCTTGTTCACGTAGATGGCATTGCACTGTTGAGACAGATATTCTAGCAATTCGCATACTGTTCACATCCTCGCGAAATTCAGGTGCTGTTCACATCCTTGTGAATTTCAGGCGCAGTAAATGTCCTTTGATGTTTACTCTGTACATATATGAACTAATCGTGAAATACTTGCATTGGCAGCAGTTTGCTTGAATCACTGCAATGTATACAGCACTATAAATTGGACTACGCCAACGTCTGTTGTTATTGTTCTACTGGAATAGCCTTTCTGCTGCAGAGCTACAACCTCAGGACTTTTTCATTACCAATCTCCTTCTTCCGTCTCGTTATGAGGTAATATGGTATGAACTTGATCACGAATACAAACACATTGCTAGATATACGCAATATAGTGTAAACTAATGTCAATTGGTTTCTATACATATAGCTGTAGGAATGAGACCTGTTAGAATAGACCCGCCTTAGGTAAAGGCACGTCATTGTTGTTATGGATATTCATCAGTGCCCCTGTGTACAAACACAACAAAGCCGCTTAGTTTCTACACGTTGATACTTGCTTTATTGTCAGAACGGAGATATGATAGAAAATTCAAAGCGAAATCCCTGTTTTAACCACAATCCAAAGTTGTGATAGAGGATCAAAAATTTTTGAGTTTTAATGTAGCGAGCATTCCTTGTGCATTAGTATATCATTTTCAGATGACGGAAGATACGTCTGCTCCGAAATCCTCAGGAAAACAACTATATCGCCATTCTGATACTGTTTTTTGTGATAGCGTGGTCTTAACAAGTCACGACAATGAAGTATAATAAATTTCCGAATGGACGTTGAAAAATTTGGTGCTGGACTGTGATTCGGATTCGTATCTCCTCTTTTGAGGATCTGAATCTCTCAGAACAGCATAGTTCAATCATTTCGTTCCTTTTCCCAAGACTGCAATCTTCTCTAGGTCTCCTCCAAAGGATCCAGTACAAAAATATTCATAATTTCATTTCAAGCCCTATCAAGTGCACACCCACCTGCTAATGAAAATTAACGTGCATTTTTAATGTCTGTTCATGTGTTGCCAACAATCACAATAGGTATCGTTATTTCTGGTCAAACACGCACACATCTTACTGTTGGCGAGTAAGCAACTGATACTTAACTTATTTTCGTGGATGCACGATAGGTGTGCAGTTCGATTGTCGCTAAGGCACAAAAGTTTGAATCCTTATTTTAGGTTCAAACACCTAGCAGCACGTAAGATAAACCGATACGTAACATTTGATTTTTCTTAGTTAACAATCCGATTACGTGTTGGGTTCGTATCTCCGTCACAGAACTTCACATCATGCACTTAATCTTTAAATGCATGCACACTTTGTTACTTCAGAATGGAGGTATATCAGACATCTTTCGTGGTTAGCTAACAGGGACGAAAGGGACTTGATAGGAGTCCCGGTTTATTACAAAAATCGTCGTCTTTTATTTTCAAGTTTAGATTTGGTCACTGGTATTGGCAAAAATTTCGGTAATTTATGACTCTTCATGGCTAGTCATCAATATGATGTGATTAGATTAGGTTGGATTACATTAGATTAATTCTTGTTCCATTGTCATGAAAAGGACATCTCGTAATGATGTGGAACGTGTCATTTTAAATGAAAGATTTATTTACATAGCATGATTCAATTTCTTTACAACAATTTTCTACACACACTCTCTCTCTCATTCTTTTTTATTTATCTCTTTCTCTCTCTGTCTCTATCACACACACACACACACACACACACACACACACACACACATTCTTTTCTTATTTTTATTTTTTTGTTGTGCTCGACTACCTGCGAGGCACGAAAACGCTTGTGAATGAGTTTCTTAGTTTTGCGTACACTAACGAAAGAAATATAAAAACAACTATGAGAGTTACTGATTTATGATGCTTAGTTTGCAGTCAGTTCTGAGTGTTATTAGTAACTACGCTCCAGTTCCTAAACGTAGTTACAGAAATGCGAATCAGACGCATTAAGTATTCCAGGCCGTAGCAGCTGCGACTTCGAGACACCAGCTATGGTCTCTTCCCAGCCTGCTGTAGGATCACATCGGTTCGTCTTCTTCCGCTGGTAGTGTAAGTGAGATTTGGCAACAAGGCAACATATGTTTGGCAACTCTGTGATCGACGAGTTACTTCCTGGTGTGCACGGAATTAAGCCTCTAAGTTCACTTGATTTTACCTGTCATTACCATTGAATAAACTGAGTTATTATCGCTTGAGATGTAACAAAAGATTGTAAACTTACGGTTTTCAGCCCAGGAAAATCGTTTCAGGTGGAAATCGCAACTAATCTCGTCCTTTACATATCGGTTTATGAGTTCTAGCCTCTATTGGCCTCGTAAAAGGAAGGTAAGTCACATACCACTTCGCCAGCTCTGTGGTAGCTTGCTGAACTGTGAAAAAGCTGCTGTTATACTTCGCAGTTCAGTCGTACTGACTGCAACGTTTTTATCCCTTCTGTGAAAGAGCTACAAGCAGTCAGATCAAACATCAATAAGGAAATCGCAAGAAAATACTTTCGGCTCATAGTGGAATGGTGAAAAACTTACAATGCTGCACAACAGGTAAGGCCTCTTTCCGCTGCTGACAAGCAAATTTTGGGTTTCTAGAAATACGTAACTATATTTATGAAATGTCACATTTGCGTACCTCTTGAGTATGACACAGCATACCAATTAAACACAGACCCAATCAACATCTAAGTCAGTAGTATTTTACTAATTCGTGTCGATAGAGGCACGCTTGTGTACAGATACTCAGTTTTATTAAAACAGAATTTCGTCGTGAGGTTATCGTGGGTAGTTTTATTTCATTTCTTATAATACAGTGCACAGTTTTCGTAAGGTTTCCTTTAGTGTTGCTAAAACAATAGTAAACATGAGAGCGAAGTTTATTGATTACATGCATGTAGATAACTTGTTCTGAGTTAAAGCTGTCAAATAATGTTTGAAGAAGAATAAAATGCCACTACCTCACGACAGCTAATGTAGAAAATACTTTTCTGACGTATTCGGGCACGATGCGCTCTCCCCATACACAATACAAAAGCTTCGAGATGCATCTGCTGTCTGGCTGTCTATTAAACATGAAAGGACCAAAATGTCACAGAAGTTAGCCCTTTTTCCACATGCGACTATTTTGGGTTGAGAAGTGAAGGGAATTATGTTCAAAGTTCCATTAGATTGGTAACTTCAGCAGACAACAGAATTGCGTTTTAAAAAAATTTAGTAGTAAATATATTCGAACTAGAGACATCTTACCTACAGTGCACGACACTTACCACTAAGCTACTAGGTGACGCATAGCTACAATTGCTCCAGAGCTGAACAACAATCCCTCCAGAGGTTCTACATACCACAGCGCTGCGCGATAATGCAAATGGCCGGGTCTAGACTTCTGAGAGAAACAGTTACAGCTTTTCCTTTGCGCTGCACGACGTTTTCTACAAACAGATAGCGCAATAGAATAGCTCAAGTGGAAAGGAACACTTCCTATTTAAATTTCTGCATCCTACACTGTTGGCAGTTCTGTGTAGGTGGCAGTTACGTGATTTTATTTCGGTGATTACAAGATAGAGTCGAATGTATGCACTGGGTAGCCGAGGCAGCTAGTTCATGGTGATTCGGTCAACCAAGTAAATGAATTTACTGAACACGCTACAATTTACTACAGGAAGCCTGTGTGTCAGAATTTTCATCCAGTGTGGCGCAACGGTGTTACGATAGAAAAATAAATCAGAGAAATGACGATTTGGTGGTCTGTTGGACTGATGATAGGTTATTATACCTATGATCTGGGTTCGATCCCCACTTCTGCTAATGATTTTATATAAGAAGAAAAAGATTCCATTCTCTTCTGGCTACACCGAATGAAGAAGATATAATGGCAGTGTGGTCTGAAATTCACATTAAACATGATATTCCTTCGCTGCCAAGTAGACGTTAGGTTGAACCACAATAAAGTCTGGAGTGGCGACATGTAAAAACTCTATCACCAGTAACCTTTCTTATACTAGTTATTTATTTCTAGTGACGAAACAAACGCTATGTAGGGTCACAGGACACTAATTTCATCTTTTATCAGAGCTTCTGTATGTCGATAAAATTGGTTCTGAACTGAGAATGCAACTCAAACGGCCGTTAACGCGGAATTTGATCCCTTCGTGGCAATACAGCTCGGCTACAATTTGTTGTTTGTTCAAAACTGCAGATTCCTCAACACCTTCCCATATTATGCGTGAATGGGTTCGAATCCTGGCACGGCTCTAAAGATTTCATTATGTATTATCAAGCTCTAGCATGAGAACACCTATCTGCTGGTGTATAATAATTTTGATTTTTAATGTATTTTCATTCGTTGTCAACACTAACGATATCTGACTTTTTTGACTCCCAGTGGGACACAGAACTATTTGCGAGATCACTGTAAATTCAAGATGTTATTCCGAGCTGCTGGTGGAGAAAAGTTCGGTAGCTGACGTCTCTTTGTGTGTAGTCAACAACGATATGTGTGGGGCCCTATTCCCTGTGAGCACTGAACTCTTCGTCATATTATTTCTAGCTCAAACATGCTCACATGTCGCTGCTGGTGCAACAAACCCGTATTTAACGTTCGTTTTCTCTAGAATATAACAGCGATAGGTGCCGGGTTGGAGTCCTGGGAAGGAAAAAATTAATGTTTCGTCTCGTCATTTCAGTTAAAGCATCTAGCTACTGCCGAGAAAATCCGGTAAGTCACAGTTGGTTGTGCTTCGATATCAGTCCGATTAGGTTCTGGGTTCGAATCCCTGTCCAACACAAGGCTTTACCTCACGGAATTTCAAGTAAGTTACTTGTGAAGAAGCAATATTTAACATCTCTCGTAGTTCGTTAACAGGGACAAGAGATGCTGGGTAGGAATTCACGTCCGTTAAAAATGTTTACGTTATGTAATTTAAAGTTGATATTTGCTAACTGATACGGTCTAAAATCGAGGTGTATCACTCTCTGTATGCCTAATCAGGAATGACTGTTAGTTTGCGTCAGTCACGAAATCTTTGCTTAGTCTGCCTGACCTGGGTTTGAATCCATATGCAGAACGAGACGGTTCGTCGTGTCATTTGAAGTTCATACATATTCTCAACTAGCTGCTCGTGGATAACTTAAATATTTAATGTCATTTTGTGTTAAATAATAAGTACTGTATGTTACTTTCTAGAGGAAATCATGAATACGACGAACTTACTACGTGCATTACCTATCTGACGTAATAATGAGAGTGGTAACATTTCAGGTATGTCATTTATTGTAATAAATGTGAGCTTACAAGCCTTAAGGACAGTCTTATCTGTGATAAGGTGTTCCCTGATATTTGTAACATCGTGGTATTACTTTACATCTTGAGTTCTTGCGATAGAGAGCTGGGTTTTTTAGTGGTGACTTCTTGGAACCATTTTCAATAGCCAAACGAATGTACCAAGGAGCGATTAGAGGACCTGCTAGACAGCCGCGTTATGCCGGTTGCATGCGAATCAGGCGAAATGCAATTCAGGTCGTTCGGATACTTTTGAGCACGACTGTACATATTCTACTGAACAGGTGAAAACTAAAAATTGTTTCTGGGTCAGTAAAGAGAAATTTAATCAGTGACTAGTAGTAAAGCATTTCAGATGCTAGAGAATATGCCGTTGTCTTTGTGTATGTGTATGCGAATTATACTTAAGAACAATCAGACTGCTTAGTATTATTTTGTTTGCGGCTTACTCGCTCTGAAAAAGGGCAACTTGTATGTGCAATTTAGTACGTATTTTACAGATACCATACAAGGCTGGTGAATTGTTTAACCGTATGAAGACCACTGTAAGGGAGGAGTATTTGATTAAATGTACAAGTATATGGAAATTCTGTGCCGCTCAGCAGGTATTTAATGAACACTGTTAACGAGAAATGCATTAGATGTTCATCAAATTCATTGCCCTTGCTCTTCTTATAATATTATATTTTCCTTCTCATGCTATACAAAGCCGAACACGCACAGTAAAAATGGAAATTAATACTATCATTCAATGAAGAATTTTGGTGCACAGCAGATAACATAGAACTTTGATAGAGATTCTCACTGTCTGAATTGTTACGTGGTTTTCAGCAAACTTGGAGGACATAAATTACGACAAAACGATACTACAAAATGTGTAGATTGAGTAACTAATGAGGAGGTACTGAATTGAATTGGGGAAAAAGTAAATTTTGGCAGAACTCGACTAAAAGAAGGAGTCGGTTCAAGGGACATAGCGTGAACCATGTAGGAACCCGCGCTTGGCGACGGAGGGAACAGTGGCGTGTGAAATTTGTAGAGGAAGACAAAGTTATGAATAAAGTAATCAGGTTGGAATGGATGTAGGCTGCTGTAGTTATTCGGAGATGAAGAGGCTGCCCTATGAGAGAGTACGGTGGAGACCTGCATAAAGCAGGGCTTAAGAGCATAATAACAAAAAGAACGAGAGAAGCAACAACCTAGCATGATAGTGCACCCCCTACCGCCAAAGTATGAACTCCAACAGACAAAGTGTTGGGACTCCACTCATCATCACTCAACTGCCGCCGACATCTAAGGGTACAATTAAATCTATGGCCATTAGCTAATGGCAATTTGCACAGATATTTAATGTAACCCGTATAAAGCTCACTTCATCAGGAAGTCTCATGATACCAGAATTATTCATTAATTAGGTAGAAAGACCGAAAAAAGTTAAGAGAAGTTTGAAAAAAGAATACAATTTTTATTTTATTTTTGTTCATCAGCGCACTGCTTCAGGTACGTCTAAAGATGGTACGAAACTCATAACACCAAATGCAAACCAAGTGGAAGAAGATTCACCTGCACTTCCACCCTTTCTATGTGTAATATCGTAGTTTATTGATACTGCTCGAGCCGGTGCCTCGAAGATTCCTGCGGGCACCACAAGCCGTTCTTCGAACCAATGAAGAACCTACAGGCTACTGCGTTATAAAGACCGCCAGGACGGTGTTATGAGCGACTTGTGCTTGGGCTCCAGGCTTCTAGCCGAGTCTCCCTAGTTAGTGCCCAACATTACACCGAGCTGTTGGCAGTTACCTCTACCGGCGAACAGTCAGTGGCGGGCTTTTGCTAGTTGTAACCAGTTTAGTAGTTCTTTCGCACAATTTGCTTGAATTACATTTATTTAAAGTGCACTTGTGTCAACTAACCTCGGATTTTCTTCGACCGACATCGTCAAAATATTATTGAAGAAAGAGGAAACCTTGGACCAGGTAAGAAGTGGATTGTAACAGTGTCTCTGTGTGGTGGGGTGTGGTGGGGTTTCTGGTTCCGCTGGATAGGTCAGGAGTCCACTACACGCAGCAAGCGGCTACACGGGTAGCAGGGGTTGTGTGGCGTGGACTGGGCGGTTTTTTTTTAGGTTAGATGGCCTCGGGAAAGTACAGAAAGGGCAACAGCCTCAAAGGGTGCGGGACAAAGTTAGGACATGCGGGGTCCAAGCAGCAATCGGTATTTTAATTGTAAACTGTCGAAGCTGCATTGGTAAAGTACCGGAACTTCAAGCGCTGATAGTAAGCACCGAAGCTGAAATCGTTATAGGTACAGAAAGCTGGCTGAAGCCAGAGATAAATTCTGCCGAAATTTTTACAAAGGGACAGACGGTGTTTAGAAAGGATAGATTGCATGCAACCAGCGGTGGCGTGTTTGTCGCTGTTAGCAGTAGTTTATCCTGTAGTGAAGTAGAAGTGGATAGTTCTTGTGAATTATTATGGGTGGAGGTTACACTCAACAACCGAGATAGGTTAATAATTGGCTCCTTTTACCGACCTCCCGACTCAGCAGCATTAGTGGCAGAACACCTGAGAGCAAATTTGGAATACATTTCACATAAATTTTCTTAGCGTGTTATAGTCTTAGGTGGAGATTTCAATTTACCAGATATAGACTGGGACACTCAGATGTTTAGGACGGGTGGTAGGGACAGAGCATCGAGTGACATTATACTGAGTGCACTATCCGAAAATTACCTCGAGCAATTAAACAGAGAACCGACTCGTGGAGATAACATCTTGGACTTACTGATAATAAACAGACCCGAACTTTTCGACTCTGTAAGTGCAGAATAGGGAATCAGTGATCATAAGGCCGTTGCAGCATCCCTGAATATGGAAGTTAATAGTAATATTAAAAAGGGAGGAAGGTTTATCTGTTCAGCAAGAGTAATAGAAGGCAGATTTCAGACTACCTAACAGATCAAAACGAAAATTTCTGTTCCGACACTGACAATGTTGAGTGTTTATGGAAAAAGTTCAAGGCAATCGTAAAATGCGTTTTAGACAGGTACGTGCCGAGTAAAACTGTGAGGGACGGGAAAAACCCATCGTGGTTCAACAACAAAGTTAGGAAACTGCTGCGAAAGCAAAGAGAGCTTCACTCCAAGTTTAAACGCAGCCAAAACCTCTCAGACAAACAGAAGCTAAACGATGTCAAAGTTAGCGTAAGGAGGGCTATGCGTGAAGCGTTCAGTGAATTCGAAAGTAAAATTCTATGTACCGACTTGACAGAAAATCCTAGGAAGTTCTGGTCTTACGTTAAATCAGTAAGTGTCTCGAAACAGCATATCCAGACACTCCGGGATGATGATGGCATTGAAACAGAGGATGACAAGCGTAAAGCTGAAATACTGAACACCTTTTTCCAAAGCTGTTTCACAGAGGAAGACCGCACTGCAGTTCCTTCTCTAAATCCTCGCACAAACGAAAAAATGGCTGACATCGAAATAAGTGTCCAAGGAATAGAAAAGCAACAGCAAACACTCAACAGAGGGAAGTCCACTGGACCTGACGGGATACCAGTTCAATTCTACAGAGAGTACGCGAAAGAACTTGCCCCCCTTCCAACAGCCATGTACCGCAAGTCTCTAGAGGAACGGAAGGTTCCAAATGATTGGAAAAGAGCACAGGTAGTCCCAGTCTTCAAGAAGGGTCGTCGAGCAGATGCGCAAAACTATAGACCTATATCTCTGACATCGATCTGTTGTAGAATTTTACAACATATTTTTGATCGAGTATCATGTCGTTTTTGGAAACCCAGAATCTACTCTATAGGAATCAACATGGATTCCGGAAACAGCGATCGTGTGAGACCCAATTTGCTTTATTTGTTCATGAGACCCAGAAAATATTAGATACAGCCTCCCAGGTAGATGCTATTTTCCTCGACTTCCGGAAGACGTTCGATACAGTTCCGCACTGTCGCCTGATAAACAAAGTAATAGCCTACGGAATATCAGACCAGCTGTGTGGCTGGATTGAAGAGTTTTTAGAAAACAGAA
The DNA here is from genome assembly GCF_023864275.1 of Schistocerca cancellata. Taxonomy (NCBI): domain Eukaryota; kingdom Metazoa; phylum Arthropoda; class Insecta; order Orthoptera; family Acrididae; genus Schistocerca; species Schistocerca cancellata. Next base: position 593,562,893 of record NC_064630.1, on the reverse strand, counting down.
CACAGCATGTTGTTATCAATGGAGAGGCGTCTACAGACGTTAAAGTAACTTCTGGCGTGCCACATGGGAGTGTTATGGGACCATTGCTTTTCACAATATATATAAATGACCTAGTAGATAGTGTCGGAAGTTCCATGCGGCTTTTCGCGGATGATGCTGTAGTATACAGAGAAGTTGCAGCATTAGAAAATTGTAGCGAAATGCAGAAAGATCTGCAGCGGATAGGCACTTGGTGCAGGGAGTGGCATCTGACCCTTAACATAGACAAATGTAATGTATTGCGAATACATAGAAAGAAGGATCCTTTATTGTATGATTATATGATAGCGGAACAAACCCTGGTAGCAGTTACTTCTGTAAAATATCTGGGAGTATGCGTGCGGAACGATTTGAAGTGGAATGATCATATAAAATTAATTGTTGGTAAGGCGTGTGCCAGGTTGAGGTTCATTGGGAGAGTCCTTAGAAAATGTAGTCCATCAGCAAAGGAGGTGGCTTACAAAACACTCGTTCGACCTATACTTGAGTATTGCTCATCACTGTGGGATCCGTACCAAATGGTTCAAATGGCTCTGAGCACTATGGGACTTAACAGCTATGGTCATCAGTCCCCTAGAACTTAGAACTACTTAAACCTAACAAACCTAAGGACAGCACACAACACCCAGTGATCCGTACCAGATCGGGTTGACGGAGGAGATAGAGAAGATCCAAAGAAGAGCGGCGCGTTTCGTCACAGGGTTATATGGTAACCGTGATAGCGTTACGGAGATGTTTAGCAAACTCAACTGGCAGACTCTGCAAGAGAGGCGCTCTGCATCGCGGTGTAGCTTGCTCGCCAGGTTTCGAGAGGGTGCGTTTCTGGATGAGGTATCGAATATATTGCTTCCCCCTACTTATACCTTCCGAGGAGATCACGAATGTAAAATTAGAGAGATTCGAGCACGCACGGAGGCTTTCAGACAGTCGTTCTTCCCGCGAACCATACGCGACTGGAACAGAAAAGGGAGGTAATGACAGTGGCACGTAAAGTGCCCTCCGCCACAGACCGTTGGGTGGTTTGCGGAGTATAAATGTAGATATAGATGTACCTCTCACCAGTGTAGAAGAAGCGAGTTTTTGATATGAAAAATCAACCCTGGAGGGACGCAATCCGAGGTCTTGAAAGAGTCAGGAAAATGCAACAGAAACTATTGCTATGTTTCCATAACGTGTCGTTTGAGCCATTTAGCAGATTTCCAATTACTCATCCATTGCTGAACTTAGAATAACGAACGCAGCGGCATTAGAATAGTGGGCCACCTTGGTCTACAGTGGTAGAGTATCGCTGCTGCCATAGGGGACCGCGGCCTAAGCCGTCACACCCTCTCAGTCAAGAATTGCTATCGCGTCGGTGATAAGAAAGTTCTCCTCAGCATGTCCTAAAACCAATATTCGTAGTCATAGCCAACCCCGTGACCAAGTACCCTGGTCTTCTTCCGTTGCTTTCTAGTGATAAGCAAACTAGTATTCCACCACGGCAGGCTCAATAAATTCTTTTTTTTTTTAATTCAGTTACTTTCAATTTAAATTTAATTGGTGGATTAGTTTTTGGGATTAATTAAATTTGTTTAAATAAATGTTGAATCTGGTCAGTAACCATTCTGAGATTGCATTAACTGTTATAGCCAACTTCTCAGAAATCTAATATTCTTTGTATTGTCACTGCATCTCAACCGTTTGTAGTATGCAGCCTCAGGTGCCAGTCAATCGTTATTATGCATCGAAATTAATATGAGAGCTATTTGCTTATCATTCTCACCTCCTTCCCTGTCTTTTTTCCGGAAGTCTCCAACTGTTATGATTAATTTATGTCTATTATCTAACTCAGGAGTACAGAAATAGAAGTCACTGAGGAATGAAATAAATAGGAAGTGCAGGGAAGCTAAGACGAAATGGCTGCATGAAAAATGATTGTAGGAAGGACAGACTCAGCATACAGGAAAGTCAAAACAACCTCTGGTGACATTAAAAACAAGAGTGGTAACATTAATAGTGCAACGGGAATTCCAATGCTAAATGCAGAGCAGAGAGCGGATAGGTGGCAAGAATGCATTGAAAGCCTATATGAGGGGAAAGATTTGTATGATATGATAGAAGAGGAAACAGGAGTCGATTTAGAAGAGATAGGGGATCCAGTATTGGAATCAGAATTTAAAAGAGCTTTGGGTGACTTAAGATCAAATAAGGTAGGAGGGACAGATAACATTCCCTCAAAATTTCTAAAATCATTGGGGGAAGTGGCAACAAAACAACTATTCACGTTGGTGTGTAGAATGTATGAGTCTGGCGACATATCATCTAACTTTCGGAAAAATGTCACCCACACAATTCCGAAGACTGCAAGAGCTGACGAGAGCGAGAATTACGGCTTTTTCATAACCGGCAACAAGCAACGAGGCCCTATGGGATTCAGCCACAGGACTGCCTTTTAGAGATGGATGTGGCTGGTCTTAATGTTTTATTTCGAGGTTGGATCAGATTTCCACCTTGGCTTTTCCAGAGACCCAGATTTATTATAGATCTGACTATTTTTTAAGAGAGATAGTACGCCAGCTTCTACATTACAATCTCCGTTTTCCAACATTTTAATATGCTTCACGGTCTCACAGGCGTTTACACTGATGGCTCCAAACAAGGGAATTCCCTTGGCTGCTCTTTAGTGTTCCCTGACCATGTCATCAGGATTCGCCTCCCTAATGAATATACCGTTTTCGCAGCGGAGCTCCACGCGATCCTGAAGGCACTGGAGCAGATGCATCGTACTCAGAGCAAACGGCTTCTCATCTGCTGCGATTTCCTTAGTGGCTTACAGTCGTTGCAGAACCTGTACCCAGCTGAGGAGTTGGTCCAGCTGATATATGACTAGCTGTACCTGCTCCAAAGGCGGGGTAAGCAGGTGTCATTCTGCTGGGTGCCATGTCATGTAGGGGTATGGGGCAACGAACAGGCCTATCGGGCTGCCAAGCCTGTAGAGGACAGGATGTGGCACAGTGCCCTACCCCCTCGCAGACTGTCGTTTCTGCACTACACAGGAAGTGCCTGCAGTTGTGGGAGAAGAAATGGCTGGCGGTGACAGTAAATATGCTGCGGTTGTTGAAGCCAACAACCAGGCCATTTCGTTCCTTCTGCCAGTTACTCAGGCGGGATGAAGAGACCCTCACGCGTCTTAGAATTTGGCACTGTCCTCTCACACATAGCTTTCTATTACGGCGGGAGGATCCCAGGTTTTGTGTTGCTTGTGGTGTGCACATCTCTATCCGCCACATTTTAATAGAGTGCATTTTATACCGCGATGCAAGAGCAGAAGCAAATATTGGTGGGGATCTGTGTTTTAGATGATAATGAGACGAGTGTAACTAGGGTTTTGAAGTTTTACGATGTGTCTGGACTCTGGAATAAACTTTTGGGCTGGAGGTTCCAGTGTGTTGTAGAGTGGCTGGCTCTTCCTTTTTTCCTTGTCGTCGGCCAGCCACATCAGTCTGGTATACTGTTTTAGCTCCTTGTACATCTTTCTTCCTGTGTCGTTGTTGTTTTACTACTGACACAAAGCTTTATCCCGTACTTCGGTGTGAGTACGCACATAGTTTTCCAACTTTTAGTGCATGTGTTTTATGTGCTGTTTTTTCTTCTTCTTCTGGGTGTTTTACTGACATTCGTCTCAATCTGTTTTTACACGAGCGCTAAGGACGTTGTCATCGTACGCCCGTATCAACATCTCCTACAAACATTTTCAAGTGCGAGAATTATTGCACAGTCAGCTTAACATCTCATGCATCCAAGTTGCTGACAAGAATAATATACAAAAGAATGGAAAAGAAAATTGAGGACGTGCTAGATGACGATCAATTCTGCTTTAGGAAAAGGCACGAGAGAGGCAATTCTGACGTTGCGCTTGATAATAGAACCAAGACTATAAAGAAAAATCAAGACACGTTCATAGTATTTCTCGACCTGGAAAACGGCCTTCGACAATGTAAAATGGTACAATATGTTCGAAATTCTCAGATAAACAGGGGTAAGGTATAGGGAGAGACGGGAAATATACAATATTTACAAAAGCCAAGAGGGAATAATAAGAGTAGAACGAAGTGATAATATTAAAAAATGTGTAAGACAGGGATATAGTCTTTCATAGCCTACTGTTCAATCTGTAGACCGAAGAACCAATGATGGAAATGAAAGAAAGCTTCAGGAGTAAAATTAAAATTGAAGGTGAAAGAATGTTAATGACACTATTCGCTGATGGCATGAGCGAAAGTGAAGAAGAATTACATGATCTGCTGAACGGAATGAACAGTCTAATGAGTACAAGTATGGATTAAGAATAAATCAAAAAAAGACGAAGGTAATGAGGAGTAGTAGAAATGAGAACAGCGAGAAATTTAACATCAGGATTGATGATCACGAAGTACATGAAGTCAAGGAATTCTGCTACCTAGGCAGTAAATAGCCCATGGCGGACGGAGCAAGGAGGACATCAAAGGCAGAGCAACACTGGTAAAAACGACACTCCTGGCCAAAAGAAGTCTACTAATATCAAATAGCGGCCTTAACTTGAGGAAGAAATTTCTGAGAATGTACGTCTGGAGTACAGCATTGTATGGTAGTGAAACATGGACTGTGGGAAAATCGGAACAGAACAGAACCGAAGCATTTGAGATGTGTTGCTTCAGACGAATGTTGAAAATTAGGTGGACTGATAATGTAAGGAATGAGGAGGTTCTACGCAGAACCGGAGAGAAAAGGAATATGTGGTAAACACTGATAAGGAAAAGGGACGGAATGACAGGACATCTGTTAAGGCATGAAGAAGTGACTTCCATGATACTAGAGGAAACTGTAGAGGGAGAAAACTGTAGAGGAAGACAGACATTGGAATACATCCAACAAATAATTGCGGACGTAGGTTGCAAGTGCTGATCTGAGATGAAGAGGCCGGCATAGGATGGGAATCCGTGGCGGGCCGCATCAAACCAGTCAGAAGACTGATGACCCCCCCTCCCCACTCCCCAAAATAAAGGTCTAACATGTTTTGTAAAAAGATTATAGTAACTTGGCAAATCCACTTATTAGGATTTATAATCGCACCTTTCTGTATTCTGAGACAAATGTTCCTGAAGTGACGAGTAAAATAATTTAAGGTTTGTGGTGTAACTATTGATGGACCTTTGTAAGCCATGTGGTTATCTTCTGGTGTGTGCCCATTTACCGTCATGTTACACTATCACCCCTCTCCTCCAGTCCCACTGAGTGTAAATTCAAATTTCTCTACCTTCAACGTCATGGTCATATCGTTGTACGTGTTTGGAATGATTCGATATGTAGCGTTTCCTCTTCTCGAAACGTACGACCTCAGAGTTTCAACAGTAAATTTTTCCGTGAATCATTTCGTAGCGTTCGCGGCCGGCCAGTGTGGGCGAGCGATTCCAGGCGCTTCAGTATGAAACCGCGCGACCGCGACTGCAGGTTCGAATCTTGCCTGGGGCACGGATGTGTGTGATGTCCTTAGGTTAGTTAGGTTTAAGTAGTTATAAGTTCTAGGGGACTGATGACCTCACATGTTAAGTCCCATAGGGCTCAGAGCCATTTGAACCATTTTTGTAGCGTTCGCTATCACAGTTTGTTTGACATCGATGTCATGCTTTCGCACTGCGCAAAATGTATGGACTACTATGTAGTACCATCTAATTGTGTGGACCACTCTGTAGTGCCATCTCTGAAGGGAGTGGTGCGTGTGTGATGATGTCGTAGGTGGTGGGGAACTTGTGAAAAAACTGTGGACAGTTTTACAATTTAACTTTATCATGTCTTCAATTCTACATGAGGCAGGGACGCCACTCCATTGAGCTCTGGACAGTGCAGTTGGCTTCGGCAGCTAGGACGACGCCCGGCGACGCTGCGTCAGGACTCGGGCCCTACGGCAAAGCCAAGGCCACGGCCAGTTGCGACACCGGAGCTCCGCAGCGAAGCAGCGCACCAAGCCGCTGTGGCACAGGTCTCGACCCACGCCTCTCTGACAGGCGGAGGATGGCGGCTGGCGTTGTAACGCCGATTCCTTCCGTTAGCCCCAGCGTCGGCAGCAACAGACACCGACAGTAGCCCGGCGGGGCTGTGGCATGAAGTCCCGAGAAGGGATGTGTTCTGTGTGACAAGAATTCAAAAGAAATCATGCTGCAACATGACAAATGACACCCGCATACAGGTCTCAGAACTCCAGAATACATCTTCAAATTGTATTGGACGTAATTCCTTCCTCCGTCCTATAACTCAGGAATGTCACGCCCAAACATTTCGGCTGCCTAGAGACTCTCTGTGTGAGACACACTTTGAAGATGATAGTTTCATTGCTGCAATAAAAACAGCAATAAATGTAAGTATCTTCAAGTAGACGCATAGTCATTACATAAAAGAATAAGAGCAGGGAGTGTATTTTTATACACTCCTGGAAATTGAAATAAGAACACCGTGAATTCATTGTCCCAGGAAGGGGAAACTTTATTGACACATTCCTGGGGTCAGATACATCACATGATCACACTGACAGAACCACAGGCACATAGACACAGGCAACAGAGCATGCACAATGTCGGCACTAGTACAGTGTATATCCACCTTTCGCAGCAATGCAGGCTGCTATTCTCCCATGGAGACGATCGTAGAGATGCTGGATGTAGTCCTGTGGAACGGCTTGCCATGCCATTTCCACCTGGCGCCTCAGTTGGACCAGCGTTCGTGCTGGACGTGCAGACCGCGTGAGACGACGCTTCATCCAGTCCCAAACATGCTCAATGGGGGACAGATCCGGAGATCTTGCTGGCCAGGGTAGTTGACCTACACCTTCTAGAGCACGTTGGGTGCTACGGGATACATGCGGACGTGCATTGTCCTGTTGGAACAGCAAGTTCCCTTGCCGGTCTAGGAATGGTAGAACGATGGTTTCGATGACGGTTTGGATGTACCGTGCACTATTCAGTGTCCCCTCGACGATCACCAGTGGTGTACGGCCAGTGTAGAAGATCGCTCCCCACACCATGATGCCGGGTGTTGGCCCTGTGTGCCTCGGTCGTATGCAGTCCTGATTGTGGCGCTCACCTGCACGGCGCCAAACACGCATACGACCATCATTGGCACCAAGGCAGAAGCGACTCTCATCGCTGAAGACGACACGTCTCCATTCGTCCCTCCATTCACGCCTGTCGCGACACCACTGGAGGCGGGCTGCACGATGTTGGGGCGTGAGCGGAAGACGGCCTAACGGTGTGCGGGACCGTAGCCCAGCTTCATGGAGACGGTTGCGAATGGTCCTCGCCGATACCCCAGGAGCAACAGTGTCCCTAATTTGCTGGGAAGTGGCGGTGCGGTCCCCTACGGCACTGCGTAGGATCCTACGGTCTTGGCGTGCATCCGTGCGTCGCTGCGGTCCGGTCCCAGGTCGACGGGCACGTGCACCTTCCGCCGACCACTGGCGACAACATCGATGTACTGTGGAGACCTCACGCCCCACGTGTTGAGCAATTCGGCGGTACGTCCACCCGGCCTCCCGCATGCCCACTATACGCCCTCGCTCAAAGTCCGTCAACTGCACATACGGTTCACGTCCACGCTGTCGCGGCATGCTACCAGTGTTAAAGACTGCGATGGAGCTCCGTATGCCACGGCAAACTGGCTGACACTGACGGCGGCGGTGCACAAATGCTGCGCAGCTAGCGCCATTCGACGGCCAACACCGCGGTTCCTGGTGTGTCCGCTGTGCCGTGCGTGTGATCATTGCTTGTACAGCCCTCTCGCAGTGTCCGGAGCAAGTATGGTGGGTCTGACACACCGGTGTCAATGTGTTCTTTTTTCCATTTCCAGGAGTGTAGATTAAAAAAGTTTATAATGATGGTTGTGCTAGAGACAGATTTAATATGTTTTTTTAATATACAAATTATGTCATATATATATATATATATATATATATATATATATATATATATATATATATATATATATATATATATTATTGGTGTTTTGCCCTTAAAGAGGGCACTTCGGCTTCATCTTGATTGCCCTTTTGGTTGCCCATATTTCTTTCATCTTCCGGCTGTGATCTTGCTTGCGTTCTTCGGTCCATTTTACGCATGATCGTTTGTCACATTGTATCTCATGTATTTTACTTTTGTTAATGATGTTTCTCAATTTTATTCTGTCGTTTATTGTGTCTGCTGTTATGTTGCGTTGGTTCAGGTCGTTTTTTACATCTGCCACCCATTTTTTGTTTCTAGTGGTTACCTATTCAAAGATCTGTTTGGTCAGTCTCTGTGATGGCATTCTGTATATGTGTCCATAGAATTGTAGTCTGCGTTTTCTAATCTTTTCTGTGATTATCTTCGTATGTTTGTATAGCTCCTCTGTAGGTTTCTTGATCCATATTCCATTGTTGTTAGTTGCACCAAATATTTTCCTAAGTATTTTCCGTTCTAATTTTTTCTAGTTGTCTGATACGTGTATGCCCTAGGATTAGTGTGGTCTCTGCTGCATATAGTGCCTCGGGGAGCACCACCGTGTCGTAGTGGCGTAATTTGGCTTTTTGTGAGATACACTTCTTGTTGTAATGATTCCACATTACTTTGTATGCCTTGTCCAGTTTAGTTTTTCTTTCTTCGTTTGAGTCTCTGTAATGCTCACTCATTTGTAGTGTTTCACCGAGGTGTTTGAAGTTTGCCGTTTTGTAAATCGTGCCATACTTTGTGTTCAGAGATGAGAGTTTCTTTGTGCTCATAAACTGTGTCTTTTCGTAAGAGATCTGTAGTCCAGTTTTGGAAACGATTTCGTGTAGTTTTTCAATAGCGTCTTTTGTTTCTTTTATACCTTTCGTGACAATCGCCAAATCGTCTGCAAAAACCAGGCATTTTATCTGTAGGTTTCCTAAGGTTATCCCCTGTTGTGATGTTTCCCATTCTTCTATTACCTTATCTAACACTAGATTGAAAGGGAGAGGTGAGAGGCCATCGCCTTGTCGGACACCTGTTAGAATTTCAAAGGGCTCTGATAGTTCCCCACAGAACTTTACTTTGGAGGTCGTGTTGGTTAAAGTTTGCTCTATGATAGCCCGTGTTTTGTTGTCTACTTTTTATTCTACTAGAATTCTGAAGAGAGTTTTCCGGTCGATATAGTCGCACGCCTTTTTGAAGTCGACAAAGGTAATGATCAGGTTCTGTTTGTGTTGTAAAATCATTTTCAGGTTCCAAATTTGTTCCGCACAAGAACGCCCTTTACGGGAGCCTGCTTGGTATTCCCCAATCAAATGGTCGGTGTGGAATTCTAGTCTGTTTAGTAAAGCTTTAGAGAGGATCTTGTATGTGACCGGTAGTAGGGATATTCCTCTGTAGTTGTTCGGGTCAGTCTTGTCACCTTTTTTTGTGTAGTGTGTATATCAGGGCAGTTTTCCAGTCGTCAGGAATTTTCATGGTCTTCCAGATATCTTCCAAGATCCTGCGGATGTCTTTGGTGAGTTCTGGGTCTTGTAACTTCCAGATTTCCGCGATGATGCCGTCTTCTCCTGGTGCTCTACGATTCTTGAGTGACTTGATTATTTCTTTAACTTGTTCTAGAGTTGGAGGTTCAGTATCTGGATTGTACGTGGTCGTTTCTGTCATCATTTCTTCCATAGGGGGGTCTGTGTTGAGCAGTTTTTCAAAGTACTTTGCCAGAATGTCACAACTGTTTTTGGTATTGGTTTCTAGGGTTCCATCCGGTCTTCTGAAGCACAAGTTGGGTGGTTGATATCGAGTCATATTTTCTCTGAACGTTCTGTAGAAGTTTCTTGTATTGTTCTTCATGAAGTCCGATTCGATCCCCGTCAGTCGCCGTTTATTATACTGTCGTTTTTCACTGCGAATGATTTTGTTTGATTGCTTCAGGAAGTTCATCCAATTCTCTTGGGATTTATGTCTACTAAATTTTTTCCATGCACTGATTCGTTGGTCAATAGCTTGGTCACATGTGTGGTTCCACCAAAGGTGTTATATATATATAGTAAAGCTTTAGAGAGGATCTTGTATGTGACCGGTAGTAGGGATATTCCTCTGTAGTTGTCCGGGTCATATATATATATATATACGCACAATATATATATATATATATATATATATATATATATATATATATATATCACTCCTGGAAATGGAAAAAAGAACACATTGACACCGGTGTGTCAGACCCACCATACTTGCTCCGGACACTGCGAGAGGGCTGTACAAGCAATGATCACACGCACGGCACAGCGGACACACCAGGAATGTGTCAATAAAGTTTCCACTTCCTGGGACAATGAATTCACGGTGTTCTTATTTCAATTTCCAGGAGTATATATATATATATATATATATATATATATGTGTGTGTGTGTGTGTGTGTGTGTGTGTGTGTGTGTGTGTGTATATGTATATATATACTTTCAACTGTCTGTAAGTGGTATGTTATAAGCGTCACTGGCACCTGTCATTGTAAACTTTATTTAATGCGAGTGTATAAATATATACTCCCTGTTCTTTTTCTATAATGTACAAAGTACCTACGTCTCGTTGCTACATTTTAAGGTTACTTGTTCATTTTATTCTCACATTTAATATCCACTTTTTTGCTTAGTCAACTTATTGGATTTTTGTTTATATTTCCTTATTTTTAGGTGTGATGATAACAGAATAGAAGAAACGAGTATTCAATTTTAATAAACTATACTGCCGTAAAAAAAGTAGTACACTCTTTTAGAGCTTACCAGATCACTCAAGATTTATTGCTGTAACAGTGCATACGAACTACGTAAAATGTTTACATTCACAGATCAATAATTCAACCGGTCCTGAGGTAACAGGTATGGACCCATGCTAGAACCCCCATATTAGTACGTGGGGTGGTCTCCACGGACGGCAATTCAGGCGCTGACTCTGGCAACCAATCGATCATATAGATGGGGATTACTGTCCTGGTATACGTTGTGCCGCGCCTGCTCGATCTGCTCACATAGTTCAGCAAGAGTTGTTGGTTGACGAATCACTTCTCGTCCCATTAGGTCTTTCAGAACACAGACAGAATTTCTCGGGCAGTGTGTGGACAAGCATTACCGAGCGAGGTGGCGCAGTGGTTAAACACTGGACTCGCATTCGGGAGGACGACGGTCCAACCCCGCGTCCGGCCATTCTGATTTAGGTTTTCCGGGATTTCCCTAATTCGCTCCAGGCAAATGCCGGGATGGTTTCTTTGAAAGGGCGCGGCCGACTTTCTTCCCCGTCTTTCCCTAACCCGATGAGACCGATGACCTCGCTGTCTGGTCTCCTTCCCCAAACAACCCAACCCAATGTGACAAGCATTATCCTGTTGGAACAACACATCGCTTCAGTATGGCAAGAATGGCGAGTATACCAGCATCCTGCACGTATCCAGCGTCGACTAGCTTCCCCTCCGGAAACATCACAAGGCCAGGGGTTGGGCCAGTTGGCTTAATCCCACTACTAATAACTGGTTCGCAACAGTTTGTGTAAGTGGTAAGGTCTTATTGGACCAAACTACGAACGTCATCGGTCCCTAAGCCTACACACTAATTAATCGAACTTAAACTACCTTACGCTATGAACAACCCGCACACCCACGCCCGAGGGAGGACTCGAACGTATGACGGGGGGAGCCGCACGAACCGTGGTAAGGCGACTGAGACCGCGCGGCTAATAGTTTGTTGACACGTCTGGGCTCTCAAGCCCTCTTTTCTGTGCTATGGTAGCTGTACGATCTGCCACTGTTGTCGTTACAATACGACAATCCTGGGGGTCTCTGTGCTGCGTGATGAGTAGAACCTCGTCTGAGGGCGTGAGAATATTAACGTGAACACTGATACCGGTTACCGACGGACAACCTACGCAGCACGTCAAACGTGTGTGGCAATTCTCCGAAAGGAACATACGGCCACTCGGCAGGCCACAACTTGACCACTCCCAAATTCACTCACTTGGCTTTAGGAAGCACGAGTGCGTCTTCTTGGCATGGTTACCTGCTTGCTTCACAGGTCTGCACCACACAGAGCCTTCTGTCTGTGAGCGTTCCATATTAATTGGTACATGCAGATGGCGCTTGGTAGCTATGCCACTACGCTACCGTTTCGCGGACGACTAAACCATTATCAGTACTTCTGCTATCCCTGAGGTGGCAAATGCCGTCATCGTATCAAAATCGACATCGTCTTTCTAGATGCGCCGATCCCTTATTCCTGCAATGCATTACGTGGGCAAGATAATGACTTTTATAATCGATAAAATATTACTTAAATATCTCGGTTTAATAAACAGTTAACTACATAAGCTGCACGAAAACCTGTCATCCTCTTTTGCAATACAGTTGTCTAAAACCTTTTTCGTGAAATACGAAGGGTAGCAATGTGTATCGTAATGAGAGTGATAATAAATTGCAATATTGCTCTTCAGACATGCCTGTGGGACGTGACGGCCATCATGCATGGTAAGCAAATAAATTTATCATCACAGCACTTCACACAGACGGACACGCGTATCGTAGCTGAACCAATTCCACATAGCGGAGAGCAGTCGTTTGCCGGTAACTGCAGAGGCTGCGCTCTAATAAGGCCGACACTCATTTTGCGTCGTTCTCTGATTTCAGGTTCGGGCAGCGCCCGACGCCGGGCTAGGGTTATTAATGGGCGGCCGCTTGCAGCAACACAATTACAGCCGTCGCGATGCAATTACACTGCATAAGTCAGGAGACGCGGCCACCCACCTGGCTGTCAACATTTGCCTGTTTGCGCCGCAAATATGGGACATGAATAATTACCGGCGGCGCGGTGTGTGGGCGACGGCGCCGCCGCTGTTTGCGGCTGCCGTTACGGGCGTCGCGGGGCTCCCGCTGATGCGTAATTCACAGCCGGGCCGGCGGCGAGTGCAGGCGGGGCCCGCCCTAAAAAGCATAATCAGCGCCGGCCCAGGGACTTAAATACTGCGCGATAGCGCCAAAGCAGCCTGGCGCTGGAAAGGGTAGTCAGCCAGTGACACGAGGTGGGGCGGGCACACACAATCAGTTGTAGGCGGGTGCAAATGGAATACTAGGATTAATTGCTGCAATTCCGTAGTGCACATGTCATAGAGATTCTACTGAAACGCGGCTGTATACTCAGCAAATGATTGTTCACTGTTCTGCTGCACTTATAAAAAGTACCATGAAAGGGAAGCAGTGGTTGGGAAGGGAGTGAGACAGGGTTGTAGCCTATCGCCGATGTTATTCTATCTGTATATTCAGCAAGCAGTAAAGGAAACCAAAGAAAAATTCGGAGTAGGTATTAAAATCCATGAAGAAGAAATAAAAACTTTGAGGTTCGCCGATGACATTGTAATTCTATCAGAGACAGCAAAGGATTTGGAAGAGCAGTTGAACGGAATGGACAGTGTCTTGAAAGGAGGGTATAAGATGAACATCAACAAAAGCAAAACGAGGATAATGGAATGTAGTCGAATTAAGTCGGGTGATGCTGAGGGAATTAGATTAGGAAATGAGACACTTAAAGTAATAAAGGAGTTTTGCTGTTTGGGGAGCAAAATAACTGACGATGGTCGAAGTAGAGAGGATATAAAATGTAGACTGGCAAGGAAAGCGTTTCTGAAGAAGAGAAATTTGTTAACATCGAGTATTGATTGAAGTGTCAGGAAGTCGTTTCTGAAAGTATTTGTATGGAGTGTAGCCATGTATGGAAGTGAAACGTGGACGATAAATAGTTTAGACAAGAAGAGAATAGAAGCTTTTGAAATGTGGTGCTACAGAAGAATGCTGAAGATTAGATGGGTAGATCACATAACTAATGAGGAGGTATTGAATAGGGTTGGGGAGAAGAGGAGCTTGTGGTACAACTTGACTAGAAGAAGGGATCGGCTGGTAGGACCTGTTCTGAGATATCGAGGGATCACCAATTTAGTATTGCAGGGCAGTGTGGAGGGTAAAAATCGTACAGGGAGACCAAGAGATGAATACACTGAGCAGATTCAGAAGGATGTAGGCTGCTGTAGGTACTGGGAGATGAAGAAGCTTGCACAGGATAGAGTAGCATGGAGAGCTGCATCAAACCAGTCTCAGGACTGAAGACCACAACAACAACAATGTTTAGCTTCTGCAGACTTCCAAGCTAAACTGTCTTGCGGGCCCTACGAGCAGATATTTTGTGATACGTAACCAGCAAATACAACATTTTGAGCAATATTCGAATTACAAACCTACACTACTGGCCATTAAAATTGCTACACCAAGGAGAAATGCAGATGATAAACGGGTATTCATTGGACAAATATATTATACTAGAACTGACCTGTGATTACATTTTCACACAATTTGGGAGCATACATCCTGAGAAATCAGTACCCAGAACAACCACCTCAGCCGGCCGGAGTAGCCGAGTGGTTATAGGCGCTACAGTCTGGAACCGCGCGACCGCTACGGTCGCAGGTTCGTATCCTGCCTCGGGCATGGATGTGTGTGTTGTCCTTGGGTTACTTAGGTATAAGTAGGTCTCAGTTCTAGGGGACTGATGACCTCCGAAGTTAAGTCCCATAGTGCTCAGATCCATTTGATCCATTTGAACAGCCACCTCTGACCGTAATAACGGCCTTGAAACGCCTGGGCATTAAGTCAAACAGAGCTTGGAGCTGCCCATGCAGCTTCAACACGAAACCGCAGTTCATCAAGAGTAGTGACTGGCGTATTGTGACGAGCCAGTTGCTCGGCCACAATTCACCAGACGTTTTCAATTGGTGAGAGATCTGGAGAATGTGCTGGCCAGCGCAGCAGTCGAACATTTTCTGTATCCAGAAAGGCCCGTACAGGACCTGCAACATGCAGTCGTGCATTATCCTGCTGAAATGTAGGGTTTCGCAGGGATCGAATGAAGGGTGGAGCCACAGGTCGTAACACATCCGAAATGTTACGTCCACCGTTCAAAGTGCCGTCAATGAGAACAAGAGGTGACCGAAACGTGTAACCAATGGTACCCCATACCATCACGCGGGGTGATACGCAAGTATGGCGATGACGAATACACGCTTCCAATGTGCGTTCACCGCGATGTCGCCAAACACGCATGCGACCATCATGATGCTCTAAACAGAACCTGGATTCATCCGAAAAAATGTCGTTTTGCCATTCGTGCACCCAGGTTCGTCGTTGAGTATTCCATCGCTGGCGCTCCTGTCTGTGATGCAGCGTCAAGGGTAACCGCAGCCGTGGTCTCCGAGCTCATAGTCCATGCTGCTGCAAACGTCGTCGAACTGTTCGTGCCGGCCGGAGTGGCCGAGCCGTTCTAGGTCTGGAACCGCGCGACTGCTACGGTCGCAGGTTCGAATCTGCCTCGGGCGTGGATGTGTGTGATGTCCTTAGATGATGTTGATGATGTTTGGTTTGTGGGGCGCGCAACTGCGTGGTTATCAGCGCCCGTACAATTTCCCAACCTTTGCTCAGTCCAATTTCGCCACTTTCCTGGATGATGATGAAATGATGAGGACAACACAAACACCCAGTCATCTCGAGGCAGGTGAAAATCCCTGACCCCGCCGGGAATCGAACCCGGGACCCCGGGCTCGGGAAGCGAGAACGCTACCGCGAGACCACGAGCGGCGGACTTATGTCCTTAGGTTAGTTAGGTTTAAGTAGTTCTAAGTCTAGGGGACTGATAATCTCAGGTGTTATGTCTCATAGTGCTTAGAGCCATTTGAAACATTTTTGAACTGTTCGTGCAGTTGGTTGTTGTCTTGCAAACGTCGCCATCTGCTGACTCAGGGATCGAGACGTGGCTGCACGATCCGTTACAGCCATGCGGATAAGATGCCTGTCATCTCGACTGCTAGTGATACGAGGCCGTTGACATCCAGCACGGCGTTCCGTATTACTCTCCTGAACCCACCGATTCCACATTCTGCTAACAGTCATTGGATCTTGACCAATGCCAGCAGCAATGTCGCGATAAGATAAACCGCAATCGCGATAGCCTACAATCCGACCTTTATGAAAGTCGGAAACGTGATGGTACGCATTTCTCCTCCTTACACGAGGCATCACAACCACGTTTCATCAGGCAACGCCGGTCAACTGCTGTTTGTGTATGAGAAATCGGTTGGATACTTGCCTCATGTCAGCACGTTGTAGGTGTCGCCACCAGCGCCAACCTTGTGTGAATGCTCTGAAAAGCTAACCTTTTGCATATCACAGCATCTTCTTCCTGTCGGTTAAATTTCGCGTCTGTAACACGTCATTTTCGTGGTGTACCAATTTTAATAGCCAGTAGCATATTGACGCAGCATCTGTCTATCTTCTTCTATCTGTCGTCCAGCTTTAGCCTTTCATCTGTCCTCTTCTGTACGGGGTGTTCTGAAATTTCCGTTACAAACTTTTAGAACTTGTAGAGGGGAGTGAGTACATAATACTGCCTTTTGTCTAACTTCTTCTGTACGGGATGTTCGGAAATTTCCGTTACAAACTTCTAGAACTTGTAGAGATGGGTGAGTACATAATATTCTGTCCGTTTCTGTGCTACAGCAGTTTGAAAACATCTTAAAAAAACGTTCTTTTTCATAACAATGTTCATCATACAACACAAACCCACCACCTAAATGCAAATGGCTGTTCACTGATCTGCTGCACTTATGAGAAGGGCCGTATTTAGGCTTTATAGACCTCCGTGTTGTTCTCCGGTCTGCTACAGTTACGATAAGGGCCGTATTTAGGATCTATAGACCTCCAGGCTGAACTGTGTTGCAGGCCCTGTCAGAGGCTGCTAGGTACGTATGCGACAGGGTGGTCATGGTGGGGGCTGCTTACGTCAGATCTTCTGATGCGAGGCCTACGAGAAAGACAGGCCACGGTGCGCACGTCACGAAGGTAAGCAGAGCTCCCTTGCTCGCTCCCTCAACTCAGCAGGCAAGCTGCGTTTCTACGTCTGTTACCTCTTAACTGCGTGTGTATGTACAAACGAGAATTGCATCTTCTACTGGAATCTGCTATTATGAAGTTTTATTGTTTAGTGTTCCCACAACTATAGGAAGTCCATAGGCCTATTAACAATTTGTTACCGCTGT
Source organism: Schistocerca cancellata (assembly GCF_023864275.1). Lineage (NCBI taxonomy): Eukaryota > Metazoa > Arthropoda > Insecta > Orthoptera > Acrididae > Schistocerca > Schistocerca cancellata. The sequence continues at coordinate 593,545,755 of NC_064630.1, read as the reverse complement.
TCTGGGATACAATAAAATTAAAATCGTGCCAAAACGATTATCAGTTGCACAACGCACCACATCTTGTACGAAATGAAAGCTGTTATGCAGAACAGAGTAAGTGCTACAAAAAAGACGTTATACCATTTATGTCGAGAACTGATCTTTAATTTTGTTGTAAGACTGGTAATCAGACTTCACCCGCCAGGTTAGCCGAGAGCGATAATGCGCTGCTTCCTGGACTCGGGTAGGCGCGCCGGCCGCGGATCGAATCCGCCTGGCGTATTAACAGCGAGGGCCGATGTGCCGGCCAGCCTGGTTGTGGTTTTTAGACGGTTTTCCACATCCCCTTTGGTGAATACCGGGCTGGTCCCCACACCCCGCCTCAGTTACACAACTCGCAGACATTTGATACATGTTTGCACTATTTCATGATTTACACTGGACGAAGACTGCTGGGGTGCACTGATTCCGTCTCGGGTAAGGCACAAGCCAAAGGAAAACGACTAGTAATCAGACTGTACACACCAAGTTACGGGCACAAGCCAAAGGAAAACGACTAGTAATCAGACTGTACACACCAAGTTACGGGCACAAGCCAAAGGAAAAAGACTAGTAATCAGACTGTACACACCAAGTTACAGGCACAAGCCAAAGGAAAAAGACTAGTAATCAGACTGTACACACCAAGTTACGAGTTGGGGGGGGGGGGGGGGTAAAGCACAAGCCAAAGGAAAAAGACTAGTAATCAGACTGTACACACCAAGTTACAGGCACAAGCCAAAGGAAAAAGACTAGTAATCAGACTGTACACACCAAGTTACGAGTTGGGGGGGGGGGGGGGTAAGGCACAAGCCAAAGGAAAAAGACTAGTAATCAGACTGTACACACCAAGTTACGAGTTAACAGGTCTAGAAACTGGAACTGTGGAACTGTAAAACAATTTATGTACTGAGTCACACCTAATCAATAACTTCTAAAAGTGGTCACGTTACCAACACGTTTCCAAATGGTTGTAGCACGGAAACAGAACGTTTTCTTACATGATCTACAATTCAAAATATTATCTACGCACTCCCTAGGACTACAAGTCCTAGAAGTTTGTAATGGGAATTTCTGAACATACTGCATAAATTTAAGTCCCCTGCTGCTGTTTATGTCTGTTCGTTTGGACTAATCTCAAGAACTACTTTAGGGTTTTTGATACGGTTTTCGCTACTCTTAGAATGAAGAGAACCTCATAAATCCACGGTCCCTGCATGTCAGCAGGGGACTGTTGAAGCTGGTGGAGAATCTGTGGACTCTGACTACAATTTATTGGTTATAAATTGTAGATTAAAACTGAAGAAACTGCAAAAACGCGGAAATTTATAGAGATGGCACCTGCATAAACTGAAAGATTGCTCTACCCGATCCCGCAACATAAATCCCATCAAACAAGTGTGGGATGTGACGGGGAGACGTATTGTGGTTTGTGCACACTCTCCAACAACAATCCAGCAATTGTCAATCACGCTAATGGATGAATCGTACGACCTACCGTGATTATTCCTTACCAATCGAGGCGAGTAGGCGAGTACATTGTAGAGCATACATTGCCATCCGTGCTGACCACACACCCTATCAAGAACGAAGTCCAGGCTTTTGTTATGTCCAGGGGACCATTATAATTCGCTGTAACTTCATTTTAATTATTTTCTTACAATAAAAGTGTCATTTATTATCATCTCATTGCGCACTTCTTTCAGTTCCCGTTTGTGCTGCAAAGCAGCAGTTCTTTCTATGTATGGTCCAAGTCCCACAGATCTTGGCAGTGAAAGTTACTTTTGTGCTAAAGATCTGCAGACCAGTGTATTTGCTACATCTCCAGTGGGCACTATGGGGCTACAGCACCGTTGCGCTTGCTCGTCAGGGATTAACTCCCGAAAACCGCAATTTCAGAATACGGCGAGTAGGCCCTTGGAACTAGCCTGGCATGCAAGCCAACTCTTGAACAGAGCTGTTCTGTCGAATACGGCAGTGACCATGGGTAGTCCCGCAATCTGCTGCCTTGCGTAAGAACTTCTCAGCCACCACCTAACAGTCTGACCTGCCCACTTTAACTTAAATAAAAAATGTAACTCAATACAGAATCGTGAAGCGATCTGTACCTGTTACGTTAAATACGTAATGTACACTATTTTTTCGTGACAAAATGGTTCAAATGGCTCTGAGCACTATGGAACTTAACTGCTGAGGTCATCAGTCCCCTAGAACTTAGAACTACTAAAACCTAACTAACCTAAGGACATCACACACATCCATGCCCGGGACAGGATTCGAACCTGCGACCGTAGCGGTCGCGCGTTTCCAGACTGTAGTTCCTAGAACCGCTTGGTCACTCCGGCCGGCTTTTCGTGACACTCCGCTGAAAGATACCTATCGTGATTAATTCTAATCCTGTTCGTAATTTTATCATTCTGGGTTCTTTAGACTTCTACCATTTGAGTATGTACGTTTATGTCGTGTCCCTTTACTCAGGAGAGCCAAAAACACTAGTACACCTGCTTAATATCGTGTAGGGTCCTCGCTAGCAGGCAAAAGTGGCATGGAATCCATTAATGTCTGAAATAGTGACGGAGGGAACTGTCACCATCAATCCTGCAGGGCTGTCAAGAAGAGTATGAAGTGATGAAGATCTCTTCTGAACAGCACTTTGCAAGGCATCCCAGACATGCTCAATAGTGTTCATGTCTGGTGAGTTTGACGATCAGCTGGAATGTTTAATCTCACAAGAGTATCCTGGAGCCACTCTGTAGCAGTTCTGGACGTGTGGGATGCCGCATTGTCCTGCTGAAATTGCCCAAGTCCATCGCAACGCACAATGCACATGAATGGATGCAGGTGGTTAAACACGATACTTACGTGCGTGTCGCCTGTTAGACTCGTATCTGGACGTATCAGGGGTCCCATATCACTCCAACTGCACACGCCCCCACCCATTACAGATCCTCCACCAGTTTGAACAGTCCCCTGGTGGCATGCAGAGTCCATGGATTCATGAGGTTGTCCATCCGTCCGATACAATTTGAAACGAGACTCATCAGACAAGGCAACATGTTTCCAGTCATCAACAGTCCAATGTCGGTGTTGACAGGCCCAGCGGAGACGTAAAGCTTTGTGTCGTGCAATCATCAAGGGTGCACGAGTAGTCCTTGGGCTCTGAAAGCCCATATCGATTATGTTTCGTTGAATGGCACGCACGCTGACACTTTTTGATGGCCCAGCATTGAAATCTGCAGCAGCTTTCAAAAGGGTTACACTTATTTTACGTCGACGATTCCGTCCAGTCGTCGTTAGTCCCGTTCTTGCAGGATCTTTTTCCGTCTTCAGCGATGTCGGAGATTTGATGTTTTACCGGATTCCTGACATTCACGGTAAACTCATGAAATAGTCGTACTAGAAAATTCGCACATCATTGCTACCTCGGGGATGCCGTGTCCGATCGCTCGTGCGCCGACCACAACACCACGTCCAAACTCACTTTAACCTTGATAACCTGTAGTAACCGATCTAACAACTGCGCCAGACACTTGTCGTCTTACGATGGTTGGAATTTTAATAGTGGAAACTATTTATTTACAGTTCGTACAAAATAGATACGTGTTTCAAAGTTTTACTGACCTTCAAAGTAGTCTCCAGCATTGTGCATAACCCGTTGCCAGCGATGTGGAAGTCGTAGGATACTCTTATCAGTGCCAGTTGTGTTGACAGTTCGAGCGGCGCGGTCTATTGCGCGACGAATTTGTAGCAGTTCTGAAGCGAATGCCGTGAAGTGTTTCCTTCAGTTTAGAAATCGAGTTGGACTCACGAGTTTAAGTCAGGGGAGGGCAGTAGGTGGTATATCACTTAGCAGCCCTATCAGTCAAACAAATCAGTAACAGCTTGCACTGTAAGTGCTTGAGCATTGCCCTGCAAAACGATGGTCAGGTCTTGCTGAAAGTTTCACACTTTTGTCTCTAAACTGGTCGTAGGTTGTGTTCAAAAAATAAACAGCACAGAGACAGAAGTGACGAAGCTTTCTGCAGGACCTGACCATCATTTTGCAGGACAATGCTCAAGCACGTACAGTGCAAACTGTTACTCGTTCCGTGCATCCGTTCGCAGACACATTATTTTCGTGTAGAGCGGAGCTCTCTCGCAAGGAAGATCCTGTATGACGAATCCACACTGTATTGGCATCATTGGCCGTTAAATTGGGCTAATGTAACAGAGGTCAAGATGGCGTGAGTAAGTATTCTCCTCTCTACTGTTTGTGATATCGTTGTTTAGATTAACGCTTTGAGTCCTAACAACATAAAAAAAATTAATTTGCAGATTTTTTTACAAATTTGAGCTTAATCATCATAGGAGCAGTCAAATATTTTGAGGTGGTGATTTCAATCTGGAATATAATTTAAATATTTTTCACAGAATTAATCTTTATTATCATAGTAAGCAGCGAATTCAAGAAGAAATTGGCAAAATGTTAACAATCAATTGTTTCTGGTTCCATAGCTTTCAACTACTCATTATTTCATGAGATACACCGATGAGCCAAAACATTATGACCACCTGATTAATAATGCGCTCCACTTTTCAAACACAGTACAACAGAGATTCTGCTTGGCATGGATTCTATAAGTTCTTGACAGGATTACAGAGACATATGGCACCAGATGTCTACGCACAGGTAAAGCAATCCCTGCAAATTACAGGATGGTGGTTCACCGGCACGCACATGGCACCTGATATGTGTTCCAGCGGGTACAGATCAGGAATATATGCTGGCCAAGACATCAATGTCAGTTCACTGTAAAGCCTCTCACATCACTGTTGCGCGATTCTGACCTCGCAACACAGATACTTATCCTGCTGAAAGACATCATCGCCGTAGGGAGAGACCTGAAGTGTGAAGCGATGCAGGTGGTCCGCAGTGATGTTTACGTAGTTCACTTCTGTCATGATTCCATCTATTATCACAGAGCCCATGGAAGCCCAGCTGAATGTATCGCATATCATAATTCTAACCCACTGGCCTGCATCTGTCGCGCTATACATGTTTCGTGCAGCCATTGGACTATATGACGGCGCGTAGGGACCGAACCATCGACCTGGTGCATCAAGAAATGCGACTCATTCGACAGGCGACTCTATTGATCCACAGTGAAAACTCAGTGCTGCTGTGCCCACTGCAATTGTCGCTGGCTATGTCATTGGGTCAACATGGGAACACGTGGTGGTCATGTGACGTGGACCTCCATGTTCAAGAAAGGCCTTTGAACGGTGTGCTCCAAAACACATGTGCCTGCAACAGCATTGTCCCTGTCGTCAGATCTGCCACAGATCGCTGCCTGTCCTGGATTACAGAGTGAGGGATCCTCCGTCCTCTAAGTTTTGTGATGAGACGTAGTCGTCCAGTACTGCACGGCCTACTGGTTATTTCACCATCCTTCGACAACTTTCCAAAAGTGCTCACGATAGTAGTACACCAACTGTCAACCAGCAACGCCATTTCAGAGATTCTTGTTTCCAACCGCAGCGTCACAACAATGTGCCCTTTGTCAAAACCCCTTATATCACTGGATTTCCGCATTTTCGGCCCTTATATTTGCTATAATGACCGCCCATTCGTCTCTCTCCCGCTTACATTCTTTCCTTTCTGCGTCGCGTGCCAGCAACACCAACAGGAGGCATTCAACCTCGCTTGGGCAGTGGTCCTGGTATTTTGGCTCATCATTGTCAATTTGTAAGCAAGCTCCCACTTTTCCTGGATACAGTCACACATCTCGAAACTTCTATGTGAGCCGTGGCGGCTCGATTTCATTTTATGTCTTCCCGGTGCCTTCTTTCACTAACGCCCCGATAGACGGCGCGAATTTAACTTACAGTTTTCGTAGGTGGTCACTATCTCAGAGAGTTTGAAACAGGCCGTTAGTGGGTTGTGAGGTGAGAAGGGATAGGAGGGGCACAGTAAAACGGTATCACATGTGGGTTTTCCCGCGCAACGGCGCCTTCGACCATTGCTTCCGTTTGGGCTGAGACCATCTTGTCACTCCTTTGGGTAGTGACAATCACATTGCTATGTTTATGGTGTCCTTCTATGGCCTTCAGTGGATTTGCACTTCCCTGTTTATCCAAGCTGTGTGGACCTGGACGCTTGCAGTTTTGCCCTCGTTGTTTCCACGTATGCAGGGAACATAACTGGAAAATTTGGAGGTCATTGTTGCTAGCGCTCTAATATCAGTGCCTCAGCGGTTGGTGCCTTACGGGTCACTGACACATTCTTTTTTTCAATGATGATTAAGCTTGACCGAAACCGTCATGTACGTTTGCATGTATTTCACTGGTAGAAATTTTGGGTGTAAATTAGTGAGAGTCCCTGTGTTGGCGTAAAAGTGTACCACTGAGTCATTTACTTGCTGTGCATTATCAAGGCCATAAGGGCCATAAGCCATGCAACACTTTCAGATTCAGTGGTTTACTAGTAAACCTCGTGTGTATGGCAGTTAGTTTCTTTGAACTTTAGTGTTTAATGAAGTTCTTTTATCAGTTCTATTAACATCGTCAAAAGCCGTGTGGGATGATTCCTGTTCATTTGTTCATGTTTTGTAAGGTTTGTAATTTTATATTTTACTTTTTTTAAGGGAGATTCCCTGTATTAATATGTGTGTTTTGAAACTGCGTTCTAGAGTGCTGTGTCGTCAGAACAAGACACAGCCAGGGCAAAAGCACCACCGGCGCAAAGATGCGAATTGGTACCAGTGCCATTAAGACTCGCCAATTGCGCGAGTTCGAGCAGCGCCACGGGCGGCGCTGAGGATGGAAATATCGACTTCGCCTCGACCAATTTCGGCCGAGTACAATCCACCAATGATCGGACGACAACGGACAGAAGTCTACTCGGAAGATAGAAGAGCAACTCTCGCTCACTTGGTTATACATCATATTCCAGGGCTGACATAGACACGGGACGTCGTTTAGTGCTCTTAGAAGTGAACAGACAGTTGTTGTTAATTGCATTTGCTATGTACTGTGAAGTTTACCTACCATTATTTGCACTTAGCCATTGAGGGTCTTTTTTGCGTTATATTAGAAGCAGTGTTGCAGAGTTCATATACAACTAGTCACCAAGGCAACTAAATCTTTTAACTCATTTTTGTCACTTTGTTACTGATTTGTTGGAGTGTTGTAGAACCTTTGCCGCGCGGGATTAGCCGAGCGGTCTAAGGCGGTGCAGTCATGGACTGTGCGGCTGGTTCCGGCGGAGATTTGAGTCCTCCCTCGGGCATGGGTGTGTCTGTTTGTCCTTAGGATAATTTAGGTTAAGTAGTGTGTAAGCTTAGGGACTGATGACCTCAGCAGTTAAGTCCCATAAGATAAATATACATTTGAACATTTTTGTAGAACCTTCGTTCTCCTATCCTGTTATCTGACCCTCGGGCGTAGCTATGTAATAGTGGCAGGGAGAAATTGTTTTAGCGATGTACTGCACCAAAAGCCGTTTCACGAACTCGGTCTAACGTAACAACAGTGACAACTCGGCCTTCACAGCAGTAGCGACGAAACGTTTACAAAACTTGCGACGAGAGTTTACAAAATAGATGGTTGTCAAATTTGGGGACTGATTCAAGGAAACACTTTTTGTAAAGCCTGATCACTAAGTATTCTCTTGGGGGGGGTAAGCTTATTCATTTATTTTTTCTGTCTGTTTTTATTCAAGTAAGCACCTGGCCGTGCAATTTTCGTGTAAAGTTTACCTAAATTGTTTAGGGAGATGTTAATTATTATATTTTTATACTCTCTTACCACTGTTTTTGGGCCTATTCCCTTTAGGTAGTTTTATTTCGGACTAATATTTGCTATCTTATTTTATGACTGATTTTTTTGAGCTTACAGCCGTGATCTCTTAAGAAGGTTGTGATTGTTCACGTAATTTGTATTTCTGTAGCCTACATGTCACCTCTTAGCTTTTTGACGCACGAGCCCGACACTTCGGCAGCTGCCGGCTGAGAGTGCCTCTTGCTGTTGTGCCCCTGCACGTGCCTTCCCGCTGTGTTTGAGGTGTGTCCGCTATTGTTATAGTGGAATTGTTCACCTAGGCAGCTTGCCTTCCTTAAGCTAAGTTTCGCCTTCGCTTTCTTAAGGCTCTGATGTATTTGCTTTGGGGCCTATTTGTGAGCAATGTTGTAATTAAATTCTGAGGCAGTTCCTTTGCCTGTTCAAATATTTGCTTATATTGCTGAGGAAAATTTTAATGTAATTTCCGTTCTGATGGTCAACTCCTTAGATTTCTATTTTGTATCATAACTCACTGTTCTTTGCTTGAGCTTAATTTGTCACTGTATCTTCTATAGGCGTAATAAAATTTATCAGATCTGCCATGTTTGGGTGTTTATTCTGCATTACTAGTTCTTAACTTAATAACTGTGACTATTGTGTTGGAGTTATCTTTTACTTGCTTATCATTTAAGAGATTTTTTATTATGATTTATTATTTTACCTGTTGCTGGCACTGATTTCTTGGGGTGGCAAGAATTGAAATTTTTAGCCATGTCAGTCTGTGGTTAAAATTTTAAAAGGCTTATTTTCATTTAACAACCTTTTATATTCAGAGATGTTTGGTGATTTAGTTTGGTGCTATCATATAACTGTAAATAAATGGGTCCATTCAAAGGATAAATGATGTGAGAACTGTGGTCCCACTCTTCCACGTGATTCTTTCCCTATCCCAACCTGTATCTTGAGGCTCCACCATGAACTCATAATGTATAAAATTATTGTCCCAAATAAGAAGCAAAAATGAGATTAAATTTTAATAAATTTGTTTCAAAAGTTTATACTGTCCCAATGGTTTCATTTCGAAATCACTCACAAATGCAGTAGCACAGACTCAAATTTACGTTACGATAACTTTAAATATAGTTAATTTCACTGTAAATGATCTCCTTAGTATGACCGCTAAAAAAAAAAAGTCACAATCTCCCACAATCACGTAGCAAAATCTCTACACCGATTGTTGCTTTGAACGCTGTAAGTGACTGGTACAATTGGTACAATGAGCTGCATTCGTAGAAGTACGTCAATGTACTACTTGATGCCTTTGTCCTGCAATAGTATAGGTGGTTTGATGCGAAAGGCACCGTTACTTAAAGAAAAAAATAATGAAATGGTGGTTTCCGGTAGGAACCACAGGTACTCAAAGGATTAACTGGGCGGCAGGTACGAGGAAACAGATGGATGTTCAAATGCTCAAATGTGTGTGAAATCTTATGGGTCTTAGCTGCTAAGGTGATCAGTCCCTAAGCTTACACACTACTTAACCTAAATTATCCTAAGGACAAACACACACACCCATGGCCGAGAGAGGACTCGAACCTCCACCGGGACAGATGGATGTCACACGACGAGTTATACACGCTCTATTCACATTAATATGACCACCGCCTGTGTTCGGCGTCAGTGTGCAGTAACCACTCACAGACGACAAGTGGCAGCACTAGTAGCGGAGGTATTATAAAGCGTGTGGGGGGGGGGGGGGGGGGAGGGGGACACGGAAAATAGTGCAATCGTCATCGTAGTGCGGAAACGAAACGATTTATCTGACTTCCAAAAGGGCATGATCATTGGCTTGCGGGGCAAGTGTGGAAGCATTTCGGAAACAGCAAAGTTTGTAAGCTTTTCACGTGTCGCCGAGTTAAATGTATATCATGCACACGGCAAAATGGTGTTATGCAACACCGGCGTCTAGATATCTGCGGTGCACCAAGGGTCATAGATGACAGGAGTGAACGACAGCTTCAGATATCTGTACGCGAGAACAGACGCGCAACGGTTGAGCAACTTACCGCCTAGATGAACCAAGGGGCTACCAACAGTGTCTACTTAACGACAGTTCAGCGAACATTGCTGCATATGAGTTTCCGCAGCAGGTACATGGTTCATGTCCTCATGCTTGCAGCTTTTGATGGACGATGAAGGCTAGAATTTGCACACAGTACCATAACTGGACATCACTGAGCGGCGGCAGGTAGTCTTTGCTCAATCGGAGAGACTGCCTTTGGCATCTACGAACCTTCAACAGTCGTCGGAAGGGCCCAGACCGGAGGAGGAGGCATTATGGGGGCATTCCCTGGATGATCCATTTCGGGTAGACGAATATCGTGTAGTACCTCTTAAAGCTGGCTGCAAACAGTGACACTGCATAACAGAAATGGACCGTAATAATGATGAAGCTTCCTGGCAGATTAAAACTGTGTGCCCGACCGAGACTCGAACTCGGGACCTTTGCCTTTCGCGGGCAAGTGCTCTACCATCTGAGCTACTGAAGCACGACTCACGCCCGGTACTCACAGCTTTACTTCTGCCAGTATCTCGTCTCCTACCTTCCAAACTTTACAGAAGTTCTCCTGCGAAGCTTGCATAACTAGCACTCCTGAAAGAAAGGATACTGTGGAGACATGGCTTAGTCACAGCCTGGGGGATGTTTCCAGAATGAGATTTTCACTCTGCAGCGGAGTGTGCGCTGATATGAAACTTCCTGGCAGATTAAAACTGTGTGCCCGACCGAGACTCGAACTCGGGACCTTTGCCTTTCGCGGGCAAGTGCTCTACCATCTGGCTACCGAAGCACGACTCACGCCCGGTCGTGCCGTTAATCTGCCAGGAAGTTTCATATCAGCGCACACTCCGCTGTAGAGTGAAAATCTCTTTCTGGAAACATCCCCCAGGCTGTGGCTAAGCCATGTCTCCACAGTATCCTTTCTTTCAGGAGTGCTAGTTCTGCATGCTTCGCAGGAGAGCTTCTGTAAAGTTTGGAAGGTAGGAGACGAGATACTGGCGAAAGTAAAGCTGTGAGGACCGGTCGTGAGTCATGCTTCGGTAGCTCAGATGATAGAGCACTTGCCCGAGAAAGGCAAAGGTCCCGAGTTCGAGTCTCGGTCGGGCACACATTTTTAATCTGCCAGGAAGTTTCATATCAGCGCACACTCCGCTGCAGAATGAAAATCTCATTCTGGAAACATCCCCCAGGCTGTAGCTAAGCCATGTCTCCACAGTATCCTTTCTCTCAGGAGTGCTAGTTCTGCATGGTTCGCAGGAGAGCTTCTGTAAAGTTTGGAAGGTAGGAGACGAGATACTGGAGGAAGTAAAGCTGTGAGGACCGGGCGTGAGTCGTGCTTCGGTAGCTCAGATGGTAGAGCACTTGCCCGCGAAAGGCAAAGGTCCCGAGTTCGAGTCTCGGTCGGGAACACTGTTTTAATCTGCCAGGAAGTTTCATATTAGCGCACACTCCGCTACAGAGTGAAAATCTCATTCTCGTATTAATGATGGTTCGTTCCACCCCTGTTTTGGTACTACATCATTTTTCGTCATGTAGGCCATGGTGGTGCCACGGTGGCGGTCCGAACATGTGGTAATAGAGGTCATCACAGTCTTGCTCCCGTGTCAACACTGTTCCAGCCGCGGAGGTAGGCATCAAGGCTGGATATGTGCTGATTGTTCTAGGACTCCGTCGTGTCAGTTCGGCCCCTGAGCGGTTTCTTTCGTGAGACAGTGGCGTTAGCTTCCTGTTAGCTCTGTCACAGGTTTCAATTGGAAAGTAGAAAAGCAGTGGTGCAACATCAGTGTGATTTGTTTGTCAAAACGTATGGTTCCAATTACACAGCAGTAATGTATGTCATGGGATATAATATGCTGGTATACCGATGATGGCAGTAACACGCACACAAGGAAAAATATTTGGAAATTTGTGGCAAGCTTCTATGGGACCAAACTGCTGAGGTCATCGGTCCTAGACTTACACACAACCTAAATTAAACTAACGCTAAGGAAAACACACACACACAAACACACACACAAATTCCCGAGGGAGGACTCGAACCTCCGACGGGGATAGCAGCGCGAACCGTGACGAGACGCCACAGACCACGCGGCTACCTAGCGAGGCCGTACACTAAGTATAAAAGGGCAGTGCGTATGCGGAGCTATAATTTCTCTTAGACGATTCACGTGAAAAGGTTTCCGACGCGATTATGGTCACATGACAGGAATTAATATACTCTCAACGCGAAATGTAGTGGAAGCTAGACGCATTGGATATTCCATTTCGGAAATCGTTAGGGAATTCAATATTCCGAGATCTACAGTGTCAATGGTGTGCCGGGAATACCAAATTTCAGGCATTACCTCTCACGGGCTCCACTCACCGCGGTCCTCACAATTGACGACGGCTTTCGCTTAACGACAGAGGGCAGCGATATTTCCGGGGGGTTGTCACAGCTAAAATACATGCAACACTGCTTGAAATACATGCGGAAGTCAACGTAGGACGCCGGCCGGAGTGGCCGTGCGGTTCTAGGCGCTACAGTCTGGAGCCGAGGGACCGCTACGGTCGCAGGTTCGAATCCTGCCTCGGACATGGATGTGTGTGATGTCCTTAGGTTAGTTAGGTTTAATTAGTTCTAAGTTCTAGGTGACTGATGACCTCAGAAGTTAAGTCGCATAGTGCTCAGAGACATTTGAACCACTTGAGCCATCAACGTAGGACGAACGACGAACGTATCCTTTAGGACAGTGCGGATAGTATTATAGTTAATGGGCTATGGCAGCACACGACTATCGCTAGTGCCTTTGATAACAGGATGACATCGACTGCAGTGCCTCTCTTGGGCTTGTGATCATATCGGTTGGACCCTAGATGACTGAAAAACCGTGGCCTGGTCAGATGAGTCCCAATTTCAGTTGATAACAACGGTTGGTACAGTTCGAGAGTGACGGAGACCCTACGAATCGACGGACCCACTTTGTCAACAAGGCACTTTACCATCTGGTGGTGGCTACTTAATAGTGTGGGCAGTGTTTACATGGAATGGACTGGATCCTCTGGATGTTCGGTTACTTGGAAAACATTTCCAGCCATTCATGGACTTAATGTTCCCAAACAGTGATAACAATGCGCTATGTCACCGGTCCACGATTGTTCGCGATTGGTCTGAAGAAAATTCTGGGCAGTTCAAGCGAATGATTTGGCCACAGATCGCCCGACATGAACATCGTCGAACATTCATGGAACATAGTCGACAGGTTAGTTCGTATACAAAATCCTGCATCAGTAACATTTTTGCAGTTACGGGTGGCCATAGAGGCAGTGTGGCGCGGTATTTCTTCAGGGGACTTTCTACGACTTGTCGAGGGTGTCGTAGGGTGTTGTTGTTGTGGTCTTCAGTCCTGAGACTGGTTTGATGCAGCTCTCCATGCTACTCTATCCTATGTTAACCTCTTCGTCTCCCAGTACCTACTGCAACCTACATCCTCCTGAATCTGCTTAGTGTATTCATCTCTTGGTCTCCCTCTACGATTTTTCCCCTTTACGCTGCCCTCCAGTACTAAATTGGTGATCCCTTGATGCCTCAGAACATGTCCTACCAACCGATCCCTTCTTCTAGTCAAGTTGTGCCACAAACTCCTCTTCTCCCCAATTCTATTCAATACCTCCTCATTAGTTGTGTGATCTACCCATCTAATCCTCAGCATTCTTCTGTAGCACCACATTTCGAAAGCTTCTATTCTCTTCTTGTCTAAACTATTTATCGTCCATGTTTCACTTCCATACATGGCTACACTCCATACAAATATTTTCAGAAACGACTTCCTGACACTTAAATCAAAACTCGATGTTAACAAATTTCTCTTCTTCAGAAACGCTTTCTTGACATTGCCAGTCTACACTTTATATCCTCTCTACTTCGACCAACATCAGTTATTTTGCTCCCCAAATAGCAAAACTCCTTTGCTACTTTAAGTGTCTCATTTCCTAATCTAATTCCCGCAGCATCACCCGACTTAATCCGACTACATTCCATTGTCCTCGTTTTGTTTTTGTTGATGGTTGATGTTCATCTTATACCCTCCTTTCAAGACACTGTCCATTCCGTTCAACTGCTCTTTTAAGTCCTTTGCTGTCTCTGACAGAATTACGATGTCATCGGTAACCTCAAAGTTTTTATTTCTTCTCCATGGCTTTTAATACCTACTCCGAATTTTTCTTTTGTTTCCTTTACTGCCTGCTGAATATACAGTTTGAATAGCATCGGGGAGAGGCTACAACCCTATCTCACTCCCTTCCCAATCACTGCTTCCCTTTCATGTCCCTCGACTCTTATAACTGGCATCTGCTTTCTGTACAAATTGTAAATAGCCTTTCGCTCCCTGTATTTTACCCCTGCCACCTTCAAAATTTGAAAGAGAGTATTCCAGTCAACATTGTCAAAAGCTTTCTCTAAGTCTACAAATGCTAGAAACCTAGGTTTGGCTTTCCTTAATGCGCCGAGCGAAACGAGATCCGACACGGTATTAGTAAGTATCCCACGACTTTTGTCAGCTCATTGTATTACGGAAGGCAACATAATTAGGGGCACTGGAGCCAAGCCAGAGTGTGAATTAAATGCCCATCGACCACGCGTGTTTCGCGGCTGCGGTGTCGGAAGCTGGCAGCTGCAGCCGTCAGAGCAGTCGCAGCCAGCAGCCAGCGGCCATAACGCGATTTCCGAGGCCGGCGCGGGCGTGGCGCAGTGCAGGCCACACGCGCAAAGCCTCTTACCGCGGCGACCCTCACAAAAGGGGATAACTCCGGCCGCTCTCAGGAGTTTGGACAGAGGGGGTGACGGCGTGCTGCACTGCGGAGAGGCAAGACAAGAAAAGAAAAAAGGTGGCCCGGGGCAGGGGGGGACGAGGGCCACACCGCCGGGCGTAAATTTTGAGTCCCCTCTCGCCGCCGGCGCCTTTTAGGCCGCCCCCGCTGGAAGGCCACGCCAGCTCTGCGGGGGCGGGTGGCTGGCGACCAATTTTTGCCTCGAGCCATCCCGCGGCAACAACGCGATGCGCTTTCCGCTCCCCTCGCAGCACCGGCGACGCAGCACCTTACGAGATTTCGAAATAAAAAGTCTTGGTTGCAGAGGGAATAATATTTTTATTGACACGTTTCGTCATTCTGGGGCACATCAGAAAACCGCAAACCACTGAATGCTGATTTGTGAGTTATTATATTCGTGTACAGATTGTGCTACTTGGTTTCAAAAGCTGTAAGCGTTTCTCTATGGCAGCACTGTTTTTTTAACTGACCAGAAGTGTTTAAGGTACACATTACGCTCCCCACAAACGTGACAAATGTAAATTTTGCAGTATACTATAATTTTATGATAACGTCCCATTAGGGCGAAACGCTTCAATAGAGTCCTGCAACCAAGACTGTTTTGCTTTCGAAATACAACCTCCCCCCCCCCCCCTCTCCTCTACTCTCGAGTTTGCCTTAGCAGATATGCCATAGAATGAGAAGAATTGTTTGAGATTTGTTTGAAAGTAATCGCTTACATATTTGCATTAGATTACAGATATATTGAACTAAGGTATTGAGT
Source organism: Schistocerca cancellata (assembly GCF_023864275.1). NCBI lineage: Eukaryota > Metazoa > Arthropoda > Insecta > Orthoptera > Acrididae > Schistocerca > Schistocerca cancellata. The sequence continues at coordinate 593,530,345 of NC_064630.1, read as the reverse complement.
TGGTGCATAAACTCGTAGCTTTTTTTCATAAGCTTAATAAACACAACAGATACACATTACAGAGACTTTAGTCATCAATAATATATTCTCCCTCACTGTTTACAACAGTCTGACAACGCTGGGGTAACTTTTCGATTCCGCGACTGAAGAAATAACATTGTTTTGGGGCAAAGAACTCGTTGAGCCATGTTCAGAGCACATTTTCATCCGGAAAGGAAGTTCCTTGAAGGTTGTTCGGCAGAGAGCGCAAGATCAGGTGGATAAGATGGGTGTGGAATGACTTCCCAATTCAACTCCTATATAGTGTTTTTTGACAGTCTAGGAGAATTCGGGCGAGCGCTATCGTGGAGTAGCATCACTTCACTCAGTCTTCCTAGTCGTTGTTCTTGGATTGCGGCTGCAAGACTTCTAAGTTGTTGACAATAAATGACGGCAGTGGATGGTTACACCTGAGGAAGCAGTTCTTAGCACAACACACCGTCGCTGTTCCTCCAGATGCATAACATTATCTTTGATGGATGCACGCAGGTCTTCGTCCGTAGAGTTGCTGTTTCGTTTGCGCACCTGCTGAATTGTTTTCATTTTGGCTTAGAGAATACGGTACTCATAACTCCCATTTTTGAGCCATTCTCACTGCATGCAAATCTCACACGATGGCGGAATAACCACAGTTCATCGCATTTGTCAGTTTTCGAATACCCTGACGCGAATCATTATGGATTAATGCGTTTAAAAGATCGTCATCAAAGCCCTTAAGGACTTCCTGAACGTGGGGAGTCACTAATGTCAAAATGATCCTCCTGACACGAGAAAACCATCTCTTTGTCGCCCCATACAGGGCGGAAATGTTTCTGGGTGCCTCAGCTGCTATCACCCCTTTACTGAATTTAAACAGACGAATATGTCGGAAATGCTTCCACTTGGCACTCCCTTTTCTAGCGTCCATAGCTTCATTCACTAATTCCAAACGACAAAATGACAATACGTAGGCTCAAATAGCAACAATGAACTTTTTTTTTGTCATCAGTCTTCTGACTGGTTTGATGCGGCCCACCACGAATTCCTCTTCTGTGCTAACCTCTTCATCTCAAAGTAGCACTTGCAACTTACGTCCTCAATTATTTGCTCAATGTATTCCAGTCTCTGTCTTCGTCTACAGTTTTTGCCCTCTACATCTCCCTCTAATACCATGGAAGTCATTCCCTCATGTCTTAGCAGATGTCCTATAATCCTGTCCCTTCTCCTTATCAGCGTTTTCCACATATTCCTTTCCTCTACGATTTTGAACAGAACCTCCTTATTCCTTACCTTATCAGTCCACCAAATTTTCAACATTCGTCTGTACCACCACATCTCAAATGCTTCGATTCTCTTCTGTTCCGGTTTTCCCACAGTCCATGTCTCACTACCATACAATGCTGTACTCCAGACGTACATTCTCAGAAATTTCTTCTTCAAATTAAGGCAGATATTTGATATTAGTAGACTTCTTTGGGTCAGGAATGCCGTTTTTGCCATTTCTAGTCTGCCTTTGATGTCCTCCTTGCTCCGCCCGTCACTGGTTATTTTACTGCCTAGGTGGCAGAATTCCTTAACTTCATCTAGTTCGTCACCAAAAATCCTGATGTTAAATTTCTCGCTGTTCTCATTTCTACTACTAATCTTTACCTTCGTCTTTCTTTGATTTACTCTTAATTCATACTTGTACTCATTAGACTGTTCATTCCGTTCAGCAGATCATGTAATTCTTCTTCCCTTTCACTCAGGATAGCAATGTCATCAGCGAATCGTGGAGTACCTTGAAACAGAAGATATCAGGCGAATGGAGTGGCTTGCCTGTTCTCCAGACGTGAACCCCATCGACCACGTCTGGGATGATCATTCATATCCTTTCACCTTAAATTTTAATTCCACTCCTGAACCTTCCTTTTATTTCCATCATTGCTTCCTCGATGTATAGATTAAACAGTAGGGGTGAAAGGCTACATCCTTATCTTGGACCCTTTTTAATACGAGCACATCGTTCTTGGTTGTCCACTCTTATTATTCCATCTTGGCGGTTGTACATACTGTATATGACCCTTCTCTCCCCATAGTTTACCCCTACGTTTCTCAGAATTTCGAACATCTTACACCATTTTACATTGTCGAACGCTTTTTCCAGGTTGACAAATCCTATGAACGTGTCTTGATTTTTCTTTAGTCTTTAGTATATGCTTGCATTACTAACTGCAACGACAGAATTGCCTCTCTTGTGCCTTTACTTTTCCCAGAGCCAAACTGATCGTCATCAAACGCATGTTCTTTTCCATTATTCTATATACACTCCTGGAAATGGAAAAAAGAACACATTGACACCGGTGTGTCAGACCCACCATACTTGCTCCGGACACTGCGAGAGGGCTGTACAAGCAATGATCACACGCACGGCACAGCGGACACACCAGGAACCGCGGTGTTGGCCGTCGAATGGCGCTAGCTGCGCAGCGTTTGTCCACCGCCGCCGTCAGTGTCAGCCAGTTTGCCGTGGCATACGGAGCTCCAACGCAGTCTTTAACACTGGTAGCATGCCGCGACAGCGTGGACGTGAACCGTATGTGCAGTAGACGGACTTTGAGCGAGGGCGTATAGTGGGCATGCGGGAGGCCGGGTGGACGTACCGCCGAATTGCTCAACACCTGGGGCGTGTGGTCTCCACAGTACATCGATGTTGTCGCCAGTGGTCGGCGGAAGGTGCACGTGCCCGTCGACCTGGGACCGGACCGCAGCGACGCACGGATGCACGCCAAGACCGTAGGATCCTACGAAGTGCCGTAGGGGACCGCACCGCCACTTCCCAGCAAATTAGGGACACTGTTGCTCCTGGGGTATCGGCGAGGACCATTCGCAACCGTCTCCATGAAGCTGGGCTACGGTCCCGCACACCGTTAGGCCGTCTTCCGCTCACGCCCCAACATCGTGCAGCCCGCCTCCAGTGGTGTCGCGACAGGCGTGAATGGAGGGACGAATGGAGACGTGTCGTCTTCAGCGATGAGAGTCGCTTCTGCCTTGGTGCCAATGATGGGCGTATGCGTGTTTGGCGCCGTGCAGGTGAGCGCCACAATCAGGACTGCATACGACCGAGGCACACAGGGCCAACACCCGGCATCATGGTGTGGGGAGCGATCTCCTACACTGGCCGTACACCACTGGTGATCGTCGAGGGGACACTGAATAGTGCACGGTACATCCAAACCGTCATCGAACCCATCGTTCTACCATTCCTAGACCGGCAAGGGAACTTGCTGTTCCAACAGGACAATGCACGTCCGCATGTATCCCGTGCCACCCAACGTGCTCTAGAAGGTGTAAGTCAACTACCCTGGCCAGCAAAATCTCCGGATCTGTCCCCCATTGAGCATGTTTGGAACTGGATGAAGCGTCGTCTCACGCGGTCTGCACGTCCAGCACGAACGCTGGTCCAACTGAGGCGCCAGGTGGAAATGGCATGGCAAGCCGTTCCACAGGACTACATCCAGCATCTCTACGATCGTCTCCATGGGAGAATAGCAGCCTGCATTGCTGCGAAAGGTGGATATACACTGTACTAGTGCCGACATTGTGCATGCTCTGTTGCCTGTGTCTATGTGCCTGTGGTTCTGTCAGTGTGATCATGTGATGTATCTGACCCCAGGAATGTGTCAATAAAGTTTCCCCTTCCTGGGACAATGAATTCACGGTGTTCTTATTTCAATTTCCAGGAATGTAGATCCTTGTAAGCAACTTCGTTACATGAGTTGTTAAGCTGATTGTGCGGTAATTCTCGGACTTGTCAGCTCTTGCCGTGTTCGAAATTGTGTGGATGATATTTTTCTGATAGTCAGATGGTATGTCGTCAGACTCATACATTCTGCACCCCAACGTGAACAGTCGTTTTGTCGCCACTTCCTCCAATGATTTTAGAAATTCTGATGGAATGTTATCAATCTCTTCTGCCTTATTTGATCTTAAGTCCTCCAAGGCTTTTTTAAATTCTGAGTCTAATACTGGATCCCCTATCTCTTCTAAATCGACTCCTATCACATCAGACAAATCTTCCCCCTCATAGAGGCTTTTAATGTATATTTTCCACCTATCTGCTCTCTCCTCTGCATTTAGCAGTGGAATTCCAGTTGCACCGAATATTGTTCTGACTTTCCTGTATTCTGAGTCTGTCCTTCCGACAGACATTGCTCTCTCGATGTATTCACATTTTTCCTGCAGCCATTTCGTCTTAGCTTCCCTGCACTTCCTATTTATTTCATTTCTCAGCGACTTGTATTTCTGTATTCCTGAGTCTCCCAGAACATTTTTGTACTTCCTCCTTTCATCAATAAATTGAAGTATTTCTTCTGTTACCCATGGTTTCTTCGCAGTTACGTTCTTTGTATTTATGTTTTCCTTCCCACCTTCTATGATGTCCATTTTTAGAGATGTCCATTCCTCTTCAACTGTACTGCCTACTGAGCTATTCCTTATTGCTGTATCTATTACCTTAGAGAACTTCAACCATACCTCGTCATTCCTTAGTACTTCCATATCCCACATGTTTGCGCGTTAATATTTCCTGACTAATTCCTTGAACTTCAGCCTACTCTTCATCACTTCTAAATTGTGATCTGAGTCTATATCTGCTCCTGGGTACCGCTTACAATCCAGTACCGGATTTCGGAATCTCTGTCTAATCACGATGTAATCTAACTGAAATCTTCCCATATCACCCGGCGTTTTCCAAGTATACCTCTTCCTCTCGTGACTCTTGAACAGAGCATTCCCTATTACTAGCTGAAACTTTTTACAGAACTCAATTAATCTTTCTCCTCTCTCATCCCTTGTCCCAGGCCCATATTCGCCTGTAACCTTTTCTTCTACTCCTTCCCCTACAACTGCCTTCCAGTCTCCCATGACTATTAGATTTTCATATCCCTTTACAAACTGTATTACCCTTTCAATAACCTCAAAGACTTTCTCTATCTCTTCATCTTCAGATTGCGACGTCGGCATTTATACCTCAACTATCGTTGTCGGTGTTGGTTTGCTGTCGATTTTTATAAGAAAAACCCTATCACTGAACTGTTCACAGTAACACGCTCTCTGCCCTATCTTCGTATTCATAGCGAATCCTACTCCCATTATACCATTTTCTGCTGCTGTTGTTATTACCCTATACTCATCTGACCAGAAACACTTGTCTTCTTTCCACTCCACTTCACTGACCCCAACTATATCTAGGTTGAGCCTTTGCATTTCCCTTTTCAGATTTTCTAGTTTCCCTAGCACGTTCAGTGAACTACTAATAAAAAATAAGTATCAGTACAGAAGCCCACAGCAACCGGAACAACAACATACAAAACAAAATCGCTATGAACTTATGCACCAACCCAATAATATCAAATGCCATTGGAACAAAGAAGATCTAAGATTAAGACATGTTGTTGTTGTTGTGGTCTTCAGTCCTGAGACTGGTTTGATGCAGCTCTCCATGCTACTCTATCCTGTGCAAGCTTCTTCATCTCCCAGTACCTACTGCAACATACATCCTTCTGAATCTGCTTAGTGTATTCATCTCTTGGTCTCCCCCTACGATTTTTACCCTCCACGCTGCCCTCCAACACTAAATTGGTGATCCCTTGATGCCTCAGAACATGTCCTACCAACCGATCCCTTCTTCTAGTCAAGTTGTGCCACAAACTTCTCTTCTCCCCAATCCTATTCAATACTTCCTCATTAGTTATGTGATCTACCCATCTAATCTTCAGCATTCTTCTGTAGCACCACATTTCGAAAGCTTCTATTCTCTTCTTGTCCAAACTATGTATCGTCCATGTTTCATTTCCATACATGGCTACACTCCATACAAATACTTTCAGAAATGACTTCCTGACACTTAAATCTATACTCGATGTTAACAAATTCCTGTTCTTCAGAAACGCTTTCCTTGCCATTGCCAGTCTACATTTTATATCCTCTCTACTTCGACCATCATCAGTTATTTTGCTCCCCAAATAGCAAAACTCCTTTACCACAAGGAGCCCTAGCTAATATGGTATTTGCTTATACAACTTTACACATTGGTACCATGTTTCTCTAACACACAAATTACACAGCTATCTGATCGTTTAACTGAGAGAGACAAACATTTATTTTACTACGGCAGTGACAGATGTTTATGTAATTACACCGTTCGATAACTTCACACTTACGAAATTGTATTTTGTCTGTACTTTGTGAACTGTTCATATTTTTTCGGACCCATTGTGATATTATGAGAGCTTTGAATGATATATTTGGTATGGGATCACGATTTTTAAAGTACGTTTGAGGCAGATGACACTTTTGACATGAGCAGAGAATTTTTCTAGGTTTTGAAATTATTGAAGGAAGCTACGACAATTTTGAGAGTTGACTGAGGTGTTATGATGTTATTATTACGATGACTATGTGTATTATGCTGTTGCGGTATGTTTATGATCAATAAGCTGATGCTATATGAGTTATTTGATTATGCAACATATCTGTTATGATGAAATATTGAAGAAGTGTCGACGAATAAGGTAAGGAATCATGAATAGTGGTTAGGGACTCTGGTTTGTGAAAAAGGATGTTGGAAACCAAGAATCGTACTTTAAGAGTTATGAAATGTATGTGAATGCGTGAATGTATTACAATGCCGACGAAAATTTTTTGGACACTGTTATATGAACAGGATTTTGTTTCTACACATTTGCAACGCAAATTCTCGACCCGTGAAATTTTGTATATGAGACTGTCACTGTAGCGGAAACTGCTGTCGTAAATATTTCGGTAAGAAAGCCAAGTGACCTTGACGTAATGCGTCTTGAGCGGCCAGCTGTGCGTCGCCTGGAAAAAAGCAATTAGTGCCTCTCAGAGGCACAGATAAAAAAAAAGGGGAGGCCATTATCCTCGCTATTGACATTCCTTTGTAGAAAGCATCGTAAATACGACACCCTCAAACTTGAAAACATGCTAACACTGTTGAGCTCTTAATTTATGATATTTACTGCAATGCCTAATGAAATGACGAGAAATATTTTTAAGTCTACACACCTGATTATGACTACTGTCTTTCTAGTTGAGAGAAATGCCATATGGCTTACTTTATGTATTTATTTACTCATTTTGTTTAATATCTAGTTTCTAGCTGCCCTGCAGCATTGGTTAAAATAAAATTTTATAGATGTACTAATATAAATCTTTTATGCCTTCAGACCCAGTAAAGAATAACTTTGATGTACTTCAAAAAAACGAAGGAGCACAAAAACACATTTCCCTTCACAGGAATTGTGTACAGAATTTTCTTTTCAAGTACTTGGTAATTTCTTTTGTAGAATAAATTGTGATGCATCACTCTAGTGTTAAGATGTGACATAGGTATTAAACATGGCCATTTTTACTGTAATATTTTTTCTGCTTGAGCTTTGTCATGTATAGATATAAGTTTTATATTTTTTATATTTTTTATATTTGCTGCTGCTGTTTGCCAGGCATAGTGCTACTGAATTTTAATTTGTGTTACTCTGCTAAGCTAGTTTTACTATTTATTTATTTTTCTTGTTTGCTGCGCATTGCCTTATATTAGTTGTAATATTGCAATTGCTTTGCCTAATTCAATTTTTTGTCATTGATGTTTGTGTTAATTGTTTTGTGCTGCTGCATTGCCTCGTCCCTTAGTTTAGCATCTGAGCTCAGTAGATTTAAGTTAGCTTAAGAGGGGGTAGCCTATAAGAGAATGAGTTGCGATGAATTTGAAGAAATGCACTGAGAGGTTATACGAGAAAAATACAGAAAGCATGCTTGGATAGGATTTTTTTGGTGGAAACAAAGGTTGAAATAAGACGAAAGATTTATGGAATGAAGTTTTGGGTTGGACTGCAGTACCAAATGTTACCCTGAAAACAAAACCTGTCCTTTCCTTGTGTTATCCCACTATGTGTTTATGTACCCTTGTTTATTTGTCTTTTTCCTGTCTTTATGTGTTTAGCTAATGAGAGCTATGTAGTAGAATTTTTCTGATAAATTGTTATTTTCTTTGTAAAGATGTTAGACATTATTAATTCTGTTCTGTTTTAATGCTCATGTGTAAAGTTGATGTTTCAAAAGCTATTCTGATCTTTTATGTATGTACTCATGTCATAATTACTGCAACACTATTGTATACGTTATTTCGATTCTTTTGTAAAGCCTGTACTACAAATGTTATCTGTATTGTTATGTTTTTAATGATGTATTTTGTACCTTTGTTATTGTATTCTCATGTTATAAAATTGTAATTGACACCAGTTCATCAAATTAAGTAACTTGTAAGTTACATTTCACTGTACACGTTTCTGTTGGTCATAGTATATGGACAATATGTGAGAAGTAGAGACTGTTAGTGTTTACACGTGTGTTAATAATTCAGCAAGGGACTGGATAACAGCATTGCTGGTTCGAAGGACATTTCAAAAAAAAAAAAAAATTTGTGAGTGCACAAGTAGTATTTTATGGACTTGCTATATTGTCCGCAAGACTCTTCGATGGTGATTGTGCACCTGCACAGTCGCAACAGATGGTTGCTGGCCCTCTCTACATGGACTACAGTGGATCTGCATCTTTGATGGCCCACAAACACCATTATTTCTACAAGGACTGCAGTGGGTCTGTACCTCTGGTGGCCCACCAATACCATACTCTCTACCAGTGGTCTGCTCTGTGATGACCTACCTACCAATATTCTTCAAAACGTCGAATGAATCTGCGGTGGCTATGCTCTGTTGTGGCCCATTACCTGTCAGCATGTCAAGAGTCAGCACTGTCTTTCCGTTGAAAGGACAACACTACTTCATCAAGACTACATGGAAATCCACTACTTCTATGTGCAATTTCTTTTACTAATGAGACTTTGTGAAAAAAACTGTAATTACTATTATGATGAATGATCAGGACTATCTTTATGGACTGTGAGAAAATTTTAGCTTTTGACCAACATTGTATCAATGTGTGTGCATTTGATATCTTTGTTATTGTACTTCTGAAAAATTTTATCAAATCATTATTGGCCACTGCCCAAAACAATTTGTAAAATTTTTTGTGGGGAGCATGGGGGCTATGTAAGTAGGCTGTTTAGGTTTTCTTATTGGTAACGCCGCCGCCACGTAGCGCTCTCTGTATGAAAATCACTGGCTGTGCTGTGTGCAGTCTGTGGCTAGTTTGCATTGTTGTCTGCCATTGTAGTGTTGGGCAGCGGCAGCTGGATGTGAACAGCGCGTAGCGTTGCGCAGTTGCAGGTGAGCCGCCAGCAGTGGTGGATGTGGGGAGAGAGATGGCGGAGTTTTGAAATTTGTAAGACTGGATATCAATTATGAATATTAAGGTAAATACATTGTTTGTTCTCTATTAAAATCTTTCATTTGCTAACTATGCCTATCAGTAGTTAGTGCCTTCCGTAGTTTGAATCTTTCATTTAGCTGGCGGTAGTGGCGCTCGCTGTATTGCAGTAGTTCGAGTAACGAAGATTTTTGTGAGGTTAGTGATTTGTGAAAGGTTTAGGTTAATGTTAATCAGGGCCATTCTTTTGTAGGGATTTTTGAAAGTCAGATTGCGTTGCGCTAAAAATATTGTGTGTCAGTTTAAGCACAGTCTTGTACAATTTATCTAAGGGGATGTTTCAACCTTTTGAATTCCAGTCAACATTGTCAAAAGCTTTCTCTAAGTCTACAAATGCTAGAAACGTAGGTTTGCCTTTCCTTAATCTTTGTTCTAAGATAAGTCGTAAGGTCAGTATTGCCTCACGTGTTCCAGTATTTCTACGGAATCCAAACTGATCTTCCCCGAGGTCGGCTTCTACTAGTTTTTCCATTCGTCTGTAAAGAATTCGTGTTAGTATTTTGCAGCTGTGGCTTATTAAACTGATTGTTCGGTAATTTTCACATCTGTCAGAACCTGCTTTCTTTGGGATTGGAATTATTATATTCTTCTTTAAGTCTGAGGGTATTTCGCCTGTTTCATACATCTTGCTCACCAAATGGTAGAGTTTTGTCAGGACTGGCTCTCCCAAGGCCGTCAGTAGTTCCAATGGAATGTTGTCTACTCCGGGGGCCTTGTTTCGACTCAGGTCTTTCAGTGCTCTGTCAAACTTTTCACGCATTATCGTATCTCCCATTTCATCTTGATCTACATCCTCTTCCATTTCCATAATATTGTCCTCAAGTACATCGTCCTTGTATAGACCCTCTATATACTCCTTCCACCTTTCTGCTTTCCCTTCTTTGCTTAGAACTGGGTTTCCATCTGAGCTCTTGATGTTCATACAAGTGGTTCTCTTATCTCCAAATGTCTCTTTAATTTTCCTGTAGGCAGTATCTATCTTACCCCTAGTGAGATAAGCCTCTACATCCTTACATTTGTCCTGTAGCCATCCCTGCTTAGCGATTTTGCACTTCCTGTCGATCTCATTTTTGAGACGTTTGTATTCCTTTTTGCCTGCTTCATTTACTGCATTTTTATATTTTCTCCTTTCATCAATTAAATTCAATATTTCTTCTGTTACCCAAGGATTTCTACTAGCCCTCGTTTTTTTACCTACTCGATCCTCTGCTGCCTTCACTACTTCATCCCTCAAAGCTACCCATTCTTCTTCTACTGTATTTCTTTCCCCCATTCCTGTCAATTGTTCCCTTATGCTCTCCCTGAAACTCTGTACAACCTCTGGTTTAGTCAGTTTATCCAGGTCCCATCTCCTTAAATTCCCACCTTTTTGCAGTTTCTTCAGTTTTAATCTACAGCTCATAACCAATAGATTGTGGTACAACCTCTGGTTTAGTCAGTTTATCCAGGTCCCATCTCCTTAAATTCCCACCTTTTTGCAGTTTCTTCAGTTTTAATCTACAGCTCATAACCAATAGATTGTGGTCAGAGTCCACATCTGCCCCTGGAAATGTTTTACAATTTAAAACCTGGTTCCTAAATCTCTGTCTTACCATTATATAATCTATCTGATACCTTTTAGTATCTCCAGGGTTCTTCCATGTATACAACCTTCTACACTCCTGGAAATTGAAATAAGAACACCGTGAATTCATTGTCCCAGGAAGGGGAAACTTTATTGACACATTCCTGGGGTCAGATACAACACATGATCACACTGACAGAACCACAGGCACATACACACAGGCAACAGAGCATGCACAATGTCGGCACTAGTACAGTGTATATCCACCTTTCGCAGCAATGCAGGCTGCTATTCTCCCATGGAGACGATCGTATAGATGCTGGATGTAGTCCTGTGGAACGGCTTGCCATGCCATTTCCACCTGGCGCCTCAGTTGGACCAGCGTTCGTGCTGGACGTGCAGACCGCGTGAGACGACGCTTCATCCAGTCCCAAACATGCTCAATGGGGGACAGATCCGGAGATCTTGCTGGCCAGGGTAGTTGACTTACACCTTCTAGAGCACGTTGGGTGGCACGGGATACATGCGGACGTGCATTGTCCTGTTGGAACAGCAAGTTCCCTTGCCGGTCTAGGAATGGTAGAACGATGGGTTCGATGACGGTTTGGATGTACCGTGCACTATTCAGTGTCCCCTCGACGATCACCAGTGGTGTATAAGTCTCTCTGAATTCTGCAATACTCTACTTTTCCTCCGAAACAAACTCAATGGCGGCTCTCTGCTTGGAACGCACCTCTGTTACAGACACCGTTTTGAAGCTACGTATAACGCCACCACCTATCACAACTTCATGAAGCCATAGGGGCTGAAGCGGGAACAGTCCAAGACGTCCCACATCAAATTCAGCATTTTTCAATTGAAATTGGCCGAGGAAAAAAAAAATGTTGCGTTACTTATTGAATGCCTCTCGCATTTAAAAATGCTGAGTATGTCGATGTATTCGTATGTGGGTTTTGAATTGAAACGCTGCTGCAGATTGAAGGGTATACGGTAGATGATTTTCTAAGCACGCAGTACCAGATTCAAGAGCGTTTGCTCTTATTTACAGTTAACTGCATGAGACTGGTGCACTGCCGAGCATTCATATTTCAACAAACGTGCAAATAGACTGTAGATTAGGATTTGAACATGTTGCTCGCTCGGTAGAAAGTAGTCCTTCAACAAGTATATCGAGAGTTTCTACACTTACCTGTGTTCCATACACAAGAATATGGCATATATTACAATTCACGACCCTGTCCTTATCAGTTGTGGCGGACTCAGCACCTTCGATAAGGAAGTGAAGGTGGGTGATTTGAATTTTGTCTTTGATTAACTGCAAATCGCCGAGTAATCCCATTAATACTCTTTATTCGTGGCCTGTAACGGCCCATAACCACATTTTACGAGAACTGTTTCAATCAGTTACTTTTATTACCGAATCGAGATTTTAGTAACGAAGACTTTATTTCTGTTCTTCACATTCACCCCTTTGCAAAACTTTAACTATTCACTCATGAAAATTTCCATTGAGTATTCCGCATGAACACTTAAAGAATTTACTACTCCACAAAAGTAAGTGAGCACTATTAAAGCAATAATAATTTCAAATTTCAATACATTTACAAAACTCGGATGTATTGCGTTACGAACAAAACGATCCCTCTAGGTAAATGATTAAGGATAAATTTAAGGTTCTCGACACCAAGTTGAACTAAAAATTGTTATTATTTGCATCTAGAGCAAATAACTGGCCCACGCAAACAATTACAGCGCTAAACTTTTACTGAAGATGCAGGTGGTCGCGGTAGTGATTTGCTGTAGCTAAAGTAAAGGTAGTAAACGTATCTATGGCTCTTGATGTATAAAGGTTTTGAAAATTATCTTCTTGGCACCGGATTATTCAGAACCAGCCAGCGAATGCCGTGAATAATTAGCCATTAGTCCTCCACATCTGAGGCATTATTACTCAATCTTGCAGCTTTCCTTCCCTCCTTCAACACACTACGTGCGAAGAGTTTGCATGCTAGCCACCGACTGTCTTTGCCGCAAAGACCCCTTGCTGTTCTACTGCCACATCCACCCTTTCTATTCCCACTATGCAAGTTTCGTAGCGGAGTGACATTTCTCTAGATATTAAGAAAGTACAAAACTACACTCCTGGAAATTGAAATAAGAACACCGTGAATTCATTGTCCCAGGAAGGGGAAACTTTATTGACACATTCCTGGGGTCAGATACATCACATGATCACACTGACAGAACCACAGGCACATACACACAGGCAACAGAGCATGCACAATGTCGGCACTAGTACAGTGTATATCCACCTTTCGCAGCAATGCAGGCTGCTATTCTCCCATGGAGACGATCGTAGAGATGCTGGATGTAGTCCTGTGGAACGGCTTGCCATGCCATTTCCACCTGGCGCCTCAGTTGGACCAGCGTTCGTGCTGGACGTGCAGACCGCGTGAGACGACGCTTCATCCAGTCCCAAACATGCTCAATGGGGGACAGATCCGGAGATCTTGCTGGCCAGGGTAGTTGACTTACACCTTCTAGAGCACGTTGGGTGGCACGGGATACATGCGGACGTGCATTGTCCTGTTGGAACAGCAAGTTCCCTTGCCGGTCTAGGAATGGTAGAACGATGGGTTCGATGACGGTTTGGATGTACCGTGCACTATTCAGTGTCCCCTCGACGATCACCAGTGGTGTACGGCCAGTGTAGGAGATCGCTCCCCACACCATGATGCCGGGTGTTGGCCCTGTGTGCCTCGGTCGTATGCAGTCCTGATTGTGGCGCTCACCTGCACGGCGCCAATCACGGATACGACCATCATTGGCACCAAGGCAGAAGCGACTCTCATCGCTGAAGACGACACGTCTCCATTCGTCCCTCCATTCACGCCTGTCGCGACACCACTGGAGGCGGGCTGCACGATGTTGGGGCGTGAGCGGAAGACGGCCTAACGGTGTGCGGGACCGTAGCCCAGCTTCATGGAGACGGTTGCGAATGGTCCTCGCCGATACCCCAGGAGCAACAGTGTCCCTAATTTGCTGGGAAGTGGCGGTGCGGTCCCCTACGGCACTGCGTAGGATCCTACGGTCTTGGCGTGCATCCGTGCGTCGCTGCGGTCCGGTCCCAGGTCGACGGGCACGTGCACCTTCCGCCGACCACTGGCGACAACATCGATGTACTGTGGAGACCTCACGCCCCACGTGTTGAGCAATTCGGCGGTACGTCCACCCGGCCTCCCGCATGCCCACTATACGCCCTCGCTCAAAGTCCGTCAACTGCACATACGGTTCACGTCTACGCTGTCGCGGCATGCTACCAGTGTTAAAGACTGCGATGGAGCTCCGTATGCCACGGCAAACTGGCTGACACTGACGGCGGCGGTGCACAAATGCTGCGCAGCTAGCGCCATTCGACGGCCAACACCGCGGTTCCTGGTGTGTCCGCTGTGCCGTGCGTGTGATTATTGCTTGTACAGCCCTCTCGCAGTGTCCGGAGCAAGTATGGTGGGTCTGACACACCGGTGTCAATGTGTTCTTTTTTCCATTTCCAGGAGTGTATGTTCCATATGCATGAACCAGTCCTACGAATACTATTTCAACATCTCAGTATTTTTACAGAGGATAGTTTTTAAAATTACGTGCATACATTAATTATGGTGATATAAATTGATAGGAAATAGGGTCAAACATTTATATAGAGGTTGAATTAAAGAGCGTAGTGACACACATGTCATATTAAGGGTAATCTGGCGAAGAAGTTACGTGAGACATGTGCAGTCGACATTGAATGTAAGCGTTACAGCTCTTCTGTAAATATGAGGTGTGGTATGAAAGACAATTAGTTGATTGCACCTATTATGTTACTGTATCGCCTTATAGGATCCGTTTTATGTAGAGTTCCTTGAAAACGAATTTCCATTGTTATTGGAAGAGTTTCTTTGGTTATGTAGTTGGGGTATGTTCTTCTAGAATGACGCGCCCGCTACACATTTTAGGCGTCAGGTAACACATCTAAACCTAATATTCCACGGAAAATGTATCTTGGCCACCCAGATCCTCTGACTCACCTTATATGATTTTGGCCTGTGGGAGTGGTTGAAAGTCGAAGTCTACAACGGAAACAAAACACAAGAGACGATATGATTGATCAGATTATGAATAAGGAACGTCAAGACGGCATCAGAATAACTACGCCTGGTGTTATCAAGAGATTTAGAAATTCAACTGGCATTTGTGAAAATCAACTTTGAACTTATTCATTTAGCTTTGCTTATTTGTTTGGGCTATATTCAAATTGTTATATATCTGTAATCAATAACAATTGGACACAAAATGTTATGTATAATATTTTACTCGAATTAAACTACTACTTCCTAAAATATTTAGTATATCTCATGAAACAAGCTGTATCAACAACCTGCTATTCTTTCCTTGCACTATCTCTTGAAACCACGATTTTCAGCACTGATTCAAACCGTAATAAGTGCACAGCCATTATGTATCTTCGATTCATCATGTTCTTCATTATGCATTTTTTCTCGTCGAGTCGTGACAGGATTTTATTTCTTACTGGATGAATCCATTTAATCTTCCACAGCTTCCTGTAAAATCAGTTCTCAAAGGCTTTGGTCGTTTTATTTCTGTCTTCTCCATTGCCCACGTTCAGCACTCGAACAGAACTGCTCCTCAAACATAGCTTTTCATTAATCTTTTTTTCCGTCTCAAGATTTATATTTGCAAATGTTTTAGAGAAAATCTTTTGCCATGCTACAACGTATTTCATGCACCTTCCTGCTATACCGACTCTACTTCCGAGATAGCAAAAGTTTCCCACATTCTCGAAAATCTCTTGTCCAAGTTTATCATCATCCTTTAGTTTTCCTGTTACTTATGGGCACACTGTAGCCATGAGGCAGCACACTTCCTATTTAGTCAAGCATTCAGCTCAATTCCGTTCACTTTCGACAACTATTGATATGTCATCAGTGAACTGTATTACATTGATTTTCAGTCCACGGCAAAGAACTTTCATGTTGAGATAGTCCTTTACTTCCCTTTACACCTCTTCGATATTAAAATTAAATACCAAAGTTGATCTTAATTCGCTATTCCAGTTCGCGTAAAGACAATAGTTATGGATTACACTTCAATCCCTGTAATTGATAAGAGTCTATGAAGAAGTGTTACTCCATTTCAGACATAAACTGCCAGTTCCCAATCGACGAATGCAGTTCATGTTTTTTCCCCAAGCTTCCAATGACTGGTAGCTCAGTGTTAAAATTAGTTCCCACCCGTCCCGTGTTTCCCAATCTCCTCTCAGTTTTCATTTCAGTCCGCCCCCGGTACCTGAGTAGCCAGCGCGACAGAATGTCAATCCTAAGGGCCCGCGTTCGATTCCCGGCTGGATCGGAGATTTTCTACGCTCAGGGACTGGGTGTTGTGTTGTCCTTATCATCATCATTTCATCCCCATCGACACGCAAGTCGCCGAAGTGGCGTCAAATCGAAATACTTGCACCTGGCGAACGGTCTACTCGCAGGGAGGACCCAGTCACAGGACATTTATTTTTTAGTTTTCAATTCCATCTTCGATAAATTACTTCTGTATTTTTGTCGCATACGATACTACGCTGATTGTGTGATAATTTTTACACATATCTCCTCTTTTTTTTTTTTGTCAAAAGCGTAATAATTACATATCTAGCGACATCTGCTGGAACCTCTCCAGTTTCATAAATTTCGCTCATAGTTCTTTGGCCTCATGAGAGGTGCGCTAGTATTCGATCACTACAGGAACATTTATTCGTTCCGAATTTGAGATTCAGAGAAGAGGACTGAACTGCACTATGGCCGATTTCTCAACTGATCTAGTTTCTCCTCAGGTAAGATTCTCAGTGTATTGTTTCCTTCTTCTCCCCTTGTTTTCTGTTACCATTTTGCTATTTGTTATGTGTTACCTAAAGAAATTGTTTATTACCCACTCTGTTCCATGAGATCATTCCTCACCCATTCCCTTCTGGTTTTTTATATTTTCGGTTGAGTTCATTTCTGAGTGACCTATATTGTTGCTGTTTGTTTTCAACGTTTTTACGTTTTCATTCTCTTTTTTATTAGTTTCAGTACATCATCTGTTATCCAGACAAACCTCTATTAAGGCCTTATCAGTTTTAGTGCAACTCCATCGAACATTAGCTAGAAAGGTTTAATGCTCATTAAGCACATCGTAGGTTGCTAAAATACCAGAAATGGAGCCGTCTTCAAATCATAATGGAATGTGATAAGAACACTGTGAATATTTAAAAGTTTGAACTGGCATATAATTTAGTTGGTCAGCGTGGGTCTCGTACCGAACTTGTCTTATTTTTGTTTATCTCAAGTTTCAAATGCGTCGCTACTGTTTTCAAAATGTCTGTTACATAATAGGAGCTGTTTGACTTGCCTTTCGGTAGGGAAATGGCTTTGAACAGATGGTGTAACTTCGACGAAAATCATTCCGGCTTTTACGATGCGTCGTTACAGCTACTAAAGAAAGGAATTTACGTGGAAAAGAGCTTACGGAACGTTACCCGCAAACTGCTGATTACTGATAGGCATTCGCGAAAAAAACTTTCCGTCAGGGGCGGATAGAACCGATACGGTTTTCATTTCGCATTCCAATAGCCAGCCGCTCGGCCAGCAATCCTGCTTTAACTCCTCCGAAACTGCGTGGCCGAAACTCGAGTCAAATTGAACTACCCAATTCCGCTGTATTTTAATGAACGAAAGAAAGAAGTCTTTTCGGGAGTTTCTTTTTAAACGGGACACGCAGCCGCTCCCGGGAATGGAGCATTGTGCGCGACGGGATTTGCCGGTTACGACTTCTGGCGAATAACTCCGCCAGGCGGCACTTGAGCCAACTGTATCGCCTCGTCTTCTCGCTCGCTAGCAGGGGAGCCCAGATACCGAAATTGAGGAGGAAATTACCGTAGTGCCGAACGGAAGATTACCTCTGCAGCTGCGTCAGTCCAGCATAAAATAATTCTTATGGAGGACATGGCAGTGAACTTCGTAGAGAGTTTCATCTTTACAGTGCTTTACCGGAGACGGAGTGGTTAGAAACAATTTTTGTATTGTGATTCCTGAAGTTTTCCTGGCGTTTGATGATGCATCACGGTTTGTATTTTTGCAACATTTTGACTGGTAACAATCATCGTCTAGCTAGCCAGTAAACTTAGTCAGTGCTGTTCGCTCTTACTTATTCCTTGTTGTGATTTGAAAAATCTTTCTTCTCCTATGATACAGCGGGCTGCGCCACAGAAAAAAATAAGCTCACCCTGTAGCTGCTAAGTATGTCTGATTTCAGGTTTTTCGGGCGTTTGATTATTTTGAAACATTCTCAGGTATTCAGCCGGGCCGGCCGGGGTGGCCGAGCGGTTCTAGGCGCTACAGTCTGGAGCCGCGCGACCGCTACCGTCGCAGGTTCGAATCCTGCCTCGGGCATGGGTGTGTGTGATGTCCTTAGGTTAGTTAGGTTTAAGTAGTTCAAAGTTCTAAGGGACTGATGACCTCAGAAGTTAAGTCCCATAGTGCTCAGAGCCATTTGAACCATATTCAGCCGGATGATGTCTTCCAAATGATGCGATATTTCGGCACACTGAATTCGGGAGGTTTTGATGATTGCTTGTCTCCCACTGGGCGCCACCATATAAACTACGTTATCAAAATGCTCCAGACACCTGTCAGTGGGCGTTAATATGTGGTGTGTCCACTCTTCACCTTTATGACGGGCTGCACGGAACCCTTTCAGTGACGTGTCTGAAAGTCTGTGGAGAAATGGCAACCCACACTTCCTCAAGAGCTGAAACCAGAAGAGATAGTGAGTGATGCTGGACACTAGGGTATGGAGCGAAGTCGACTTTCTAACTCATCTCAAACGTGCTCCATTGAATTAAGGTCGGTACTCTTGGCAGGACAATGCACAGACTATTTTTTAAATGTTGCTTTATGACAGGGTGCATTTTCATGCTGAAATGAACAGTCGCAGTCTCCGAACTGTTCCTCTACTGTACACAGTACAGTATTATACACAGTACTTAGCGTTTTCTTTAGAGCAATAAGGAGACCACGTCCTAACCACGAAAACACCGCCTCCGTATTTCACTTTTGGAACTAAACATGATCGCAGGTAATGTTCTCCAAGCATTCACCAAACCCAAACACTTCCATAGTGAAAGGGTACAGTACTGCCTGACATAGAAAATATTTACAACGACATACTTTGTTGTTCTTGTCAGAACAGCGATTCTTGTAGAATAACACCATTTTATTTAATACACTGAAGCCGGATACCAGTATAGGAAAGAAGGACAATTTGTATGTTTAATTATTGAGATGTGCACTTCCTTAAAATAGATCCCTGAATCCAGCTTGGTAATGTTTGTGAATTGAATGAATGGTTGGTTGTCTGCTGACCACAGATAGTGAAGGTAGATTCTGTAGTCATCTTTGAGATGGTTGTCTGGTCACCTTTGACCGAACCAAAGAGAGGAAGTATACCAGAGCACTAGAGGGCCTGGAATGTGGCTGACCAATACGGTGGCAACGTCCTCCCTCCCCCACTTCTGCGGAAGTGCGGGATGACCGGATGAACAGCCATGTTTCAGCACTCTGTCTCTGGTTCCTGAGGTGTGAAGACGTGCTCTATGTGTGCTCCAGTAAAACGAATTTAAATGAAAATGGTACGCATGTGGAATATTTAAGAGTAAATAAATTAATAATTTCTCTTTTCAGAAACTTTTGGTGGGAGCCTCATGTAAATTGTTCGGAAAAAGATAGGCAGGTAAGAAATTTATGGGAAACATAGGATTCTTCAGGAGTGACAAAGAAACCACGTGTTGTAATTATAAGACGAAATACTAGCGTAAGGTAGTATTAAGATGAAATACTTCCATCTGTATATCTAAGTTGAAAATAATTAAGATTTCCGTGTGCAGACTCTTGATTTAGAGACAAGCACTTCCACGTGGTGAATACAGTGTGAGTCTGAACCTAACAATGAGACAATAAAAAGTATTAGAAGTGCTTGTCCTAGCATTCAGTTGAGGATCCGTGTGTGAGATAAATAAGATACCAAAACTCCATACGAGTGACGCCAGCTTGATATTCAGATATTGTGAGAGTGAATTAAGGTGAGTCAGCCATCTACCCGGCAACTTCATGTGGGCTGCATTTCACATGGAGATGTGCATAAATCCTCCAGAGTTTGTGGTAGGATAATTATTAAAAGGGTCAGTGACTTGTGAATCTGGGATGACTATTGTTTGATGTGAGAAAGCGGAACGAGTCGAAAACCAAACATTTTATTTTTAGAGATGTGTTTTACACTGTCAGTGAGATTTATTATGTGTAATTAATCTGTGTAATTTGCATGCGACAGTAGTGAATTTAGTGGGTCAAGCATGATTTTTCCTAGTACAGCACGAAAGTCAGTAAATTCATTATGTTGCTAATGAATGAGATTACGAGAGTGTGGGAGAGAATGAAGTAACAAAAGATTCCTTACCAATCCAGAAAGTGCACAATAGCAACAGACAGAAACATTACGATACCATAGGATAGTGAAACGCTTATGTCATATCATGCCCATTGGGTGGAAAATCACTTGTTTAGCTATTGTGTAATGCTAAGAATTTTTCAACATTAGCGTGAAAGAATTTATTGTAATAAAATAGGAGATATATGAGACAAATAGTGGTCTTGATTATTGAGTTGTGGGTAGCCATTTTGTTGACGTATTTTACCATAACCTCCATTTTCTTGCTGGGATGTCTAAGCTTTGGATAAAATATATACCACAGGAAGGAAAGGTGGCCTTGCCAGGGTGGAGTTAGCCCATCAGAAATGTGCACTGCCTATTAGTCAGATGCGTTATCCATTCCGTTGCATTAAAAAGTAAGGACGAGAATAAATTATAGCTTAACTGATAGGCACTAGGACTCATATTTCAAGCATAGTTGCAGTGGGTATGACAAGGATTTCTGGTCAGATGAGTATCGGGTAATATCAACAGAAGCAGAAAATCGTATAACAGGTGTAGGATTCGTTATGAATAGGAACGTAGGGCAGAGGGTGTGTTACTGTGAGCAGTTCAGTGACCGGGTTGTTCTAATCAGAATCGACAGCAGAGCAACACCGACAACGATAGTTCAGGTATACATGCCGACGTCGCAAGCTGAAGATGAACAGATAGAGAAAGTGTATGAGGATATTGAAAGGGTAATGCAGTATGTAAAGGGGGACGAAAATCTAATAGTCATGGGCGACTGGAATGCAGTTGTAGGGGAAGGAGTAGAAGAAAAGGTTACAGAGGATATGGACTTGGGACAAGTAATGAAAGAGGAGAAAGACTAATTGAGTTCTGTAACAAGTTTCAGCTAGTAATACCGAATACCCCGTTCAAGAATCACAAGAGGAGGAGGTATACTTGGAAAAGGCCGGGAGATACGGGAAGATTTCAATTAGATTACATCATGGTTAGACAAAGATTCCGAAACCAGATACTGGATTGTAAGGTGTACCCAGGATCAGATATAGACTCAGATCACAATATAATAGTGATGAAGAATAGGCTGAAGTTCAAGACATTAGTCAGGAAGAATCAATACGCAAAGAAGTGGAATACGGAAGTACTAAGGAATGACGAGATACGTTTGAAGTTCTCTAACGCTATAGATACAGCAATAAGGAATAGCGCAGTAGGAAGTACAGTTGAAGAGGAATGGACATCTCTAAAAAGGGATATCACAGAAATTTGGAAGGAAAACATAGGTACAAAGAAGGTAGCTGCGAAGAAACCATGGGTAACAGAAGAAATACTTCAGTTGAATGATGAAAGGAGGAAGTACAAACATGTTCCGGGAAAATCAGGAATACAGAAATACAAGTCGCTGAGGAATGAAATAAATAGGAAGTGCAGGGAAGCTAAGACGAAATGGCTGCAGGAAAAATGTGAAGACATCGAAAAAGATATGATTGTCGGAAGGACAGACTCAGCATACAGGAAAGTCAAAACAACCTTTGGTGACATTAAAAGCAACGGTGGTAACATTAAGAGTGCAACAGGAATTCCACTGTTAAATGCAGAGGAGAGAGCAGATAGGTGGAAAGAATACATTGAAAGCCTCTATGAGGGTGAAGATTTGTCTGATGTGATAGAAGAAGAAACAGGAGTCGATTTAGAAGAGATAGGGGATCCAGTATTAGAATCGGAATTTAAAAGAGCTTTGGAGGACTTACGGTCAAATAAGGCAGAAGGGATACATAACATTCCATCAGAATTTCTAAAATCATTGGGGGAAGTGGCAACAAAACGACTATTCACGTTGGTGTGTACAATATATGAGTCTGGCGATATACCATCTGACTTTCGGAAAAGCATCATCCACACAATTCCGAAGACGGCAAGAGCTGACAAGTGCGAGAATTATCGCACAATCAGCTTAACAGCTCATGCATCGAAGCTGCTTACAAGAATAATATACAGAAGAATGGAAAAGAAAATTGAGAATGCGCTAGGTGACGATCAGTTTGGCGTTAGGAAAAGTAAAGGGACGAGAGAGGTAATTCTGACGTTACGGCTAATAATGAAAGCAAGGCTAAAGAAAAATCAAGACACTTTCATAGGATTTGTCGACCTGGAAAAAGCGTTCGACAATATAAAATGGTACAAGCTGTTCGAGATTCTGAAAAAAGTAGGGGTAATCTATAGGGAGAGACGGGTCATATACAATATGTACAACAACCAAGAGGGAATAATAAGAGTGGACGATCAAGAACGAAGTGCTCTTATTGAGAAGGGTGTAAAACAAGGCTGTAGCCTTTCGCCCCTACTTTTCAATCTGTACATCGAGGAAGCAATGATGGAAATAAATGAAAGGTTCAGGAGTGGAATTAAAATACAAGGTGAAAGGATATCAATGATACGATTCGCTGATGACATTGCTATCCTGAGTGAAAGTGAAGAAGAATTAAATGATCTGCTGAACGGAATGAACAGTCTAATGAGTACACAGTATGGTCTCAGAGTAAATCGGAGAAAGACGAAGGTAATGAGAAGTAGTAGAAATGAGAACAGCGAGAAACTTAACATCAGGATTGATGGTCACGAAGTCAATGAAGTTAAGGAATTCTGCTACTTAGGCATTAAAATAACCAATGACGGACGGAGCAAGGAGGACATCAAAAGCAGACTCGCTATGGCAAAAAAGGCATTTCTGGCCAAGAGAAGTCTACTAATATCAAATACCGGCCTTAATTTGAGGAAGAAATTTCTGAGGATGTGCGTCTGGAGTACAGCATTGTATGGTAGTGAAACATGGACTGTGGGAAAACCGGAACAGAAGAGAATCAAATCATTTGAGATGTGGTGCTGTAGACGAATGTTGAAAATTAGGTGGACTGATAAGGTAAGGAATGAGGTGGTTCTACGCAGAATCGGAGAGGAAAGGAATATGTGGAAAACACTGATAAGGAGAAGGGACAGGATGATAGGACATCTGCTAAGACATGAAGGAATGACTTCCATGGTACTAGAGGGAGCTGTAGAGGACAAAAACTGTAGAGGTAGACAGAGATTGGAATACGTCAAGCAAATAATTGAGGACGTAGGTTGCAAGTGCTACTCTGAGATGAAGAGGTTAGCACAGGAAAGGAATTCGTGGCGGGCCGCATCAAACCAGTCAGTAGACTGATGACCAAAAAAAAAAAAAAAATGATAATCATGAAAATATTTCCAATGTACGAATAATAAAAGCTTCCCAAGCCACTCATCTAGTAGGGCTCACTACTAAATGACACAGAATGGAATCCTCCCAATTGAATTTCCATAGGGTCGAGCATAATTCATCATTCCAAATAACTCGTTTCGTCACTCACTGTCCTGCAGCGTCGCTCTTTTCGCCATCTCAAACGTTGCCTTACGAAGAACTGCTCGATCGTTGTAATCCATTGTTTTTAACTCAATACGCATGTTTGACATGCAAGCTTGACCACTGGTAGCACTTTGAAACTCACGAGTGATGTGTCCAGCTGATTTCTTGCGATTTTTTACACCACCCTATGCAATGTTCGATAGTCCCTGTTCGTCATTACATGAGGTCTGCCTGGTCTTAAGTTGGGACATAAAGTCGCGCAGGAGGCCAGCGATCATGATGTAAAAACTGACAAAAAATCTTATATCAGCGCTAAACGAGTCACTTGAAATAGACTGGTTGCTTGTTCAGAAATTTTATACAGACGCGTTTCGGGCTCAGACCATGTTTTGAATATCGGGTATAATTGCCTTCATACAAAGTATAGCATCACATCCGTCCTTACCATCAGTGCTCAATTGAGCATAAACGATACGTGCAATTTCAAGATGGAGAAAGCATGTAACGTCAAAGAAAAGTATGCTTTGTGAAGTCTGCACAGAGATACAGTAGGCAAAGTGGGGTTGGATAGAGGCAGAGAGAGGAACAGAGCAGATGGGATAGCAGAGGCCTAGAAGTTGCAGTTACCATCAACAGTGACAGAGTGTCTATGAAGTGTACAAAGTGGGGTGTTCTGGTGGTTAAGATAAAGGGTTTTGACGGGCAGTAGGATTCAAATGCCGGTCCCACCATCCACATTCACTAAACTCTAAACTCCGTCCGAACAGACCCTGGAAGGCCCAATGGTACCGACCGGCAGCCGTGTCATCCTCACCCCACTGTTGTCACTGGATGCGGCTATGGAGGGGCATGTGGTCAGCACACCGTTCTCCCGGCCGTATGTCAGTTTACGACATCGGAGTCGCTTCTTCTCAATCAAGTAGCTCCTCAGTTTGCCTCACAAGGGCTGAGTGCACCCCGCTTGCCAACAGCACTCGGCAGAGCGGATGGTCACCCATCCAAGTGTTAGCCCAGCCCGACAGTGCTTAACTTCGGTAATCCGACGGGAACCGGTGTTAACACTGCGGCAGGGCCGTTGGCATCCACACTCAAGTTTCAAGTGGTATTCCAAAATCGAGTAAGGCGAATACCCAGATGTGTTTTGAAAAGGTTCATAATGGTTCAAATGTCTCTAAGCACTATGGGACTTAACATCTGAGGTCATCAGTCCCCTAGACTTAGAACTACTTAAACCTAACTAACATAAGGACATCACAAACATCTATGCCCAAGGCAGGATTCGAACCTGCGATCGCAGCTTTTGAGAAGGACATCGCCGGTTTCTGTCCATCTCCTTGTCCATTCCTAGCCTGTTCTCCATATCTAATGACACCGTTGTCTACTGGACCTCTTTGCTTTTGGAGGAAACTTCATATCGAATACTACAGAAACTGTACCCTCACGTTCCCATAAGCAAAAGCGACAGAAGTTTCATGAGATTTTCATGGTCGTTATTAATCATGTAACACGATATCATAGTCGCCCCGTATAACTTTTTGGTGAACGTTTGGTTGTAATTTTGGAAATTATGTATGTAAAAATCCGTAAAATTATTGTGTATACTATATCGTATGAAATTACATCGCTCAGAGCATGATAGCGACTTAGTACATTGCAGTTGTCAAGGTTAACTAAGAACCAGATGCCTCGCAGAACAGTCCGTGACACGTACACTTTGCCTGAAAGGCGTGTCATTTCCAAGAGTCTGTTGAGTACATTTGACAGAATGTTGGTAGCGGACAGTACATGGTAGGCCTGCGTATTAGATGTGTGAGGTACTAGTTGTCATGTACATAGCACTCAGTACTGGCAGTGGTCATTGTACTCGGAAAAAAGGAATTCCACTCTTAATCATTATTATCCAGAGTCGCTCGATTAAGAGGGGGAAACCACATTACGAGATTACAAATATCCAATTTTTTATTGCATAAATCGTTAGCTTAACTATCCAAGAATATGCTGTTAAAATTTCAAAGCGAAATTCTCATTCGTTTAGATTTTATGAGCATGGAACCGAGTGAACATCGGGTATAGGCTCCAATATATGAAGATTTGTCAAGGGATGAATTACTGGAGAGATGTTTAGGTGGCCACACACAAAATGTTAATGAAAGTTTTAATTCCACTATTTGGCGATTAGCTCCTAAACACTTACACTCCGGACTAAAAGTTGTTGAATTGGCATCGTATTTAGCAGCGGGCTTATTCAGTGAAAGGAATTCATCCCTTCTGATGGTCATGAACGAGGCATGAATTGTAATGGGCACGCAAAGCTTCAATTATGCCGAACAAATGTATAACCAGCGCGTCAGTCGGAAGAATCGACAGTAGTTTATTGAATCGAAGGAAGGTCGGAAGGCTCGGAAAGCACTGCTGCAGGCGCAGAACGGAGCCTATGGGGAAAAAGGATACTATATGGTGCTGGTATCACAGATTAATCAGCAAGCATTTTACATTATAGTTAACTTCCTTCAATTTCTAGTTTCCAAGAATTTATTTTTCAAAAGCGTTTATCTCGAAATGAATTTTTTCACATTTGCTTGCAGTCTAACTCAAAAAGTATAGACCCGATCATTATGAAATTGATAGGATGATTCTTTATAAAATTACAAATTCTATGAACAACTTGTGAGATGATATCATGATTTTAAGGGTATTTTTCTTTGCATAATTAGATAAAAAATCGTGATAATGGAAGAAAATTGTTCCAAACGCCTACAAAACTTTTAATTTTTAATATTTTCACCTGCATATTCTTATAAAGTGAGTTATTAATGTAAAATCAAAACCCATTTTATTTCAAATTGAAATCGGAATAGCTACATTGCACACAATTGGAGAGCTATACTCACAATCTTCAGCGGACATCAGAGCGTAACTTTGTTCTTTTTGGCTGAACTTTTTTTTAAAAAAAAATCACAAAAACTGTTCGGAATATGAATGAAATGATGTAGAAATTGATTAAATTCTAATTAGTTCTTTCTACCCAAAAAAAATCCCAAAAAATCAGTGTCAAACAGCCTCCTAATGTGGTTTCCCCCTGAAGGGAGAGTCTGCTGAAACACTGTCGTCGTTCACCATACGATAACATCAATTCTACACGTCATTGTCACGGACATCATCTAAGTAAGAACAGTGATGTAGATTTTAGACAATATAGCTGCGTAGTATTAGTCGTTTCTCAAAACTTCTTCCGCTCCATTAGGCCGTCTGGTTCAGCAACCGTATGTAGAATATTTGAACGGAAAACAGTCTTAGTTGCAGCTTATTCTTATATTAACCCCACGTTACGGTTACTAGGGGCATTAACGCATTGTTAATAAAAAATAAGTTGCAACCAAGCCAGTTTTTAATTTTTTAAAAGTTTTTATTACAATACAGTTTTGTCTAGCTGTAAATTAGCTGCAAATTATTATTTTTGCTAACTCATTGTTACATGGGTTAGGAACCTGTTCCATATCATCCCAAATGGAAGTGGGAATATTATTACGAATAAAAAGTGAAATAAAAAGAGTCTTATCACATTCCAATAATTTTACTTCTGTCGTAAATTTAGTAAAAGACATACATTTTTGTCTGGCAGATTCCGTCCAGATCACAGACATTTTTTGCTATATAGAGTGGCTAATTACCTGGGCGCTTATTAATTCATAACTGAGTAACATTAAAAATAAAAAATAGACAAAATATTTTTTTAAAAAGGCGTTATTTATCTATGGTTTGGTAGTACTGTGTGCCTTATTTAATGCTTGGTGTGAGATTTTCAGTATTGTTTTCTCTTTTGTTGTTGAAATAACATAAAAAATAATTTACTGACTGATCTCAAACAGTTTTGATCAGATTAGTTCAGCAAACTTTGTAACGACAAGCGGTCATGTGTAGCAATGTCTGGTGCATTGTTACGTATCGTTATTCATTTTCTGTAGCAAGTGCACAGATTTGCCAATACGTAGTCAGTCTTCTGAAGGGCTTGATGCGGCCCCCCATGAATTCCTTTCCTGCACCAACCTCTCCGTCTAGAGAAGAACTTGCATCCTACGTCCTCAATTACTTGTTGGATGTATTTCAATCTCTGACTACCTCTACAGATTTACAGCCTGTAGCTCCCCCTAGTACCATGGAAGTCATTGTGTGTGTTCAAATGTGTGTGAAATCTTATGGGACTTAACTGCTAAGGTCATCAGTCCCTAAGCTTACATACTAATTAACCTAAATTATCCTAAGGACAAACACACACACACACACACACACACACACACACCCTTGCCCGAGGGAGGACTCGAACCTCCGCCGAGACCAGCCGTACAGTCCATGACTGCAGCGCCTTAGTGGAAGTCTTTCCCTAGTGTCTTAAAAGACATCCTCTCATCCTGTTCCTTCTTCTTGCTAGTGTCTCCATAGACAATCCTATTCTCGTCGATTCCGTGAAGAACCTCCTCATTCCTCAACTTATCAGCCCACTAATTTTCGACATTCTTCTGTAGCACCACATCTGAGATGGATCGATTCTCTTTAGTTTTCCCATAGTCCATGTTTCACTATCATACAAATCTGTGCTCCAGACGTACATTCTCAGAAATTGTTCCTCATATTAACGCCTATGTATGGATGCAGTAGACATCTGTAGACATCAAGAATGCACTCTCTGTCTGTGTTAGTCTGCTTTTTATGTCCTCCTTTCTTCGTCCGTCATCGGTTATTTTGCTTGCAAGCTATCAGAATCCCTTAACTTCACCGACTTCGTGATCACCAATTATGATGTTAGGTTTCTCGTTGTTCTCATTTCTTCTGCTTCTCGCTACTTTGTCCTTTTCCGATTTATCCCAATCCATATTCCGCACTCAGTACACTGTGCGTTCCATTCAACGCATCCAACAATTTTTCTTCACTTTCAGTGATAGCAATGTCATCAGCGGATCTTCGCTATATACAGTGTGTTACAAAACGGTACGGCCAAACTTTCAGGAAACATTCCTCACACAAAAGTACAGAAAAGATGTTATGTGGACATGTGTCCGGAAACGCTTAATTTCCATGTTAGAGCTCATCTTAGTTTCGTCAGTATGTACTGTCCTTCCTCGATTCACCGCCAGTTGGCCCAATTGAAGGAAGGTAATGTTGACTTCGTTGCTTGTGTTGACATGCGACTCATTGCTCTACAGTACTAGCATCAAGCACATCAGTACGTAGCATCAACAGGTTAGTGTTCGTCACGAACGTGGTTTTGCAGTCAGTGAAATGTTTACAACTGCGGAGTTGGCAGATGCCTATTTGATGTATAGATTAGCACGGGGCAATAGCTGTGGCGCGGTACTTTTGTATCGAGACAGATTTCCAGAACGAAGGTGTCCCGACGGGAAGACGTTCGAAGCAATTGATCGGCGTCTTAGGGAGCACGGAACATTCCAGCCTATGACTCGCGACTGGGGAAGACCTAGAACGACGAGGACACGTGCAATGGACGAGGCAATTCTTCGTGCAGTTGACGATAACCCTTATGTCAGCGTCAGATAAGTTGCTGCTTTACAAGGTAACGTTGACCAAGTCACTGTATGGAGAGTGCTGCGGGAGAACCAGTTGTTTCCGTACCATGTACAGCGTGTGCAGGCACTATCAGCAGCTGATTGGCCTCCACCGGTACACTTCTGCGAATGGTTCTTCCAACAATGTGTCAATCCTCATTTCAGTGCCAATGTTCTCTTTACGGATGAGGCTTCATTCCAACGTGATCAAATTGTAAATTTTCACTATCAACATGTGTGGGCTGACGAGAATCCGCACGCAATTGTGCAATCAACACAGATTTTCTGTGAACGTTTGGGCAGGCATTGTTGGTGATATCTTGATTGGGCCCCATGTTCTTCCACCTACTCTCAATGGAGCACGTTATCATGATTTCATAGGGGATACTCTACCTGTGCTGATAGCACATGTGCCTTTACAAGTTCGACACAACATGTGGTTCATGCACGATGGAGCTCCTGCACATTTCAGTCGAAGTGTTCGTACGCTTCTCAACAACAGATTCGGTGACCGATGGACTGGTAGAGGCGTACCAATTCCATGGCCTCCACGCTCTCCTGACCTCAACCCTCTTGACTTGCATTTATGGGGGCATTTGAAAGCTCTTGTCTACGCAACCCCGGTACCAAATATAGAGACTCCTCGTGCTCGTATTGTGGACGGCTGTGATACAATACGCCATTCTCCAGGGCTGCATCAGCGCATCAGGGATTCCATGCGACGGAGGGTGGATGCAT
This sequence comes from Schistocerca cancellata, assembly GCF_023864275.1. Classification (NCBI taxonomy): domain Eukaryota; kingdom Metazoa; phylum Arthropoda; class Insecta; order Orthoptera; family Acrididae; genus Schistocerca; species Schistocerca cancellata. Next base: position 593,500,170 of record NC_064630.1, on the reverse strand, counting down.
GTATCCTCGCTAACGGATGACATTTTGAACATTTCCTGTAACAAAGTGTTTGAAGTCACGCTGGTACGTTCTGTTGCTGTGTGTTTCCATTCCATGATTAATGTGATTTGAAGAGAAGTAATAAAATGAGCTCTAACATGGAAAGTAAGCGTTTCCGGACACATGTCCACATAACATATTTTCTTTCTTTGTGTGTGAGGAACGTTTCCTGAAAGTTTGGATGTACCTTTTTGTAACACCCTGTAGATTAAACAGTACGGGCGAAAGACTGACCCTGTCCGTCACCGTTTTTAATCGGAACACTACGTTCTTAGTGATCCAGTCTCATTGTTCCCTCTTGGTTCTTGTACATATGTGTATTACCCATCTTTCCCTAGAGCTAACTCCTATTTTCCTCAGAATTTTGAACATCTTGCCCTGTTTTACATTGTCTAATTTCTAAGTCGGAAAATACTATGAAATGGTCTTGATTTCACTTCGGTCTTTCTTCCATTATCAACCTAAACGTCAGGACTACCTCTCTGGTGCCTTTACCTTTCCTAAAGAGAGATAGATCGTCATCTAACAAATCTTCAATCCTCCTTCCGTTCCTTTGTATATTATTCTTGTAATCTGCTTGCACGCATGATCTTTTAAGGCGGGTAGGACGTCAACTTGTTTGATATGAACTCTTCCAATGCTCTTTTACAGTCTGATTCTGATACTAGATTCCGTTTATGTTTCACATTGACTCCTATTTCTTCTGTCATGCCAGCAGATCAGTCCTCACCCTCATAGAGGCCTTCAATGTACTCTTTCCATGTATCTGCTCTATCCTCTGTGTTTGACAGCGAAATTTCCATTGCACTCCTGACGATACCATTCTTGCTTTTAATTTCATCGAAGGTTGTTTTGACTGTTCTGTACGCTGAGTCACTCCATCCGACTATCATTTCTTTTTCGATTTCTTCATATTTTTCCTGCAGCCATTTCGGCTTGGCTACCTTACACACCCTATTTATTTCATTCTGGAGTGACTGATATTGCTGTATTCGTGTCATTCCCTGAACATTTTTGTACTTCCTTCTTTCGTCGATTAGTTTACGTTTTCTTCCGTTACTCAACGTTTCTTCGCAGTTACCTTGTTTATATGTACGTTTGCCTGTCCAGCATCTGTGATTGCCCTTTATAGAGGCTTCGACTCCTCCTCAGCTGAAGTTTCTGCGTTCAAATGCTACAAAATTAAAATATCTTTGAGAGCAACATTGACATTTTCATATTAGTGTGGGATTTTTGTTTCCAAATCCACAAGTGCCGTAAAGTAAGAAATTCATAATACTTGAGGGAATTTTGGTTCTGACGTTTTAATCACAAAAATCCACGATTTCCACGAAGTAAGAAATTCGTAATACTTGACGGCATTTTGTTTCTGACGTTACAACTACAAAAATACTTTTTTTTTCACCAAACGCGTTTCGCTTTATTGAGATAAAACATCATCAGTGATCTTTAATTAAGTTATTTACGCTTTGATTTGCTCTAAGGCTGGAAAACAGAAAAGCAAATCAAAGTGTAAATAACTTAATTACAGACCACTGATGATGCTTTACCTCTATAAAGCGAAATGCGTCTGATGAAAAAAGCACGCATTTCTTGTAGTTCCAACGATAAAACCAAAATACTTTCAAGAATTGTAAACTACGGACAATATTACCACCTAATGAAGAATTTAAGCAATTCGTAGTTGAAGTACGAGTTCAACTATCACATCTTAAACAGAATTTTGGAGATGTGACCGAAGGTAACTGCGAAGAAACGTTGAAAATGGTTCAAATGGCTCTGAGCACTATGGGACTTAACAGCTGAGGTCATCAGTCCCCTAGAACTTAGAACTACTTAAACCTAACTAACCTAAGGACATCACACACATCCATACCCGAGGCAGGATTCGAACCGGCGACCGTAGCGGGTGCGCGGTTCCAGACTGAAGCGCATAGAACCGCTCGACCACTCCAGCCGGCAGAAACGTTGAGTAACAGCTGATAATATACTAGTTGAGACAGTGTAATTGACACTTAATGGATTGATAATCGTTCTATGCAACAAAATAAGGCGCGGAGCACCGGAATTTATTCGGTCCTAACGTGATCCTTATAACTAATATTAAGTAATGGAGACTTTTAACGCAAGAAAGAGAATTTTGGTGATTACTGCCATTTACGATGTTATTTTGTTTCGGAACAAATGCTCTATCTCCTATCCATCTAAAAAGGGGTACGTAACTATTATGAAGTTATTTATGTGTAAAAGATAGGAGGAACCGTGAAACACAGTGCTGTCATTGATATCGGGTGTGGCAAAAAATGAGTAAGTATGTTGCGTTTCTCTGCCTTCTGTAAACGACATTGCATTGGAACGCGTTTATCCGGCGTGAGAAGCTACATACGTGGAAGGAGAAATATTGTAGGATTGGTTACCACCACTCGATATAGTAGAAGATACATGGTTTATTTCTCAACAAGACAGTGCACCATCACTTCTGGAAAATAACTTGGCGGGTTGGTGTCGATTACGATGCTTTCGCGTCTACCCGGCAGATGTACGTCAGTAGTTGACAAGAACATTAATCCACTCACACGTGATGACGTCACGGTCCTAAATTCATGTGAAATTCGCATTTTAACCACATTCTTTGACATCTTAAACAAAATTTTGAAGATATGACCGAGTGGTATAAGCTCTGAGTGAATTAGAAATATTAATGAGCAAATGTGTATGATTGTTCTCCGAACAAGATATAGTAAGTGTACCTGGTAACACTGACAAAAGAATGTTGAAATATTTGTGATTTACTCACAAGAAACAGGAGTTTTCTTGAAAGTCTACGGAGATAAGTGCTTGAGAAAACTGCACTGCACTAGAAGTTTATTCGCAGGCAGCCGTGCTGGGATAACAGCAGAAGGAGTTCCGAGCAGCAGCGCTCAGAAAAAGGTCGCACCGTCTTCCTTTTAAAATATAAAGATCGCGGAGCTCGCCGAGCTTACAAGTTCTGGCCCGTGGGAGCAATAAATGAGGAGGCGTTGAGCCGCTGCCGCAGTGAAGTTGCCACCTTGGGGGCTGCTGACAACAGCAGTGGAGACAGAACAAGACGTTTAAAGCCGCGGCAGGCGCTGTGCTACGCGGAACAGCCGCCCTGCCAGGGGCAGACGGCGGCGGCAGGCCGAGCAAAGAGCGATTCGCACAGAACCAGTGGTGTATTTACAATCTTGTTTCTCCGCGGGGAGGGGAGCATTCCTTCCATTCTACAACAGCTCAAATTGCAAATTAATTTTATTGATCCATGCTAATTTAATGTTCAAAATTATAAAAATAAAGTATGTCATTGCTTTACATTTGTTTAGTTAGAAAATTAATGACATTACGAAAACGATTTATAAGAGGTTATAAATTACATCATGAAATGAATTTTATAAGGTTATAAGATTTGAATCACTTTAATAAAACATAATCCAGTTGCTAATAGAATTATCTGCACCGATTGTATTAATTGCCTATTTATGTAGTCAAGGCACGTGTTAATTTACAGGGTGACATTTACTGAAATAGAAATAATTCAAAAGCCAAGATCGCTTAAATACTGTTTACTGGATAACCGGTTTCAACACACTAAAGGTGCCATCACCGGATCTTGGCTTTTGAATTATTTCTACAACAGAGTGATCGCCCCACTACGCACTAAAGGTGCCATCACCGGATCTTGGCTTTTGAATTATTTCTACAACAGAGTGATCGCCCCACTACGCACTATGTTTTCACTGAAAATTACTGAACTGTATGGAAATAAACGTAAATTAGTTACAAACTAAGGTGTGCAAACGCTTTATTCAACATGTAAACGTCACTGTAGATATTCGGATTTAGTTTGTGACATGTTCGATACGCCTGTCGTCATTGGCGTTGATGTGGCGCAGACGAATAGCGAAATTCTGGATCACCTGCTGAAGTGTCGGACTATCATTGCTGTCGATGACCTCCTGAACGGCTGTTTTCGGCTCAGCAATGGTTTTGGGGTTATTGTTCTACATCTTGTCATTAAAATGGCCCCACAAAAGGATTAGCATGTGTTCAGATCCGGAGAATATGGCGGCCTATGCCAGTGGCCTCTGGGTACCCCAGAGCCAGATTACGGTCCCCAAAGTGCTCCTCCAGGACATCAAACACTCTCCTGCTTCGATGGGGTCGAGCTCTGTCTTGCATGGACCACATCTTGTCGAAATCAGGGTCATTTTGAATAATGGGAATCAAATCGTCTTCCAGAACCTTCACCTACCGTTCGGTAGTCACCGTGCCGTCAAGGAATATCGCACCGATTATTCCGTGACTGGACATTACACACGACACAGTCACCCCTGGAGGGTGAAGAGACTTCTCGATCGCAAAATAAGGATTCTCAGCCTCCAAATGCGCCAGTTTTGCTTACTGACGAACCCATCCGAATGAAAGTGGGCTTCTTCGCTAAACCAAACCATATTCACATCAGTCCTGTTCGTCAGTTCTGTGGACAATAGCGTTGGCGAAACGCAACCACCTGTTCCATGGTCATGGGGCTTAAGGGCTGATGAATTTGAATTTTGCATGAGAAGAGATGCAGATCTTCAACAACAATTCGTCACAGTGTCTCCCGACTGATTCCCACCTACCGTGCGGCTCGTCTGTTCCATTTCCTGAAGCCGGTTTGAAACACAGTGTGTGTCTTCTCGATGTTTTCAGGCGTTTTCATCTTTTTCGGACGACCGACGCTGCCAACACTGTCGTCACCAACACTACCCGTCCTCTCAAACTTGCGAATCAAATTCTTTATTGTTAGCACACTTGGAACGGTTGTCTTCAGCTTGAACTCGGTCGCAACCTTCCTTTGAGCCGCAGATGGTCTGTTATTGTTCGCATAGTAGGCCATCACAAGCGCTATACACTCAGGCACGCTGTACCGTGACATTTTCATGTGCAAATGGCCGACAACAACAACGCACGTGCGCAAGCGCATACAAATTCCCATCAACCCCCCGACCAACCGCGCCGTTTGAACGTCCTAACTCAAACCGTTGAGAAGTTATGACGATTTTATTTCATATAGTTCAATAATTGTCACCCTGTACTTTGAAGTACACGAATCTGCTTTTGTCTGATACTTTAATACACATAAATAGAGTAAATGATTAAACAATTTAGTAGAAATTTAAGATACAAAAGGAAGATGGCGGTCTCTTTCTTTTGCCATATCATTTATCACAGTTTGTCCAACAGTCCTTTCTGTTCCATGAATTGTCATCATGGGAGCCAACCCAGATGTGCCTTGCTAGCTGTATTCCTTAGGTATAACTTGATTCTCTTAAGGGCAAAGAAACTGCGCTCATTCGTGGCCGTTGTCAATAGTGCAGTTGCCACGAGCTGGAGAAACTGAAACACATTACGGTAGATCCGACGGTCGCAGACAGACAAAGCTTCCACTGCGTTCTGAGGCAACAGCTCCAGTCGACTCAGATGTTGGTGGGAGTTCCAACTCAGTCGCTGTCGTTGTTAAATCCGTGATTAATGGGACAGACAAAGCTTCCACTGCGTTCTGAGGCAACAGCTCCAGTCGACTCAGATGTTGGTGGGAGTTCCAACTCAGTCGCTGTCGTTGTTAAATCCGTGATTAATGGGTCTGTTGTATAAAATGAATGGAGTTTCGTACTTCCATCAATGATACCTATATCTTCAGTTTTTCGTGGCAGAAGACAAAGCTGTTAATAGGGACACAATTTGTCAATAACCGATCCTGCACTAAACTAATGAACGCTTCTAGAAAGAGTGTGAACACAGACACCTTGTAGTAACCGTCAACATCATTACCTGTGTCCTGACTTGCTTGGTAGAAATGCGTGGTTGCTTGATTTCATCACCATTGGTGCGAAGCTAATTCCTTGGCTTCTAAGAAAAGCCGGCTGAAAGTATCATCAGCATCTTCTATCATTGCCAGCAGTTCCCTTTAGAGATTCCCGGATATGTTGATTAAGTCTGCAAAATCTATATCTTGGCGCTGTAGCTGACAACAGATGGTCTTCCCCCTCCCTCTTCTCGCGCCTCCCTCTTCCCTAGCGTAAGGATTTCAGTAAATATAAACGAGCAGACGGCAAAATCTACCTTGGTGATAGCTGCTAACAGAATCATGGCATCATGAGGTGTGATCTTGTTGTCAAATGCTAGAACCATCCCCAGGGCTGAAACAACACATCCATATTCTTCCTTGAAGTCTCGTGCACTACAAAGATGTTCATCCATCTAGTAGGTATGGGTACGCTTCAAACTCCTGACTCCAACATTGGTTAATGATTCAAGGGCATCCTTTAATACCTGCCCACACTTTGGTGGCCCAAAGAAATTACGTACCATTTCTGGTGTTCATAGTGAGTTCCTGATTATTGGAATGTTGCATGTGTTGATGACTACCAAACTGAAATTATGAGCTGCACAATGAGAATATACTGTTAATGGGTATGAATGCATTAGTTCCACGGGCTTTTCCAGACATGGATACCGTCATAGCCCTCTCGTAAAAATGAAACATGAAGCACAAATTTTACAAAGTTTTCAGTTATAGACTCACCTAATCCTTTATCAGTCACATAAAATACTGGAACAAATTGCAGGTAATCTTCAGCAAATCTTGAGATCCAGGGAACAAAGAGAAAGTTGCTCTATTCCAGCAGCTCAACAGTTTTATCCGAAAAAACCTTGAAACCTTTGGCAACATTAATGCGCTGCGAAATCCTTCCCAGGAGTTGGTTATTCATGCAACTGATGGTCTTATTTTGGACTTCGGCACTAATGTAGATGACCAGTTTACCAGTTCCTTCCAGACTTGCTCGTAGGTTTTCGTCACCTTCCACGCGATATTTTAGAATGGCGTGAAAGTTACCCATGTTCTTATAATCTTGTTTGTCAACTTCAGTCGGCCAGAAGTTCCCATGTTCCTTTAGTGCTATCCCCTGATGTCGACAGATAATCTCCGCCTCGATAATAGGGACCATGCGTTTTTGTTTTCTTCCCACCCCCTCACCCCTTTCTACACAAAGCCCTAGTCTAGGCAGTGTTTTATAGCTTTTGTCTTGTTTATCATCATGTGAATAAAATTGTCACCACTGATTACAGCAGCCTTATGACAAGCGTTGATCACATGGATGTTGAAATATTCAAGTACATGCTTCCACTTCGAGCTCCTACATTTTGCTAGCGAAAAAAGGCACAGTACTTACGGAAGACACGCTTTGGGATAGTATACTAACCAAAAATATTTCTCCATGCAACTTAGGTTGAACTTAAGACATTATCCACTTTTCAAAGTGAGGGGAAATTTTACTTTGCGTGAGGCACAAAAAGGTTTCATGCGGTCATCAACTGTTTCGTTACTTGACAGCAAAGACTCACGTCATACACCTGGTGGTGGAGTGTCAGAGCTTGAAGTGTCGATGAAAGATGTGGATTTTGCTTTTGATTTTACTTCAGGACCCCACAAAGGTCATTTTGAATTAGCAGTAATGCTTCTATTGTTTGACAACAGCAGCGGCAGCTACTGTGGTGATTATCCATTTTCCGGGCCGAGAGGGCAGACTTTCTTCTAGTCTTGGTGTTTTGGAGAAATAGTTCAAAATGTTTGATCTTTTTGCTTTACAATGCATTGTCTTAGCTCTCAGAAATCAAAATTTCACTACACTAAATTCAATAACACTGGCCTTCACAACAGTGTCGCAACAACAATTTAACAACTGGTAACGCAGAAAATCGTTAAAGAAACAAACTAGAACATTTCCTGGTCAGCTAATACTCCAACAATGTGTCCACCGCCTCTATAATGCACCTTATTTTTGTATTTATTAACGTTCATGTACGTGTGTGTGTATTTGTATGCATTGAACCGGGAACCTAGAAACGAGGAAGAGGCTTCGTCCTGCCGTAGCCCTCAGTGGTTCACAACCCCGTAACGGACTACAGCAGTCCACTCACCTCATCGCCGCCCCACACCGAACCCAGGGTTATTGTGCTTACTGTGCGGTTCGGCCCCCAGTGGACACGCCCCCCCCCCCCCCCCCTCTCGCCCAGGAACGTCACATACCAGAAGAGTGTAACCCCAAATGTTTGCGTGGTAGAGTAATTATGGTGTACGCGTACTTGGAGACAGTGTTTGCGCGGCAATCGCCGACACAGTGTAACTGAGGCGGAATAAGGGGAACCAGCCTTCATTCTCCGAGGCAGATGGAAAACCGCCTTAAAAATCATCCACAGGCTGGCCGGTATACCGAACCTCGACACTAATCCGCCGGACAGATTCGTGCCAGGGGCCGGCACGACTTCCCGCTCGGAAGCAGCGCGTGAGACCGCGCAGCTAGCTGGGCGGGCTTCATGTACAGGCACTTTGTTTTTAGTTCACCAAAGATGTTAAATTGATATTACGAAAAGAACACTGAAAACATGTAATGGAGCATCCTGTTTAAATGAACAAGCTTTAATGCTTTAAAAAAGCTTTATTTACTATTAACCAATCACGTTCAACCATACCAGTTATCGACGATTCTCTTTTGTGCAGACATTCTTTCGTAAACAGTCTGTCGTTCACATTGTAGCAGCATAAAAACTTCTTCTTCGCATAACGAAGCAGAGGTGTTGTCAACCATTGTTTTCTGCTCACAGTATTACAACATTATGTGCAGGTGTGTAAGAAAAACATGTCTATTATTTCACGTATCGTAAGGAGGGGGTGCTTAAGCCCGTAAGCCCCTCCCCCTTAAATACCACTGCACAACAGGCTACAGCGGTTGTAGAGGCTTAAAGGCGCTTTATACAACAAACATATGCTACCCATGTGTTCTGAGTCAATCTGAAATGCTGGATTAGATTTATTGTAATAGAGCCGGCCGGATTGGCCGAGCAGTTCTAGGCGCTACAGTCTGGAACCGTGTGACCGCTACGGTCGCAGGTTCGAATCCTGCCTTGGGCATGGATGTGTGTGAAGTCTTTAGGTTAGTTAGGTTTAAGAGTTCTAGTTCTAGGGGACTGATGACCTCAGAAGTTAAGTCCCTTAGTGCTCAGAGCCATTTGAACCATTGTAATAAAACAACGATTCTTCTTCAACTACACAGCGTTTCTTCGGGAAGAAGAAAAGGTGAAGTAACATATTGTCTCCTATCTGAAACCTGGTAGTCAAGGGAAGGCAGGATTCTGTTACGATTGTGGACGGGGCCGTAATGAGTTACAATTAGTTGCTTTTACAGTTAGGCACAATTTATTTTAAATAGTAATTCCAGACTCAACAATAAATACAAATACCACACGTATTAATGAAGGAATAAACAACTGTGTAAATAATAGTGTTTTCAGTGAGTTACACTTTAGCAAATCACCATTAAATACAGATACAGTAAATAATGTTTTAAAAGCAAGCCACTGTGATATGGGCAGATGGCCTTACATGCCAAGAATGGCAATAAATTAAAAATTGTTTATAACTCGCTGCAATTTACAACTTACAGGTATTGCAATATTAAAGGTAAGTCGCGACAAACACAGCAGAAGGCATGGGCTGAAGGAGCGTTACACTGAATTACTGGCCGCCAGACCATTTATAACACACATGTCTTACAAGAACCGAGGGGCCACAGACGGTACTCCAGGAATGGACCTCTAAGAAGGTCCGGCAACAAACACTTTCGCGAGCGATGAGATAGGCAGCCAAGAGTTGCATTCACTTCACAAGGTGGTAACTCAGACTAGTGACAGTCTAACGAATGAGCAATGATAATCTTGCTGAAGCTACTTGACGTCCGATAAACCAAATGCTACGATGGAACAATATACCAAGGCCGGAACCGTCGGTCTGCACTATGTCCCAAGAATACTGTGTTTAGAGCGCCCGGAAAGAGGAAGGAACCACTACCACCAGAGTAGAAGTATCACCAACCAGCCTACAATCAAGAAAGCTGTCAAAACACAGACACGCCAAACGGTCGCACTCCACTCGCTGCTCTTCGCCTCGGCGACACTAGGAGCAGCAGCACGAACCCAAGTCACTGGAGAATCGCGAGATATCACAATGGTGCAATGCACTCATCTTAAAGCTTACCGGATCCGGTTTACGACGAGGTCGTGCACCTTCGTGACCACAGCCCTTCCATCCGGCAGTCCATGCGTGCCACCAGCGATCCCGGCGTGTTTGGCACTGCGCGGACATGGCTCCTCCTGAGTCACTAGCCGAACTGACCCACTCACACGACCCGGAAAAACAACGACGTCGCCCCAAAGATAGGGCAACTGTTACTACATATCGATAACCGCCGTTGCTGCCACTAGCGGACAGGCAACGCTTACGAAACCGAGTGCCGCCAGTCGAAACGAGAAGAAGGCAAACAACCGCAACCATACCAACTAAACTTAGATACTGTCTGACTTTCAACAAAGGCCGGAAACCCACAAACAGCACCAACGCGAGCCGCAGCACGGCTCAATCTAAATCATATTAATAGGTTTTGCTTTCTTTTTTAGCATAAAAGCCTGCATATCTCTGTACTTTTCCTACAGAAGCTTATCTGATAGGCCTACTCATGAAATCTGAAACAATGAATTATATTTGTGGCGGCGCTGGGATTCGAAAGAAGGTCTCCTGCATACCAGGTAGATGCGCTATCTGCTGCGCCTTACTTACGTACGGCTCCAATTGCTGCACGGCATACTCCAATATGTCTCTCTCGTCGATGCAAATTCCAATTAAAGCTTCAGCCTATTACTGTTCCCTTATCAACTCGCATCAATATTGCAGAGGCTCTCCGAAACTGAAACAGCATCTTAGCAATGGTCGAAATGGGATTAATCCTGCCTGTACCTCAGGTATAGGTGATATACTAGAGTTGATATTCCTGAGACATTGAGTCTCACTTTTACCTACGATAATGATGTGGTTTAAAGCAATCAACTATAATTTGTACCAGCAATGGGATGTAAACACGGGGTATCCTGATTATTTGCCAAATGAGCTATCCACTGCACAACGCTGGTACTACAGCTGCCACAGCTGCACAAAATACCTAGTGCTGGTACAAATTTTAGGTCATTGCTTCAACCTACATCATTATCGTAAATAAAGGTTGCCTGAGGTACAGGCAATATTAACCCCATTTCGCTAATTCTAAGGTGTTATTCCAGTTTTGGAGAGCCTCTATAAGCTGATGCCAGTTTAGAAGAGGATCAGTAACGGGCTGAGGAGTCAATTGGAGTTTGTATTGCCTTGAGAGACGTGCTAGGATATTCCGTGCAGCAGTGGTAGCTGCAGTGTCAGTTTGGCGCAAGGGATACCGCATCTGTCTAATTAACAGGAGGCCTGGGATAGAATCCTGGTGCTAGAACAAATCACAGTTCATTGCTTCAGCCAACACCATTAACGTAGGTCAAAGTGGGACCAAATATGTCTCAGGAATATCAACTCCACATGATTATTTTATCTGACAGTGTGCAGTATTTGTTCACCTTAGGAGACATCACAAAAGATCATGGCTCACAGTTCAACGTGTTTCAGTTTAAGAGGCTACAAAATATTAAGACAGTTAGTAGATAAAATACTTAGTACTAAAGCATAAAGACTAGGAACATACAGTAATGTTGTTAATATTGTGGTCTACAGTCCGAAGACTGGTTTGATGTATCTCTCCATCTAGTCTACCCCGTGAAGCTGCTTCATCTCTGAATAACTGCAGTGACCCACATCCATTTGAAGCTGCCTATTGTGTTCGTATCTAGGTCTCTATATCTAATTTTTACCCACATATTTTCGTTTCTTGCCAAACGGACAATTCCTTGATTTATCAGGATGTGTTCTATCAAACGATTTCTTCTTTTAGCCAAACTTTGCCATAAATTTGTTTTCTCCATCTGTTGTAGTTCAATTTCTGAAGTCTTAATGTATCAGATGGCTCTGAGCACTGTGGGACTTAACTTCTGAGGTCATCAGTCCCCTATAACTTAGAACTACTTAAACCTAACTAACCTAAGGACATCACACACATCCAGGCCCGAGGCATGATTCGAACCTGCGACCGTAGCAGTCGCGCCGTTCCGGACTGAGGCACCTAGAAGCGCTCAGCCAACGCCGCCGGCTGAAGTCTTAATCTGTCAACTTAGTGCCTTGTAATGGAGCACGTTGAAACATAATTTTTAAAATAGCAACTAGCTTGATAGTTTATAATTACTATTGTACAGCATTATACAAGAAGCTTACTGTTTTCTTGGGCACTGGGTGTTGGAATACGAAACTTTTCGTATTTTGGAAACTCTCAAGTACAGGAAAAGATTACCATTAGAAATCGCATTATTTTTTCTTTTATTTTCTCTTCTGTAACACCTAAAATTGGGGAACAAGTACTGTTATAAGAAAATGTAACACCTACAAACGTCCTTTAGATTTCATTTAATGTGTAGCTACCAGTTTCGGTGCTTCAGTATACAATCTTCAGGCCTTAGTTGATACTGAAGGGGTTATCATGATCCATACATACGTTGCATCAATAGTCAACATAACTGGTTTACGCAGACTACCTGTAACTATGATGTCTCTCCAACCATCAACTGATGCATCGCATATATGGAAGGTTAGTACAAAAATATTTGGATCCAGTGGGGCACGAACCACCAACACATAACCCGTTATCTTCAATTCTGTGTCTCTAGCCATATAGATCGACTATGAATGAGCTGCAACCATGGTTTGCATCTTATCATCTCCTCAAAGCTTTATTCGTTGATATGTTATTATCTGATATTTAATCCTAACATATCAACTAAGGCCTGAAGATGGTGCACTGAAGCGCCGAAACTGGTAGCTACAAGATGATATCATAAGTACGGCTATAGGTGTTTAATTATCTTACAATAGTGAACGGTCGTAGTCCCCTAGATCCGCAACCACAAGGATGGACATACAAAAAGTTGAAGTTCTGCTGTGTCGGCTGTGTGAGTGTCAGCACCGATACAAACAGGGAAGAAGCGAAGTTACGATGGCCGGTGGCAGGAATCCAGTATGATATTTACGATCTATTACTCGCAGAAGGCAGGGTAAGTATTGTCTTCCTATTAGTAAAGATGCTCTTGAAATCTGCAGCCGAACTGGGCCCAACCAGGATGAGCGGCTTATTAAATCACGTTGTCAAGGGGCACTGAACTCTTGTCTTCCTGGAAGTGTGGCGCTGCCTGCTCTTTCCACCGGTGCACAGGTCATCGCCTTGTGGATGCTGTTTCGTGCGCCGGCAGCAAGATCCCGCTAGGACGAGAAACCGGGGACAGAAAATTTGCAAAAGAGTCTCGCAGTCGACAAGCACGAATCTGGTTCCGATGGAAGGACAGCAACCCAGCACGACCTTGAATTAAATGCATACAAACGCTCAAATTTCGAAGAATCGTTCCTCTCTGACAGAGGCTGGTGCGAGCAAATGCAATGGAAAGAATATAAGCAAAGGCGCAAATCAATAGTTGCGGAGCATGGGACGCGCCGTGTGCTGCGGTGGATGCTGCAACTGGAACAGCGTGCGGTGAGGCTGGGAGCGGTACGTTGCGAGGAAGAGCAGCAGCGCTTGCTCCAGTGTGTGGGAGGCACGTATTTTGTCCACCTGTTCCTTGAACGTACGCACAAATCGTTCAGCTTCTCCATTTTACTGAGGATGAAACGGAGCACTGGTAAGGTTGTAGGACGTCGTGGTCTCCTGACCTTCATTGCTTACATATTCCGCCCTAACAATCATATTCCGCACATCAAGACACCTCATTCGAAACCAAACTCGATAAGATAAAGTCAATGTTGTATGAATTCATGTAAACGATATGCAAATAACTAATAAATCGCAAGTGCGCACCTTGGTTGAAATACTCGAGGCTGGCGTACACACGTACATTCCAGATATGACTGTCACAGGAGCTTTTAGTTCGAGATAGGCAACCGCACGCCAGGAGGCCAGTCCCAACCCATCTACGTCGGTCGATGGCCGCCTGTGGAGCGGACAGCGTTCGCCCGAGGGAAAGGAGGAACGACCCTGTGATCGGCTTAAAAGCAAATTCCGCTACATTGTGTGGGAGCGGCCAGCCTACGCATTCTATACACATAGCACGCAATTTCAGAGATTTTCATAGGGAGACAGCAAACGCCAAACGCCGATACTACAGTTTTTCGGATTGGTCGCCTTAAACGAAACGTCATACACCCGTTTTAGAAGAGCAATGCTGATTGGCAGACGATATTTCTGACGCCTTGAACAGAAGGAGTAATGGAAGAGACCGAAAGATATACCCCTTCAAGTCTGGCCTGGAGAGGGGCCGTTCCGTTGTCGCTCTTGGAGCGAGGAACAAGTCTCTCCTCAGTACTTCACTGGGAGAGCACCTCTGTCGAGAGCAGATCGAAGTGCGACTCTCTATATTGAGTCCTTGCGATTAAGCGTTGTTCACTGTGTTGGCCGACACACTTATTGTGCGGTGTGAACGGACAGAGTTATAGTTAAACGCCTGCGAGCGAATTTTTGAGTGGCATCACAGTGGACTGGTTATCTGACCGGTGTACCACGCCAATAGTTAGACTAAGGGAATCCTTGACATCACCAAGGTGTAGGGAGAGTTTGATTGGCAAAGGTCAATCCAGATAGAAAGAGAGTTAGCTTATTTGTCAGCAGCGACCGGCGCAGACAGCAGTCATCGCAGCTTACGTGCGCTACAGCTATTGCGAGCCCCATATTTCCTCCACAACAGTACACTTCACTACATTTCACATGCGACAGCCTCGACCGTACCTAGCAACGTTCTAAATGATAATTAGGCGCGGCTCTCAGCCATTCTGCCAAGTCATAACAATATTAAACTTTGTATAGAAATTTCATTAGCGAATCCTATCCTTGAGAGGTAACTTCACATTCTGAAAAGAACCAGGATATAACTTGTTCAATTCATAACTAAAAGTGCCATTGCGATTTCTCATTTTTGCAAAATAAATAATAACTTTCGTTAGTTTCATGTTTTTCTTACACTAACTAGCACTACTCCAGTACCCAAGTGTCCCACTAGTTACGTAAGAAATTTTGTGAATCTTTGTGTCATTTCCTTACAGCGGACGACTCCAGAAGATATTTATTGCTGAACGTTTTTCAGGCACTTCTCTTTAAAACGTTAGGAGCGTCTGTCTGACTTCTGTAGTAGTGTGGGGGTGGAAATTGCATCTTGATGGAGCCACAGGGTAAAGCGTACATCTGATTAATCCGTTACGCAGAATAACAGAATCTCAGGTCAACCCCACGCTCAGAGAAAAGGTGAGTGACACCAATGGCTGCACAATATGTTCAAAGTCATGAGCCGTAAACTGTGGTCCGGTGCCTGTAACCAACACATCAGGCAAACATTCCTAGCAGAAAATAGATGATGAAACCTGAATAGTGCTACGCGACGTAGTCGAGTTCATGGGCACTGCGAATAGATATTTGTTAAAAGAGTGCACAACAATAAGCCAACGAGTGTTCCAAAAGAACCAGAAAAGTCAATATGCACTCGTTGCCACAGCGATTGCGACTGTGGCCAAGCTGAAAACGTTATAGGCGGGGCCGATGGAGTTTCAGCACAATCGCGACACTGTGACGTCATCTGTTCAATAAGGGCGTCCATGCCCGCCCAAATACAGTTTCAGCGCGCTAAACGTATTCCCCAATGTACTTGGTGGTGCAATCGCAACATATATTTTTGTAACGCTTTAGGAATAAGCACAAGGGGTTGCCCAGAATCATTTCGCAATAAAATCACACCGTGTTGGAGGAAGAGGCTATGCTAACGAGCAAAATATGGCGCACAAAACAATTCCTTGAATGACAAACTGCCTATTGGCTTCTGTCTCGGGCTCTTCGGCCGACGTTCATCTAATGATTTTACTGACGTTTTGCCAGCACGAGTGGCTGGCATCGTCAAAGCTTCACCCTCCATTGCCGGTGGAGGGTGAAGCTTTGACAATGCCAGCCACTCGTGTTGGCGAAACGTCAGTAAATTCATTAGATGAATGTCGGCCGAAGAACCTGAGACAGAATCCAATAGGCAGTTTGTCAACAAGTGGCCACGAAAGCCTTAACAATTTTGAATTCCTTGAATGTTTTTCAGTAAAGGAGGCCAAGCAGTACGAATGTAGTGCAACAAAAAGTCAGGGTCTGCTTCTGTGGCCAGTGCAATTTTCCTATTACACAGTGGAAAAGTCTGTAAAAGTATTCTGCGCATAGGTTTGACAACAAGATGCGCAGTAGCATGGAATTCAGAATCAGCAGCAACAAGAAGGCGAGAAAGGACGTCAGCATTTGCTTACTTCGACGTGGGCCGGTAGAATGTTTCGTACTGATACTGTGACATTAACAAAGCACAATGTTGCAGCTTCTAAGCGGCAGAACAAGCTTGGACGAATGAAACAAAGACTGGCTTTGTTTATGGTCTGTCACTACGTACATCTTCCGATCAAACAGATAATGGTGAAACTTTCGCACGCCATACATAATAGCGAGCGCCTCCTCGATTTGTGAATAGTTAACACTGAGTTATGGGCAGTAACTTGGAAGCGAAAGCAATCGGCCTGTCCTGTGAATCAAATCTGTACGAGAGCGTAGCTCCGATCCCATATGAAGAAGCGTCCACTGCTAAAACCAGAGGCTTAACGGGATCGAAATGAAGAAGGCATCTGTCATTCAACAAGGCATTTTTAAGTTTCTGGAACGCATCCTGACACTTTTTGGTCCAAATAAAAGGCACATTCTACCGGTGTGAATGATGCAACGGAGCCGCAATCTGGGCTACGTTCGTTATAAACCGGATATAATAGGTCAAATTCCCGATGACTACACGGCAGTTCCGTCACGTTCCGAGGGGCAAGGAGGTCCCGGATGGTCAGCAAATGTGACTGAAGTGCATGAACACTTTCCCTGTTAAGAACACGGCCTAAATACTGAATTTCAGTCTGAAAATGGCACATTTGTCCAGGCGACCAAAACTGCAGCTGAAAGTACTCGAAAAAGCGTACGAAGATTACTGATATGTTTCTCCGGTGTACGTCCTGACACCAGAATATCGTCCAAGTAATTTGAACAGAATGTAACTTTTGCAGTAAGAGATTCTAAGAGTTGGGATGTGGCAGGTGCGGAAGCGCTGCCAAAGGTCAAGAGTTAAAATTTCAGCAATCATAAATGTGTGTTGACCACATACACTTTCTTAGACTCCTCATCTTGCGGAATTTGCAAATACGCATCTCGTAAGTCAGTTGTTGAAAATTAGTGGCCTGCATCAAGTCCGTCCATTAATTCCTCAGGGCGAGGCAACGGATAAGAACCAATTATTATTTGTGGATTCAAAATGGATTTAAAATCAACACAAAGGCGAAGTCTTTCACAGGTCTTTGTTAAGATTACTGAGGGAGAAGATCATTGACTAGCCTGGATGGGAGCAACAACACCATTGTCTTGCCATTCTTTATGTTCACTTGCAACATTGTCTCTAATGTGCGGGACGCGCCAGAAAAAACTTAGGTTGCGCATTGTCCTTTATTGTAACGTATGCCACAAAATTATTTGCTCTTCAGAAAATAAATCAGCAAACTCCTCAATCAACTGAGTAACACTGACGTTTTGGTTGAAAACAGGAAAAGAAAGTATGTTGTTCAGAATATGAAGATCAAAAAAATCAAAGCAATCTAACCCAAAATTATTGTCACATTCTCGCGAACGCAAAATTGTAAATGTCACTGTTCTGGTGTGAGGTGGGAATGTGCCAGGCAAACTACATCTACTAAGCACCGGAATTTCCTGACCGTTATATACAGTAAGTTGCGTGCAAGATTGTATCAACTGTGGCGAACCCAAATGTTCACAGGTGGCACGATTAAGCAATGTAACGGAAGCGCCGGGTCGCACACAGTGTCCGGCAGTGAAAAAGTTGACAAACAGTTTTTTTGACTGTCGTTGCACAGCAGTTGAGCGGGGTGATGATGATGATGTTTGGTTTGTGGGGCGCTCAACTGCGCGGTCATCAGTGCCCGTACGAAGTCCCAATTTTTACACAGTCGAATCTAGCCACTGTCAAGAATGATGATGATGATGAAATGATGAGGAAAAATTAAAAAACCAGTCCCTGGGCAGGGAAAATCCGCAACCCGGCTGGGAATCGAAACCAGGACTCAGCGATCCCGAGGCAGCAACGCAAGCCACTTTTTTTTTTTTTGTTGATCTTGTTAGTTTTCGTTCGTTATATTTGTTCTGGGCGAACGTCCCACGACGCTTGTTCAAGTGCATCGTTGATCGATTAACTCAGCATTTTTATTACAGAGGGCATCTAACCCTTTGACCGAACTCGCCGACCTAGACACTAGCTGCCGACTGTTCAGCGGGCCGAAGGCACAACCTGAATTTCGTAGTACCGGTAGCTGGTTTAGAAAAAAAATACATTCAGTGAATGAGAAAGTGATCCGCGCTTCCGAGAGCGAACGTGGGTAGAGTTATTTTGCTTTTGAAAACACACAGACCGTACTTGACCTGGCTTTCCACGAGCAAAGCAAGTAGCGTTCCGCGAAGGACAATTTTGTCTTTTATGTGTGGAAAAGTAGCGGGGACATGATTTCACAGCAGACACACGCGGTGACACTTGTTTACTCCGTCCACGGTGCAGTGGCCTGTTTGCGCGCGGTGGTCGGTCATGAGGCCTTACCTGTTTGTCACTTTGCGTTACACTGCAGACAGGAGCAACCCCAAAGTTTTCAAAAAATGGTTCAAATGGCTCTGAGCACTATGGGACTTAACTTCTGAGGTCATCAGTCCCCTAGAACTTGGAATTACTTAAACCTAACTAACCTAAGGACATCACACACATCCATGCCCTAAGCAGGATTCGAACCTGCGACCGTTGCGGTAGCGCGGTTCCAGACTGTAGCGCCTAGAACCGCTCGGCCATCCCGGCCGGCGTCAAAGTTTTCCAGGACACTGTCACACGAGTACTGATGTTCAATAATTTGTAACACTTGTTTCAAAGTAGGATAAGAATATTTGAGAATTTGTTCACGAATTCTACTGTCTGGCACATTGTACGTAATTGCATAACGAATCATTACCTCACTATAGTACTGGCCACAGTGACTTTGGAAACGATACGCGTGTCAAACCCTGAAGTTCTGTGACCCAACGACGGAATATCTGTTCTGGCTTTTTTCACGATCGAAAGAACTTTTAATGAGCTGCATCAGCCTGTACCTGATTCTCGTAATACTTAACGCGGGCGGAAACTAAATCGTCAAAACCTAGCAACTCCGGCCTACTAGTTGGGAATAACTTCTGAGCGAGGCGGTAAACTCCTGTGCCAGCCGTAAAAATAAAGTTTCACCGTCTTGATGTGTAGCAAAATGAGCACCGAACTGAGTGTACCACTCTTTCTATTCCTCTTGCTGACCACTGATAGTTCGGAATGGTTGATTGCAAGAAGGTGGTGTCGTAGATGCGGCTGGCTGTTGTGGCGGAGGTGATGGACAAGCAGCTTGAGCATTAATGAGCTGCTGCACAGCTGTGATCAACTGCGATTTCTAGTGGTTCTGAAACTGAATGAACTGCATTGGATCAAAGCCAGAAGCATAGGCGCAGGTGGTGTAGGAGGCGAGTTAGAGGCCATAGTACTGAGAGGAAGGCCACAACAAATTTTAAGCTATGCAAATACGAGTACACAACTTGTGGAAGCGTTGCAGCTAGTCTGCAAGAAAGAACACATTTATTAGTGGTGTTCCTCTGAAGTAAAAGAGAAATATTAGTGACGTGATGTGACGTAGTGGCGAAGAGAGAAGGTAGCGTTGGCTCTCTTATCTGCGGAGCCAGATGTTTTGTGTACTACTGTGGGATTCGGACCCTACACAAACAAGGAAGGAGCGAAATTGGGATGGCCGGTGGCAGGAATACCGCTATTACTCTTCCTATTACACAGCACTGATGCACTGATGTTCTCGAACTCTACGACCGAAGTGGGCCCGACTAGTGGTGGGAGGCTGGTTAAGTCGGTGTTGACAGGGGACGCTGGACTCCGCCTTCCTGGAGGTGTGGCGCTGTCAGCTCTTTCCATTGGCGTGCGGGTCAGTGCCATCTTGATGGCGTTTCACGACGCTGTGCTGGTCGGTCTGCAGTCGTTGCTTTAGGACTGCACAAGTATCATAGCTGTTCAAATAAAGTTCACTTATCAGGATTTCGTAGCACTTCCTGCAGAAATATCCAGTCATAGTACAAAAATCTGCTCTAATGGTGTAACCATAAAGCGAATTTTCAGTTTTACTCTATAAATATTATTCGTCTCCTTTTAGTTAAGATTTTTACTATTTTGCTTTGTTGGCACCAATTCGATTTTTTAGGTATAGCAAAGACAGAAAAGTGTGAGTAGGATCGCACAATCAGCTTAACAGCTCATGCATCCAAATTACTGACAAGGATAATATACAGAAGTTCAGGATCTGTTAGATAATGATCAGTTTGACTTTCGCAAAACAAAAGGAAGCAGAGGGGTAGTTCTGATGCGCTTGATAATGGAAGAAAAATCAAGACAAGTTCATACGATTTGTAGACCTGGAAAAAGAGTCCGACAACGTAAAATGATGCAAGATGTTCGAAATTCTGAGAAAAGTAGGGGTAAGCCATAGGTAAAAATGGGTACTGTACAATATGTACAAGAACCAAGAGGGACAATAAGAATGGAAGACCAAAAACGAAGTAGTCGAATCAAAAAGTACGAACCACTACTTTTCAATCAATGCAAGAAAAAGCAATGATAGAAAAAGGTTCAAGAGTGAAACTAAAATTCTCCCGTAAAGACATCAACGATAAGATTCGCTAACGCCACTGCTATCCTCAGTCAAAGGGAAGAAGAATTACGTGTCCTGTTGAATCAAATGAATAATTTAATGAGTAAATAATATGGATTGAGAGCAAACAGAAACATACAAAGGTAATAAGGAATAACATAAATAAGAATAATTATAAACTTAACATCAAAATTAGTGACCTCGAAGTACACGAAGTTAAGGAAACCTTATAATTTGGGAGCAAAATAGCAAGAAGGACTTAAAAAGCAGACTAGCACAGGTAATGAGGGAATTTCTAATCAAAAGGAGTCAAGTAATATTAAACATAGGCGTAAATTTAAGGAAGAAATTTCTGAGGTGGTGGATTTAGAGCACAGAATTGTATGGCAGTGGGAAAACCGGAACAGAAGAGAATCGAAGCTTTTGAGATTTGGCGCTACAGGAGAATGTTGAAAATTAAATGTACTGATACGGAACGTGTTGGTATTCCGCAGAATCGGCAGAGAACGGAAGATATGAACAACATTGGCTAGAAGAAAGGAAAGGATGGTAGGACATGTCTTAACTCATCAAGAAACTACATCAATCGCAGTAGAGGGAGTTTTGGAAGATTAAAACTGTAGAAGAAGACAGAAGTTGTTATCCGGAGATGAAGATCTTGGCACAAAAGAGGAATTCGTGGTGGAACACCCCAAATCAGTCATATGTAGCATCTCCAACTAGAATTTATGTAGCAACATATACAAATATTTTTTAAATTGCTTGGATTCCTGCACAATCGCCTAAAATTTCTGCAAGAAATCTACAAGTTTCTGACGCTGCTGACCATATACTAGATAGGAAATAATGAAAACACGTTCAACTGTTTAAGGTGGAGCTATAAAAATTACGTCAAAATTGGAACGTTGAAAATACAGTCTGTCATACGATAAGATGCAACTGTAATTTTTGCATATTATTTAATTTTTATCTAATCTGTACGGCTTCAGTGTCAAGTTTTGAACGCATTGTCATTGTTGTCTATGTTGTAGATCTAAAGATGGCTGAAGACGGCAGAAACCGTTCGTTTTTTGTAGAATGTGATTGTCCCGAACTATAAACCATTTTAAAATAATTTTAACGATCACCGACGTCTCCATTCAAACCGAAATGTCATTCTTTCCAAAACAAATCTTTGAACGACTGTCAGATTCACTTGGTAGTGACCCACACAGAGTAGCTGCGCATAACAGTTCGTAAGAGTTTCCTGTAAGCGATGGCCTGCGTAGTATTCTTTCATTTAATATGTCTCACTCTTGACTTAGGCGGCACATGTTTCTCAAATCGTGGACCGAAAGCTGTTGTTGGTAGCAATAAGGCAGAAGATGCTCTTCTTCACTCACTGGCTTAAAACGAAAAGGTAAACTTATGTGAACCGTGATGAATTCTTTGGTTAATTTTATTTTTATATTGATGATTTACACTGCCAAAGCGTACCTGGGGAATCGTGAATTTCTTTTGCTTCACCTAAGAGTCTTATTTATTATTTCCACGTGTACATTTGAAACAATCTCCCAGAGGCACTCAGTTGTTATCATCCATAGAGCAAGAGAGTTCCAAGGTGATGTTTTTGTGTGTGCTTGGCAAAATACTCTAACAAAAATCCCCAAAATAACAGTGTTCCCTGGAGGTACAGTAATGGAAAAAGTCACAGCAGATAATTAGCTCTTGAAAATATTTGCACGCCAGATGCAGTGTCCTGCTTACTGGAGTGAACTAAGACAAATTAAAATTCCTGTAGCAAGTTCAGAAGACAAATTAGTTCGGATGGCTAACGTTGTTTCCAATTTAAAAATGCGGACACGTAGGCGAGGGCAAATTCTTTTGTTTAATGTGGGAGTCTTTGTAAGGAAAGCTATTTAATTTCATAAGTCTAGTCATAACTAATATTACAACCAAGTAGGTATAACATTAATCTGAAGAGGGCAAACTTCTTCCCCCTTCCTTATTACATTTTTCTTAACAGATGTTGACGCCAAAGAGAACTTTCGACCTTTATTTTGTCTTAGGTTATCCAGTTACCTTGTTCCTTCCTTCATGAGGCAATCATCCGTTTTCGTTACAAATTCCACGTGAACGCAGATGTGAATTCTGTTTATAGCACTCTACATATGTCAGTTACTAAAGTGAATGTCGTCTGTTTCTACATTATTCACACAATGAAGTCTAGAATTTAAGATTCATTAATTTTTCATTAGACGTCTCTTGCTTGAAAGTAGTTCCGATTTCGCGCGCTAAACAACTCATTTGCTTCTTTATGTTATTATCATTTATTTTTTCCTCTACTTCAAATACGATTACTTGATGCCTCCCCCCCCCCCCCCCACCCCACCACCACCAAAAAAAAAGTTTCCATCAGTACTCCTGATGTATGTTGAATGAAACTTCCTGCGTATTCCCATTTTCCTGTATTCATTGAGTTCTTTTATTTTACTGAAGTTGTCTATGCATTCCATATGGACCGTAGTTTCAATTGTTAAGGCTTTATTTTAACTGGTACTTGTATTACTGTCCATTTTTAATACCTCTTGTAGTTGTCTCATCAATTTTTTTTATATTTTACTTCGTTCATTTACATAGCCACGGTTTTGAATGTAATGTTAATGCTTTTCCTCTTTCCTCCTTTTGTATTTGTGTATTGTTCAGCCGTTTTACCTTTTAAATGTTCCCTCACACTCCTCCATTTTCCTGCACTTGCTTATTTATTTCTGTTTATCTTATTGATATTGTTTAAGTGCCTTATATATTCTGTAGTTACATTGATAATTGTTTCTTCTTTTAATTGGTTTGTGTATCATTCTCCATGTTTTATACCTCCTGAAGTAGCCTTCTCAAGCAATAATTTTAATTTATTTTATTATTTTTGTTTATTAATAGAAGCTATTATGTAGGCATGCTGTTCCTATTTTGTGCTAAATTTTTACCTGTCAACTCCATTTTTATTTATTTACTGTTTAATTTTTTACTTTTTCAATGCATTACCACCACATTGTCAAAGATGTTACTTACTGTATGTTTCTGCTTCAATGTAGACGTGTAACTTCTCTTCCAATGTTGTTTACAAACATTGTAACTTCTTTGGTGACAGTACTCAGTAAATGCCTGAAGATGGCCTTGTAAGCCGAAGACCGGTTAACACAAGTAAACTGGTGCTTTTCATTTATTACACCTGATGTACGCTAAACACGTGACATTCGCCTCCGCGGCTAATTAGTTAAAGTAAGGAGTTTAGGTATAAAATAACTGGTTTGACAAGACATGCTTTAAATAGTTTTCTCTTTTGATGACATAACTTTCAGTTTCCTAGAGTGCCTTTTTTAGAACGTCGTACGATGTTAACATCAGTAGTGCAGATCTTGCAGACTGTCCATCGCATTATGTGATAAAAATAATACTGCCAACAAATGTGTAACATTCAAATACTGATACAAATCGTTTGTTGCGACAGAATTTTATATGTTAAATTCCTCATACTGCAGATTAGTTACAGCTTGTTATTGGTAATTTCTGCATTATTGGCGTGCAGTTCTTGTTTCTCTTAAGGAAATCAGCGTATTCAAATTTTAATAACTCAGCACCATGTCGCCTACTGCGAACTGATTTCAAAAGAATCTCAACGAAAACGGTAGCATGTGACTTTCAGATCGCAGACGATGCATTCAATAATTACAGTGTTCTAACATGGCACAAGACACATTGCCTATTTCTCTCGGAGGACGTAATATGTAATTTTCTTATCGTTATTAAAGTCACCAAAACAGCTATCAAACACGTACTTAATGGAGAAAAACTAGAGCCACAGTACAGAACACAGCAGAAAGCACGATGCATGCTACGCAATTAAAAACAAATAATTAATCTTTGACACAGTAATTATTTAGCAGTAGCAAATGCTTTGGATATAAACTGAGGTGACAAAAGTCATAAGATACCTCTCCTAATATCGTGTCGGATCTCCTTTTGCCCTACGTAATGCAGCAACTCGAAGTGGCGTGAACTCATTGGAAGTCTCCTGCAGAAATACTGAGCCACCCTGCCTTTATAGCCTTCCATAAATGCCAAAGTGTTGTCAGTAAAGGACGTTGTGCAACGACTCGATTATGACCCATAAATGTTCGATGGGATTCGTATCGGGGGATTTGCGAGGTCAAATCATTCGCTCGAATTGTCTAGAATTTTCTTCTAAGCAACAGCGAACAATTGTGGCCCGTTGATATGGCGCATTATTAATTTGTGGTAAGGTCTTCTATCTATCTATATCCGGATCCCGCTCCAGCTGCAGTCGGGTCTGGGTGCTGACGAGTCCTCTTCATTTTGCTCGGACCTCCCACTACTTTTCTTTCTTCACTTGCTGCCAGGTCACACCTCTCCTTTCCACAGATATTCTCACTCCCGTTTTCTACAGTGTTCTTGGGCGCCGTCTAGGTCTTTTCCCATCCATCTTTAGTTCTTCCATAATTTTGGGGAGTCTCTGCCCATGCATCCTCTTAACATGCCAATACCATCTTAATCTCTTTTTTTTTTAATTTATTCTCTCATACTTTCTTGTTTATAGTCCTTTCTAATCTCTACATTCCTTACTCTGTCCATTCTTGTTTTTCCCTTAACTGCTCTGAGAAATTTCATTTCTCCTGTTTGCAGTCTGCTCCAGTCCCTTTCTGTCATTTTTCATGTTTCTCCACTATTGGTGACAATAGGGAAGCAAGTAAAAATTCTTATACATAAGGAGTTTTACTTTTTCTGAAACTTCCTTATTCCAAATCAGGTGTTTTATTGTTTGGTACAATTTGCATCCCGTCTGTAACCTCCAATTAATTTCGTTGGTTATTCTTCCATCCCTAGATATTTCACTCCCTAAATAAGTGAAACTTTCTACCACTTTGAGGGGGTAATATTTCCGTTGATACCTTTCTTTCTTCCAAATAACATTACTTCACTCTTATCTTTATTTATTTTTAGTCCATACCTTTTCATTAATTCCTTCCACGCATCAAGTTGTAACTGTACATCTACCTCTTTATCTCCCCATATCATCTGCAAAAAATCATCTTCTTGTCTTTTTCTTTTATTATATCTGCCGTATTCATTTCCTCCATCACAACATTAAAAAGTGCAGGAGATGGAATACTTCCTTGCTTAAGTCCTTTTGTTATTTCGAAGGTCTTATGCGACCAAACTGCAGAGGTCATCGATCCCAAAACCTACACATTACTTAATCTAACTTAAACTAACTTACGGTATGGACAACACCCACACCGATGCCCGAGTGAGGACTCGAACCTCCGACGGGGGCAGCCGCACGTATGGGGCACATCGTCATCGATAAAAATTCCATCGCTGTCTAGGCACATGAAGTCCACGAACAGCTGCAAATGGTTTCTAAGTAGCCAAACAGGAGAATTTCCAGTCAATGATCGGTTCAGCTGGACCAGAGGATCCAGTCCATTCCATGCAAACACTGCCCATAGCGCTATGGAGCGACCATCAGCTTGAACAGTGCCTTGTTGACAACTTGGGTGCATGACTTCGTAGGGTATGCGTCACACTCGGGCACTACCACAGCTCCTATCAATTGAAATCGGCACTCATCTGACCAGAACACAGTTTTCCAGTCGTCTAGGCTCCAGCCGATATGGTCACGAGCCCAGTGAATATGGGCTCTAAAATGAGTACCTTAAGGACTTGTTTATCTTCGTTATTGTGAAACACATCTCATCTAAAGCACGACCGGACGACATGACTAGCGTGGCGGTCATAAATTTTATACACTATCCTTCCACGTGATTCAGTCTATCTATTAATGAAAACCGTAATAAAGTTTCTGACATTAGCCTTCACATACAGGCAGGAAAAAACGTGAAGTCGAACTTTAATTTAACATACAAAGTATTATATAGTTATATATAGGGAGTGTCTCTCCTACGGTTGTCAGGTGCATTTTGGTGTTTTTGTAGATATTTGCAATTTCGTTTTTGCGTTGTGTAGCTGGAATCAGCCCAAACAACCTGACGTGTCGTTTTGCGACGTCCAGTGTCGACAGAAAGAATCGGTTTGTTTCCCATTACTAATGAGACCATATGTAAATCGTAATTTTACGTGTCCACCCGATAGAGCAGTTCCAGATTAGTCTGGTGTGATATTCGTTTTATCCACATGTATTAACAGGGACAGTAAACATGAAGAACAACCAGTACTCCAACAGCGACTCAGTAGCTCTGCATGCTTACTGGTAGCAGTCAGAACAGGCCAGGACGGCTCTCTTGCTGCTGGACTACCGGATATTCTTCGAATTTTACTACCCCTGTTAATGCATGTCTATAACACGAGTGTCATATCACATTAATCTGGGAACGCTATGTCGAATGGAAACGTAAAATACCACTATAAAAACATATGTTGTTTATAATGGGAAACAAACCGACGCTTTCCGTCCACTTTGCGAGTCATATGAAAGACGTATGACCACTAATTTGTTTGGGTTAACTCTAGCTACACAGTTGAAAAACGAAATTGCAAATATCTGCCAAAACACCAGAGAAAATGCGTCCGACGACACATAAGAGAGACATATTCTGAGGTGACTAAAGTTGTGGAATAGCGATATTCATATCTACATATAGCAGTAGTATCGCGTACACAACGTATAGAAGGACACTGCATCGGCGCAGCTGTCATTTGTACTCAGGTGATTCATGTAAAAGGTTTCCGATGGAAATTAACAGACTCTGGAAGCGGAATTATTGTTGGATCTAGACGCATGGGACATTCCATTTCGGAAATCGTTAGGGAATTCGGTATTCCGAGGTCAAGAAATTTCAGGCATTACCTCTCACCACGGACAACGCTTATCGACCGAGAGGAGCTGCGTTTGCGAAGAGATAGTTGTCAGTACTAACGGACAAGTAACAATGTGTGAAATACCCACATAAATCAATGTGGGACGTAAGACAAACATATCCGTTAGAAAAGGGAGGCGAAATTTGACGTTAATTGGCTATGGCAGCAGACTACTGACGTGAGAGCCTTTGGCTAGGAATGGGATTTTTATAGATGACAATGCGCCATGTCACCGCTCCACAATCGGTCGCGACTGGTTTGGAGAACGTTCTGTACGATTCGACACTCATATCGACCAACATGTAACTTGTTTGATGCGGCCCGCCACGAATTCCTCTCCGTTGTCAACCTATTCATCTCATAGTAGCACTTGCAACCTATTTCGTCATTATTGGTTGGATATATTCCAGTTTTCCTCTACAGTTTTTACACTCTAGTACCTTGGAAGTTATACCCTGATGTCATAGAAAAAATGGCTCTGAGCACTATGGGACTTAACATCTGAGGTCATCAGTCCCCTACAACTGAGAACTACTTAAACCTAACTAACCTAAGGACATCACACGCATCCATGCCCGAGGCAGGATTCGAACCTGCGACCGTAGCGGTCGCGCGGTTCCAGACTGTAGCGCCTAGAACCGCTCGGCCACCCCGGCCGGCTGTCTTAAAAGATGTTCTACCATCCTGTCTCTTCTTCTTGTTAGTGTTTTCCACATATTCCTTTCCTCTCCAATTCTGCGCAGAACTTTCTCATTCTTTAGCTTATCAGTCCACCTAATTTTCAACATTCGGCTGTAGCACCACATCTCAAATGCTTTGATTATCTTCTGTCCCACTTTACCCACAGTCCATGTGACACTACCGCACAGTTCTGTGCTCCAATCGTACATTCTAAAAATTTCTTCCTCTCTTCATCTCAGAGTATCAATTGCAACCTAGCTCCTCAATTATTTGCTGGATATGTCCCAATCTGTGTCCTCCTCTGCAGTTTGTACTCTCTCTACAGCTCCCATTAGTATCATGGAAATTATTGAATGATGTCTTAAGGGATTTCCTACTGCCCTGTTCTTTCTTCTTATCAGTATTTCCCATATATTGCTTTCCTTTCAGATTCTGCGCAGAAACTCCTCATTCATTACCTTATCAGTTCATCCAGTTTTTAACAGTCCTCTGTAACACATATTAGATTCTTCGATTTTCTGTTCTGGTTTTCCTACAGTCCATGTCCCACTATCATACAATGCAGTGCTCCAAACGAGCGTTCTCAGAAATTTCTTCCTCAAATCAAGGCCTGTGTTTGATACCAGTAGACTTCTCTTGGCCAGGAATGCCCTTTTTGACAGTGCTAGTCTGCTTTTGACGTCCTCGTTGCTCCATCCGTCATTGGTTGTTTTGCTACTTAAGTAGAAGAATTCCTTAACTTTATCTACTATGTGACCATCAATCCCGATGTTAAATCTAGCTTCATTTCTGCTTCTTCTCTTTAATTTCGTCTTTCTTCAGTTTAATCTCAGTCCATTCATTAGATAATTCATCTCATTCAGCAGATCATATAATTCAGTTTCACTTAGACAGAGGATAGCAATGTCGTCAGCGAATCGCATCATTGACATTCTTTCATCTTGATTATTAATACCACTCGTGAACCTTTCTTTTATTTACAGCATGCTTCTTCTTTGTACAGACTGAACAGAAGGGGCGAAATACTACATCCCTGTCTTACAACCTTTTTCATGTACATCTACATCATACTCCGCAGACCACCTAATAGTGTGTGGTGGAGGGTACTTTCGGTACCACTATGTGATCCCTCTAACCCTTTTCCACTTGCGAATAGTGCATGGGAAGAATTATTGTCGGTAATCCTCTGTATCGGCTCTAATTTCTCGAATTTTCTCCTTCTGGTCAATATGCGAGATGTATATGGGGGGAGTGATATGTTGTCCGACTCCTAAAAAGTACTATCCAGAAATTTCAATAGTAAATCTCTCCGTGGTGCACAACGCCTCTGTTGTAACGTCTGCCAGTGGAGTTTGTTCAGCATCTCCGTAACGCCCTCTCGCGAGATAAACGATCCTGTGACGAAACGTGCCGCTCTCCGTTGGATCTTCTCTATCTCCTCTATCAGTCCCACCTGATAGGGATCCCAGATAGATGAACAATACTCAAGAACTGGGCGAACAAGCGCCTTATACGCCACTTCTTTCGTGGATGAGTTACATTTCGTTAAGATTCTTCCGATGAATCTGAGTATGGTGTCTGCTTTTCCCACTATCCGTTTTATATGGTCATTACACTAAAGGGTGCCCTGGATAGTTACGACAGACGCTGTGTCCAGCTGTTCGTCATCAATAATGTAGCTGTACAGTCGTGGATTTCATTTCCTTTTTAATCCGAAATTTGGAAATTTGTGGTAAGGTCTTATGGGACCAAAGTGCTGAGGTCATCGGTCCCTGAGCCTACACAGCTTCTTTATCTAACTTAAACTAAGTAACCGCTATCGACAACACACACACCCATGCCCGACGGAGGACTCCAACCTCCGACGGGGGAAGCCGCACGGACCGTGGCAAGGCGCCCAAGACCTCGCGGTTGTTGGCATTCCATTCTTATTATTCCCTCTGGCTCTTGTACATATTATTTATTATCCGTCTCTCCCTATAGCTTACCCATATTTTCCTCATAATTTCAAACAATTTCCACCATTTGAGATTGTCAACTGTTTTCTCCAGGTCCACAAGCGGCATGAACGTGTCTTGAGATCTCTTTAGTCATACTTCCGTTATCAACCGCAACGTCAGAATTGCCTCTCTGGTCCCTTTACCTTTTCTAAAGCCAAACTGATAGTCATCTAACAGATCCTAAATTTTCTTTTCCAGTCTTCTGCACATTATTCTTGTCAGCAGCTTGGGTGCATGAGCTGTTAAGCTGACTGTGCGATAATTCTGCTAGTTGCAGGCTCTTGCAGGCTTCAGAAATGTGTGGATCACGTTTTTTTTTCGAAATTCAGATGGTATTTCTCCAGACTCATGCATTCTACACACCAGCACGAATAGTCGTTTTGGTGCCACTTCCCCTAATGGCTTTAGAAATTCTGATAGAATGTTATCTATCCCTTCTGCCTTTTTTTTTTTTTTCTCTTAAGTCTTCCAAAGTTCTATTAAACTCTGATTCTAATACTGGATAGCCTGTCTCCTCTAAATATACACCTGTCTCTTGTTCTATCACATAAGAAAAGTCTTTCCCTCACGCATGCCTTCAGTGTACTGTTTCCACCTATCTGCTCTCTCCTCTGCATTTAACAGTGGAATTGCCGTTGCTCTCTTAATGTTACCACCCTTGCTTTCAGTTTCACCGAAGGTTGTTTTGACCTTTCGTGTGCTGAGTCAGTCCTACCGGCTGTTATTTTTTTTTTCGATTTCCTCACATTTTTCATGCAGCCTTTTCTTTTTAGCTTCCCTGCATTTCCTATTTGTCTCAATCTTCAGCGACTTGTATTCCTGTATTTTCTTGATACAGTTCTGTACATCCTTGTTCCATGGTTCAACTGAAGTATTTCTTCCGTTTCCCAATGTTTCTTCGCATTTATCTTCCAGAACCTATGATTTTCTTTCCAACTTCTGTGATTGCCCTATTTAGATATTTCCATTCCTCTTCAACTGTATGCCTACTCAGCTATTCCTTATTGCAGTATCTATATAGCCTTAGAGAACTACAAGTGTATCTCTTCATTCCTTAGTACTTCCGTATCCCACTTCTTTGCGTTTTGATTGTTCGTGACTGAGTAAGCTATACGAGCAGTTTACCAACACGACACTCATATTCACTGCCTGACAAAAAAATGTAACTGCCCTGAAGGGGAAAAGGAAACAATATATAATTTGACGGGTTGAGGAGGTATGTGATAATATTTCATTGATTACAAAATCGAGTCGAATTTACAAAGCACTTGGCATTTTGAGTCCATTGATCAGTGTGACACACCTCTCTAGCTGGTAGGGTGTTGTACCGACTCTGAGGCGAGAGAGCCCACCCTTTGAAACTCCGTCAGTCGCTGACAACGCTGTGTCATACGAGTACGCAGCACCTCCGTGTTCTTCGCAGTGATCACTGAATACTGAACGCTGTTCACGATCCTTGTGTATCCTTCCAGCTCTGGTTACGACACTAAACACTAACACCAATAATGCGTTCTGGTTACCGTTCTACCCGTCACAGAGAACTGCAACTTTAATCTGTGGTGTCACCGCCAGACACCACACTTGCTAGGTGGTAGCTTTTAAATCGGCCGCGGTCCGTTAGTATACGACGGACCCGCGTGTCGCCACTGTCAGTGATGGCAGACCGAGCGCCGCCACATGGCAGGTCTAGAGAGACGTACTAGCACTCGCCCCAGTTGTACAGCCGACTTTGCAAGGAACGGTTCACTGACAATTACGCTCTCATTTGCCGAGACGATAGTTAGCATAGCCTTCAGCTACGTCAATTGCTACGACCTAGCAAGGCGCCATTACCAATCGATATATATTGAGATTGTACTTATGTAGCCACAAGAGAGATGTTCACCAATTGTGGAATAAAGTTAAGTATTACATCAACTACGTACTTTATTTGCTATATTAATTACATTGTAATGTTCCAGACCTCACGCCAGCCTGCGTAAGTTAAACGCGTGCCGTTCGGTTACCCGTCACTGTGGACTGGCTGTCTTGTCAGTCCACTACATAATCACTTACACACCGCCGACGGTGCGTACGTGCACGGAGCTACATTGCCATCCGACCTTCTCTTACGAGCGCTTCACTTTTTTGTGAGGCAGAGTAGTTAAGCATAAGGAAACGCTAAATGCTGTTGCTACACAGCATGGCGAAAGCGTTGAACGAGTTTGTTTATGTAATCTGCATAAACACTGTAAGCATACGGTTTGTAAAAATACTTTAAATGAGATGCTAAACGATATCACTGTTTTGCAAATGTACTCAAAACCCGAAACACGTACGCTGCTTCAGCGAAGGCTTAACTTCTAGAATGTCGAGAGCTGAAGTGATAAAATACGAGGATCGTTCGACAAGTAATGCAAAACATTTTTTTTCTGAAAGTGTGTTTGTTCTATTCTGGATTACAATACACCATATTACCCCGACCCTTCCAGCTACAAAACTCTATTTTTAAACATAGCTTCCGTTCAAATCGACGGTCGTTGCCACCTTACAGTGAGGACACGTAATCCCGTATCGCACCACTCTACCGGTCAACATCGCAGCCAACATCGATAACAGCTCCATCTCCACGTGCTGCTCCCCGTGGAGTGCATCCTTTATTGGGCCAATCACATGGAAGTCGGAACGCGCAGGAGTCACAGCAGTGTGCTACAGGATCGGACACGTTGTGATTATGACAGATACCTAGCCGAACGACTCACCGAGCTTTCGTTCACTGCCAGGTTTCGTTAGACATTCTACAACGGCCTACGAAAATCTGCGATGCTCTGGTCAAAAGAAATTCAAAAACAGGTCTTTGCTCGGAACGCACCTAAATTATAGACGCCACTTCGAAGGCTAGGTGTAGCATTGCCACCTATCGAAACTTCAAGAAACTATACGGATTGAGACCGAAGTATTCCACGATGGCTCACGACAAATTTCACATTTTTTCCACAGAAACTGGCCGAAAAAAACAGTGCATTGCATTATTTATTGTACGCCAATCTTAGTACAGTGCCTTTTCCTGTATGCCCAATGAATAGACTACGACCAAAAAACGAAAGATATTTCGCATGCCGGACTCATAAGGTAAATCCGAAATCTGAAGACACCGCAACCATAATTCTTTTGGGATAATATTTTGTTAGCACCCCTTGCTGAAATATAAAACTACACTACTGGCCATTAAAATTCCTACACCAAGAAGAAATGCAGATGATAAACGAGTTTTCATTGGACAAATATATTATACTAGAACTGACATGTGATTACATTTTCATGCAATTTGGGTGCATAGAAATCAGTACACAGAACAACCACCTCTGGTCGTATTAACGATCTTGATACGCCTGGGCATTGAGTCAAACAGAGCTTAGATGGCGTGTACAGGTACAGTTGCCCATGCAGCTTCAGCACGATACCACAGTTCATCAAGAGTAGTGACTGGCGTATTGTGACGAGCAAGTTGCTCGGCCACCATTGACCAGACGTTTTCAGTTGGTGAGAGATCTGGAGAATGTGCTGTCCAGGGCAGCAGTCGAACATATTCTATATCCAAAAAAGGCCCGTACAGGACCTGCAACATGCGATCGTGCATTATCCTGCTGAAATGTAGGGTTTCGCAGGGATCGAATGAAGGGTAGAGCCACGGGTCGTAACACATCTTAAATGTAACGTCCACTGTTCAAAGTGCCGTCAATGCGAACAAGAGGTGACCGAGACGTGTAACCAATGGCACCCCATACCATCACGCCGGGTGACACGCCAGTATGGCGATGACGAATACACGCTTCCAATGTGCGTTCACCGCGATGTCTCCAAACACGGATGCGACCATCATGATGCTGTAAACAGAACCTGGATTCATCCGAAAAAATGATGTTTTGCCATTCGTGCACCCAGGTTGGTCGTTGAGTACACCATCACAGGCGCTCCTGTCTGTGATGCAGCGTCAAGAGGAACCGCAGCCATGGTCTTCGAGCTGATAGTGCATGCTGCTGCAAACGTCGTCTAACTGTTCGTGCAGATGGTTGTTGTCTTGCAAACGTCCCCATCTGTTGACTCAGGGATCGAAACATGGTTGCACGATCCGTTACAGCCATGCGGATAAGATGCCTGTTATCTCGACTGCTGGTGATACGAGGCCGTTGGGATCCAGCACGGCATTCCGTATTGCCCTCCTGAATCCACCAATTCCATATTCTGCTAACAATCATTGGATGTCGACCAACGCGAGCACCAATGTCGCGATATGATAAAAAGCAATCGCGATAGGCTAAAATCCGACCTTTATCAAAGTCGGAAACGGGAAGGTACGCATTTCTCCTCCTTACACAAGGCATCACAACAACGTTTCTCCAGGCAACGCCGGTCAACTGCTGTTAGTGCATGAGGAATCGGTTGGAAACTTTCCTCATGTCAGCATGTTGTAGGTGTCGCCACCGGCGCCAACCTTGTGTGAATGTTCTGAAAAGCTAATCATTTGCATATCACAGCACCTTCTTCACGCCGTTTAAATTTGGCGTCTGTA
The DNA here is from genome assembly GCF_023864275.1 of Schistocerca cancellata. Lineage (NCBI taxonomy): Eukaryota > Metazoa > Arthropoda > Insecta > Orthoptera > Acrididae > Schistocerca > Schistocerca cancellata. The sequence continues at coordinate 593,465,183 of NC_064630.1, read as the reverse complement.
GCACGTCATCTTCGTGGTGTAGCAATTTTAATGGCCAGTAGTGTACATTATTATTTATGTATACAACAATTCTTCCTAAAACGCTGCAAAACTTTGTAGAAAGTTTAAGCAATTGTGCTTCACTATGCATAGGCAGTACTTTAACATCCGAATAGCTATACAGAGCGATGGCGCTCGTGTATCACGGTGTTGTCGCAGAGAGACTACGACCTCGATTCTCCGACGTACAGTTCGGCGGTCCGAAGTTTTGGTAAGCAGCTGCTCTGATAGCAGATGCACTTGCAGTCTTGCCTTCCCTCTGGAGCCGTTGTCGTAAAACACTGTTCCCAGAAAGAAGCGCAGTTCGCGACTGAGCGTCGCCGGGAGTGCTCGTAAGTTTGCGAGACGGCGAATGTCTTACGGAGAACAGGATAGGGGGGGGGGGGAAGAGTGGGGAAGGGGTGACGAAGTCTGGAAGACGTCACCGACAGGCACTGCAGCAGCTGGCGGAGTTAGGTAAGAAAAATGGTGATGCGGAGCGGAGAGATGCGCTACCAATGGCGTTGTCTCTCGCCCCACCCCCCTCCTCCCTCTCTCTTTATCTCTCTCTGTCTCTCTCTGTCTCTCTCTCTCTCTCTCTCTCACACACACACACACACACACACACACACACATACACGTGTACTCACTACGGCACAGTCCTGTTGTGGCTCTTCAGCTATTGAATTCTCGATTCTTATGCAAGAATGTACGAGGTCTCTTCAAAAACTTGCGGAACTTTCTTCACATTTTTCTACGCTTACCTTTCACTTATTGTGCAAGTCTCCTTCGAAATATTCTCCTTCACAATTGATAGCTCGCTCCCAACTCCGTTTACACTTCCAGAAGCAGACTTGGTACGCCTCTTGCTGTTGCCTGCGAATTTTCTTTTATTTTGCCTATCGTTACAAAGCCTCTTCCTTTCAACAGGGTGTACAACTTTGAAAATAAAAAGAAAGTCCGCGGAGACCAGGCCTGGAGAGTATGGAGGGTGAGGCCGCACAGTCATTTCGCTTTTGTGCAGTAGTCACACACCAACAGAGATCGATGTGCGGGTACGTTATCGTGATACAAGAGCCATGAATTGCCTCGCCGCGTTTCAGGCCGTTTCCTTCTCACAGGATTTCATGACATGATCCGACCGGAATGTTACATTCTTTTGCAATCTAGCGGACAATCAGTCTTCGATTAACAGCACAGGACATCACAGAGGGGTGCCAACTAAACTGCTGGTGAAATGGTGCCTGGCAGAGTGGATGGAATTCGACAGAAAAGGGGCGTAGCGTCTACACCTTTTTCCAAATCATCAATGAGCGACTGAGGCTAAAACATATAGATCATGCATGTGGCACGATCCAGTTCCCCATGGTCCATACCTAGAACAATTCCATCAGTTTTCTCACCCGAACGCCAATGTGCGCTTGCGGAGAACTAGGAACTCCTGAACACGTCACTTTACACTGAGACAGACACAAACATACGACCCCGAACTGAGTATGACAACGTACCACAAATCCTACGGCACAGACACAAACACAGAAATAGATGCTGAAACAGATACAAACAATAGCAATAATGTACTCATCCTCCCGTTCCCCTCTCCCCATCATCATTCTCTCATCTCGATGCGTGATGACGATGAGAAGTTTTGGAAGGGATGCAGTATGACATGTCAGTACCACCCCATGGGCTTCATAGCAACGGAATTACAAGCTTCCATCTGATGCCAGTGGCAGTCACTAGGGGTCTGCCAGACCCAATCATGTGCACCCACGAGCCACACCTCCATCAGCTCTGTCCTTCTAGCGCCCTCTGCTGCCACAGTAGAGGATGGCCGGCGGCAGCGGCTCAGCGCACTCGCATTCAGAGCTATTTCGCCACGCTAAAGCTAACTAGTTGCTGCCACAATTAAGCCTGAAGTGTCAGTGAAACAACAGTGTGTGTAAAACATTTTATTACCGTGATTGCTGTAATGAATACTGTCTTCTCTGGTGCACTGGAAACAGGCTGGGCTGCTCGCTCGTGCAGTGGTGAGGAATGCTAGTCACAGGACTTCGCAGCTCGCGTATCTTGTGGCTTGTCAGGCACTCTGCCTGACAGCAAGGTGGCGCAGTACTGGGGACTAACGAAGCGGCCCGCGGACACGTCTCTGTGGATGCGATGGGCCTCAGTGCGCTCGACGACGGACGCGCGCTTAGCCCTGTACCCACAGAATCTTGTGGATGGCGGCTGTCGTGAAGGCGAAAGCCCAAGGACCCCTCAGCACACACAGCATACAGCCAGGGTGTCTGTAAACGTGAAGCCTCCCAGGCACCACTCAAGGGCCCTGCTTTTACAGTACTGGCACTCTTCGCATGCTCTTATGATAGCTTCGAAAATTTACTAGTGCACCTAGTAACAGGGTTGCTGTGAAACATATTATCGGATGTGTTTCACTATGATTACTATGTGATAGTGGTTAACATGAGAGGTGGCAGGAGCCCCCTCTCATATTTCTATCTTACTCTGAGTAATTCGATTTTCCTCTCTAATTGCATGCGGTGAAAAGTTGCTATTCCTTCACACGCAGACTTCCCACACAGCGTCTCTCGTCACCCGGGTGGTCCGGTGACAGGCAGGTTCTGCTGACCTTGAAAGGGTTAAGCCGTCGGGTGTGAGGGAGTCGAGTGGATGCTTTCCAGACGCTGACATTGTCATAAGAGTGGGGGCGACATGCCCACAGGGGTCTGACAGAGCGGCTGGGCTACAGATTCCGTTACTTCGCAGAAACTTAGTGAAAACACTTTCTGGCGGGCTACCAGTGAGGCGTGGGAATGACTTGTGTTTCCAGGCAGTCTTGGCGGGCAAATTCCCGCGTTTTCTGCAACATCATAACTGTTATTAGCTTGCTCAGGGGATAGCTCCGTGACGAAGCAAAATCGGCGCAGAAATTGGCGCCAAGTATCTCCATTGGTGGAATAGTAGTGCGTCGGCAATAGAATGGAATTTTCTGCCAGTTTTCGAGTTGCTGATTGGAACATTTAATTACGGCCACTGTCGTGGGGGCGGGAATGTTCTGTGTACGGTTTGTACGGATGCTCTTGAGAGAGTCGGCTCTCGCCTTTCGGTCAGGGTAGGTTACAAGACGGAGCTCTCGCTGCTCTCGACAGCCTGCCTTCCGTTGGCTGTCTAATATACCTTCATTTAATTGTAACTGTTTGACGAAGTTGCTAAAGTTTCGATTTCAATGTAACTTTCCGAGTACAGTTGGCAATTGAGCGTTCTGCGTGCAAGCAGCCTATGTTGTCCATCTTGAGCAGTTTTGGCTAAAGTTGACTGTATCAGAGTTACGGTGTGACTTCGCTTGTTAAAATCAATCACTGCACCATCAGCCTTCCTTGTCTCCCTCAGAGGCGCATCTGTATTGATACGAAGTCGTTAGTCTGGAACAACCAGACTAGGATAATTTGTTTCAGGCTATACTCGCGACATTATCATCACCACGACGGGACATTGAAGCAATCACCCTTCGCCTCCGGTACACCAGATCGTGTCCTTGCAATTAAGAAGACAGCTTGGTAAGGTATGTCCGCAGCACCGGTAGATTAGGGAATTTTGCCCTGTGATAATCAGAGCTCAGCAGAGTGCACCTGTTCCCGTCTTTTCTTACGTGGTTCTGTCTTGGATGTTCATTGTCTGAGTTCTCACTACTTTTTTTTTTGTCATCAGTCTACTGACTGGTTTAATGCGGCCCACCACGAATTCCTTTCCCGTCTAACCTCTTCATCTCAGAGTAGCACTTGCAACCTATGTCCTCAATTATTTGCTTGACGTATTCCAATCTCTCTCTTCCTCTACAGTTTTTGCCCTCTACAGCTCCCTCTAGTACCACAGAAGTCATTCCCTCATGTCTTAGCAGATGTCCTACCATCCTGTCCCTCCTCCTTATCAGTGTTTTCCACATATTCCTTTCCTCTCCGATTCTGCGTAGAACCTCCTCATTCCTTACCTTATCAGTCCACCTGATTTTCAACATTCGTCTATAGCACCACATCTCAAATGCTTCGATTCTCTTCTGTTCTGGTTTTCCCACAGTCCATGTTTCACTACCATACAATGCTGTACTCCAGACGTACATCCTCAGAGATTTCTTCCTCAAATTAAGGCCGGTATTTGATATTAGTAGACTTATCTTGGCCAGAAATGCGTTTTTTGCCATAGCGAGTCTGCATTTGATGTCCTCCTTGCTCCATCCGTCATTGGTTATTTTACTGCCTAGGTAGCAAAATTCCTTAACTTCATTGACTTCGTGACCATCAATCCTGATGTTAAGTATCTCGCTGTTCTCATTTCTACTACTTCTCATTACCTTCGTCTTTTCCTGATTTACTCTCAAACCATACTGTGTACTCATTAGACTGTTCATTCCCTTCACCCGATCATTTAATTCTTCTTCACTTTCACTCAGGATAGCAATGTCATCAGCGAATCGTATCATTGATATCCTTTCACCTTGTATTTTAATTCCACTCCTGAACCTTTCTTTTATTTCCATCATTGCTTCCTCGATGTACAGATTGAAGAGTAGGAGCAAAAGGCTACAGCCTTGTCTTACACCCTTCTTAACACGAGCACTTCGTTCTTGATCATCCACTCTTATTATTCCCTCTTGGTTGTTGTACATATTGTATATCACCCGTCTCTCCCTATAGCTTACCCTTACTTTTTTCAGAATCTCGAACAGCTTGCACCATTTTATATTGTCGAACGCTCTTTCCAGGTCGACAAATCCTATGAAAGTGTCTTGATTTTTCTTTAGACTTGCTTCCATTATTAGCCGTAATGTCAGAATTGCCTCTCTCGTCCCTTTACTTTTCCTAAAGCCAAACTGATCGTCTCCTAGCGCATTCTCAATTTTCTTTTCCATTCTTCTGTATATTATTCTTGTAAGCAGCTTCGATGCATGAGCTGTTAAGCTGATTATGCGATAATTCTCGCACTTGTCAGCTCTTGCCGTCTTCGGAATTGTGTGGATGATGCTTTTCCGAAAGTCAGATGGTATATCGCCAGACTCATATATTCTACGCACCAACGTGAATAGTCGTTTTGTTGCCACTTACCCCAATTATTTTAGAAATTCTGATGGAATGTTATGTATCCCTTCTGCCTTATTTGACCGTAAGTCCTCCAAAGCTCTTTTAAATTCCGATTCTAATACTGGATCCCCTATCTCTTCTAAATCGCCTCCTGTTTCTTCTTCTATCACATCAGACAAATCTTCACCCTCATAGAGGCTTTCAATGTATTCTTTCCACCTATTTGCTCTCTCCTCTGCATTTAACAGTGGAATTCCCGTTGCACTCTTAATGTTATCACCGTTGCTTTTAATGTCACCAAAGGTTGTTTTGACTTTCCTGTATGCTGAGTCTGTCCTTCCGACAATCGTATCTTTTTCGATGTCTTCACATTTTTCCTGCAGTCATTTCGTCTTAGCTTCCCTACCCGTCCTATTTGTTTCATTCATCAGCGACTTGTATTTCTGTATTCCTGATTTTCCAGGAACATGTTTGTACTTCCTCCTTTCATCACTCAACTGAAGTATTTCTTCTGTTACCCATGGTTTCTTCGCAACTACCTTCTTTGTACCTACGTTTTCCTTCCCAATGAAAGACGTATACATTGCCGGCGATGGGCGAGGCATGACAGAATCTCTGACCAGAGAGTAGTTTATCGTTAGTTGTTGCTAGTCTGCACTTGTCTGCGCGAGTCGACAGTAGTCGGTAGTAGTCTGCGTGAGTCTGGTGGAGTCGGCATGTGTCGGCTGTGTGCTCTGCTCGCAACTCTGCTCAGGACTCTGGAGGATGAGTATTGTTGTAGAAGGTAAAGAAGCAGCCTTGCGCATATTTAATAATGTATGTTAATTGTAATTTAATTTGTTCCAAAAAAAATGCCCCAATAATAATTTTTATAATATAAAGCAACTTTTTAAAGAAAAGCAATCATTTCAATTTAAAGAATATTTCAAATGCATGATCATTCCTTCCAATAATCAAAAAACAATATACGCCAGCATTGCACGAAGCTGTGTCGAAAAATTCCAACTTAAGAGCAGATATAATTGTTGTTTTTATTGAGGTAAGAATTTTTGCATTTTTTATTCAGAATACAGGGCCGAAGGTCTGCGCTGCTGTCCTCATAAAATTTATCAGGTTACTAAACTTTTCTATTATTTTGCTGTTTAGGAATTTTTCTGTTTCGAACTTGATATTATATGAGAAAAGAATTTTGTGGGAACATTAAATGTGAATGCATTTCTGCGCACAGACTATAAATGGGAGCCAATTTTGTTCAGAGGTTACAATATTTAAAAATTCATTTAATTTAATAATTGTATGGGGAGGTTTCACTTGGCTCATTTTCATTTTTAATATTTTGTGGGGAGGTTACACTTGGCGACATCCGGCCAGGATCGTATTTCTTTGTGAATCTTCTGAGAAGTAGTCATATATCTGCTCTTATTTACTTAAACGTAGTTTGCATCTGGCGCAACGCATTTACTAATTTGTCACTCTTTCTTTCACAGATCATCGGCAATTTGTTGCTCTTTGTTGTAATTGTGTTTGTTGCATTTTTGTATTGTCTTTGTTTCATTTGTGCTTAATTTTGATTTGTGTAAAAATGCCGCGAAAAACTGTTAACAGTACATCGCGATGTGTAATGAGTGAGACAGCCGACTCAAATAATTTGACCGATAGTACTTGCGACACTTAGTGTAATGATGACAATCCTCCATTTACAGACAGTCAGTGCGTACTGACCACTAGTAATGATTTTGATCCTAATGATGAACAAATAAATTCAATTGTGTCCTATGTTAATTTAACGACAATTGAAGACGTGGGACGTTCTGTTACAATGAACGCTGCCCAGCTTGACACACCCCGTTTGCAAAATTTACGTAATGAACAGATAATTATTTCTAACGAAAATGGACAGTGTAATCAGAGTACGAAAGATTTATTTAATTCCGGTGTAGTGACCAACAGTGCACATCCGATGAGCAAACCTTTTCAAGAATTACAGAATGACCAAGTGGTTACATACAACGTGACACATGCAAATACACCATCACACAGTACAGAGAATAGAGTAGGTAATGTTACTTTGGATCAAATTATGGCAGTATTACTACAACTCGATAAAAAATACGACCATCAGATCAAACAACTTAATGAAAATAATGAAAATCTCAAACAAGTTAATGAAAAACTAGACAACAATTCCAAACAACTTAGTGAACAGATTGCAGCCGTTGCCGCGCAATGATACTAAACAACAATTACGTGATGAAATTAAGGCTTGTGCTAGGAACAATAGTGAAGAAATTAGATCTGTGGCTCAAGAGTTAAGGAATACACATGCAGCCACAACTAAAGTACTTAGAGACGAAATTAATGCAGTCACTGAACAATGGGGTCAACAGAAACATCCGATCTCACGCGTCGGCTTTGACCCGTGATGTAAGGGTGTTGTGGTGTGTGACGTCATTTCAATCTTTATGGTCTATATGTTTTGTCGCTACTCGTTATGTCTAATGAATCAATATTGTTTTTTTTCTTTTTTTTTTATTTGTTTCTTTTTTTTATCTTTTGATTGACCTACACATTGATCTCTAGCGTAGCCCTGAATACGAGGTTAGGTTGGGAGTTTTTTTTTTGGCCTTGAGTACCACTTGTTTATTATTATCTTTGTTTGCAATCAATGTTAGCAGATTGTTCTTGTGAAACCTTTGTGTGTGTTCTTTTTCTATGTGTTTTCGTCTTTGTGATACGTATGCAACGTTTCTATATCCGCCATATTGGAATTGTCGTTTCCGCTATATTTGTGACGTCATGGGTCAAAGCCGACGGGTTAGATCGGACGCTTCCGTATTTCCGAACAATGTTCAGAAAACGCAACACAGATACGCGACGAGTTTAAATCAATGTCAGCAGAACTTTCACACACTCTGGATACGGAAGTCGATAAGAAATTTGACCAACAGATCACCCAAATTGACGAATGTTTTAAAGTGACAGAAATGAAAATTGTTACAGTCACTAACACGTCACAGCATACGGCACGTTCCGAACATTTGTTAGACTCACACAGCCAGTATAACTTAAGTAATTTACGGAGACCACGTCACTTAGAATCCGAACAGACACAGACAAATAGATTCTCATGCAATCCTGAACCTGTTCACGAAGTCAGAGACGACAAAGTTTATTATAAGCAATTTTTATCCGTGGAAAAATTTGAGGTATTTAAAAATGACAGAGCACAGGTACACGCTTTGAACTGGATACGACAATTCGCTCTTGAATTTTTACCAGCATTTCGTGTAATGCAGAAACTAGAATTAGGATGGATACAGCAACTTGCTTTTGAATTTTCACCGCCATTGCCAGTAACGCAAAAGCTAAAGTTTATTTGCAGCGCGTAATTGACCTCAGGGGATTCATTACGCTTTAATGAATATGTGCCATAGCGTGCACAGGGCCCCGAGCCGTAGTAGTGCTATTTCATCTTTAGTTTTCTGCACTGCTGCCTTCTCTTCTACTATCCTTTATATCTATCAAAATAGCTCTTTAACTATCGCTCTATCTAGGATTAAGAATGACTAAAGAAAACCTGATTTGACAAGTTTTACCGAAAGTGACAGTTTCCATTAGACACTCGCGAAATGACAACCACGGGAACTTTAATAACAAACAAAATTTTAATCATCAGTATGTACAAAATTTTCAGCAGTCGCAAACGCATTTTGGTAACAATAGACATTTTTCACCAAAACAGCATGACAGCCAACAATGCAATGTACAAGGTCAACCAAGCTTTAATGTTTCGCCGCCTACACGTATAGCGTCAGCTCCAACAAATAGTAACGCACAGCAACAAGGAAATCAGTACGTACAGAAAACACACTATTTCAATTCCTATCGCAATGCACCGTATAGAAATGACTATCATGACAGACGTAAAAGTAATGAGCACAATTTTCAGCGTACATCTAATAACAGTCGGTCTTACCAACAGCAAAATCATCCGCAACAACATATTATCATGAATGAACCAGACAGTAGGTATCATCCCGAACGTAATACGTCAGGAAGAAATAACAGAACAGTAAAAATAGTGGAAATGCCACAGCATCCTCCTGAAAATAATAACACGTCAGATAGAATTTGACTAGATACAGTACAGGTTGCATATTCCAGTAACGCAAGCAATAATTTTGACACGCAGAATCTTGTTCACGAGAATGCTATTTGAAACATGTCTTGTTGACTGCACCACTTTTATCGCACCCAGATCTTACCAGAAATTTTTCCATTGCCACCGACAGTTCTAACACCGCTTTAGGCGTTCATATTTTTCAGGAAATTGAAGAAGATGGTTGTACAGTAATTAAAAACATTGCTTTTGCAAGTCGCATTCTGTCACCTGCTGAACGAAATTATTCTGTTACAGAACTTGAAACATTATGTGTTGTATGGGCTTTTACGAGATTTCGGCATTTTCTTTATGGAAAGCATACCACCGTTTACACAGACCATAGAGCTATACAGTTTTTACTTTCCGCTAAATTTACACACGACAGATTAAGTAGATGGAAACTTTATTTGCAGGAAATTAATTTTACAATTGTTCACATTCCCGGCACACAAAATATTGTAGCAGACGCACTATCCCGTTCTCTCAGCAACAATCAGCAAGACATCGCAACCAACTTCTGCAAAACAAATTTCTGCGTCATGTACATTCAACAAGTTGCATTTGAAAATTTCATTTCGTCGTCATCAGAAGACATAGCACAAGAGCAGAGTAAAGACAACGTGTGGAAAGAAATTAAACACCTTTGGCAAGATAGGAATAATGTTACCATTAGAAACCATTACACTGTACGCAATGACATTCTGTTTCGCCGCTCTCACCCTGACAGCAACAATTGGTTATTATGCATTCCTGACGAACTTGTCAACACATTAATTTGGTATACTCATTCAAGTTACGCACATTACGGAGCCAGAAAATGTTTTCTTATACTGAGACAGAACTGCTATTTTACCAACATGGAGAAACGTATTCGACGTGTTTTAGCGTCATGTAAAATCTGCCAGAAAGCTACGTCAGATACGACTTCACATATTCCTCCATTACATCCCATTGTACCTGTTAAATTGAGACACATGGCCGCTGTAGACATTTTTGGTCCGATTCCCAGAACTAATAGAGGTTTTTGCTTCATCCTTGTCGCTGTTGAACTCACTTCAAAATTTGTTACCTACACTCCGTTACGCAAAGCTACTGCTAAAACTGTTTCCAAAGCATTTGTAAAACATTTTCTATTTCAAGTAGGTCATGTGTTGAAAGTAATTTCCGACAATGGACCACAGTTTCGATCTGCTATATGGACACGTATGTTACGAGCTAGAAACATTTCTCCGATCTATATATCCAGGTACCATGCTTCTTCGAACCCTTGTGAACGATTAATGAAAGAAATTGGTAAACTGTGTAGAATATACTGCCATAAAAGACATATTGATTGGGACACACACATACTCTCATTCCAGGATGTAATCAATTCCATACCAAATGAATCTACTATGCTATCTCCGTCTGTTTTACTGAAAAATGTTGAACCACCTAACAAAATTAAAGAATTAGTAACCTTTGCTACATCTCGTCGACTACGACACCATGAAATAATTGACATTGCGCTGAACAACATCAAACATGCCGCAGAGCGCCGGAGAAGACAGCAAAAACAGGTTTGGACACGCCGTGACTTTCATATTGGACAGAAGATATTAGTACGTACACACTATTTATCCAACAGAGGAAGGAGTAGATGCAGTAAATTTGAGCTTCTATACGCAGGTCCATATCGAATTCGCAGCATTCCTCACCCCAATGTAGTACACGTCGAAACTTTGAGAACCAGAAAAACCAAAGGGAACCACCACGTCTCGAACATCAAACCTTTTATTGAATGAACATACTTTATGATTTATCACACTGTAATGCCATTTCCTAATTTTTTTATGACCACTTATGCAATTATATTCACATGAACACTTACTGATGATTATCGTATTTTTTCTTGGCAAGTGCCCGGCAAGGTAAGGTTAGCAGGTCGCTCTTCTTGTCGTTATAGATCAGACTGTACACATTTTCCATTTTTTTATGTATGTATGATTGTTTTCCTGTTTTGTTTGTATGCACTATGAAATATTTAAGATATAACAAACACCAGTTGACTTTAACAATTTGCCTTATGATATGTCAACATCGTGACTGTTTTACTTTTTTTTTTTTTTTTTTTTTTTTGCTGCTACATTGTTATACTCTGTGTACATTTTTGCACCTGCACACTGTCTGTGTTTTTGACATATTACGTTTTCCGTCATGCTATGCTGTATGCTCAATTATATCACTAGAAACCAGTTTCTATTTAATGGGTATATGATTTAAATGCAAGACATTAATCTTTGTTCATCATTTTCAGAAAGAAATAACGTGTAAAGAAATAAATTAAACAGAAATGGAATTTCACCTTCGGAATGAACGAAAGAAGATGCAATACTTCGTCACGAAGAGTAAATGGATCAGAATTAACAAGCATTAACGAGAATATACTATACACATCGTATGATAGCAGTCTTAACTAATTTTTTCTTTCAGAATACGAGGCGATTGATGCAGGCTGTCAGACTGAACTACACATCTTAGTTTTAGTGATGAAATATGCTAGAAATAAGGAATAGTTGTATAATGAATAATGAAGTGACTTTTTTGCAGAATATAATGAATGGTGATGAATAATGATGAAGAATATGTTAATATGGATAATGAAGTTTTTCTTTACAGGTGATGATAATAATGGAGTTATGATGATATGGATAATGAAGTTTTTCTTTGCAGATGAGGATAATGTTGAAGTTTATGTATTTATGCTATGAAGTTATTTAAGTATTTGTTGCAGTTCGTTTTGATAGTATGTCTTATGTCGCATGGTATGATGACTGAAAGTTTTGGAAAGGACAGCTAGAGAACTTATATATTTTATACACATTTCACTACCTGTTAATTCGAAGTTCACTACTTTTCAGCATAATATGCGTTTCTTCTTTCAGCTTAATAATCCATTTTGTATTTTTCTAGGAGAAGCTATTCACGAAATTAATACGCTATAAGCAGTTAATGATTAAACGTGTGTCATTCATGAATGTGATCACATATACTCGGCTTGTTTCATAACCTTGCTACAGCTGACTCATGACGAATGACGTTACACATCTTCATTTGCAGCAATAACTCAAAAGCAAATATTGTTATGCCCCTGTTATTGATTATCGATCCCAACGTAATGCATTGCTAGCACAAAAAAAATGTATTACCTGTCCCAAATAATGCTACCGGTTTAAGAGAGTTCTGAGTAATTTTTTCTAACCACAGACCTTGAGTAATAGTTACAGAGTGTTACATTTTCAATATGTCCTATGTCACTGGAATGATCAGTTCTGAGTAATATGTCACTTGAATGATCAGTTCTGAGTAATACTGAGTAATGTTTTCTAACCACAGACCTTGAGTAATAGTTACAGTATGTTACATTTTCACTATGTCATATGTCACTTGAATGATGGAAAATGTTTTGTACTATTCAATACTTGCTATATGTTTTGTAACTGACCAATGAGTGCCAATAATTATTTTTAAATATGTTGTATGTCACTTGAATGATGAAAAATGTTTTGTACTATTCAATATTTGCTGACCAATGAGTGCCAATAATTATTTTTAAATATGTTGTATGTCACTTGAATGATGAAAAATGTTTTTATACTATTCAGTACTTGCTGACCAATGAGTGACAATAATTATTTTAAATATGTTGTATGTCACTGACCAATGAGTGCCAATGATTACTATAACTAAGTGAATTATGTTAATAGTATGCCATTCATTAGCTCCTGTTTTCAATGATGACTTCTGATGTTTTGTAACTGACCAATGAGTGCCAATAATTATTTTAAATATGTTGTATGTCACTTGAATGATGAAAAATGTTTTGTACTATTCAATACTTGCTATATGGTTTGTAACTGGCCAATGAGTGCCAATGATCACTGTAATCAGATGATTTATGAACATTATTCTGTAATACTTCATACATGGTACAGAAATGTTCAGTAACTGGGCGATGAGTGCCACCAATTACTTAAATCAGTTGTTAGACTAGTGTAATTCTCAATGAAGACTAGTATGTGACTTAATGTCCTTCACCTTCTGACCTAATTACCAGAAATTACTGCAATATCCTTTTGTCCTGTGTATCCTCATGATCATGGAGCACTATATTTGGTTTTTGCACTAATTCTACGTTGGTGTACCTTACCATAACGTGGTGTTGACACGACATGCTGTCCACCACCTTGAGCGATGGAGATGTTATTATGGTCCCACTGTTTCGTGTACCTAATGTACTACCAAAATGATAACATGGAATATTACTACGACATTTCAGTGTCTTGGCTACACTGATTAATACTTCAAGGAAAAGAACTTCAGATTGTCTCCCTTGGTGTTGTGCTTCTGTAGAAAGATACGGACTATCAGTGCAGCTGCGTGCAACCTAAAGTGCTACAACCTTTCCTATCCTAGTTCTTGTAAAATAGTAAAAATGCTAAAGAGTTTTACAGTGAGTGTGCATTTATGCCATTTGTACTCATTACGTATACATTTTGTGATTCCCAGATATGTTCTGTACTACAGTGCGTGTGCACTTTTTGTCATTTTGTTAACATGATTTCTATTCATTGCATATACATTTTGTGATTTGCTGATATGTTCTGAACTACAGTGCATGTGCACTTTTGTCATTTTGTTAACATGATTTGTATTCATTGCCTATACATTTGTGATTTGCTGATATGTTCTGAACTACAGTGCGTGTGCACTTTATGTCATTTGTTAATATGATTTGTATTCATTGCCTTTACATTTTGTGATTTCCTGATATGTTCAGAACTACAGCGCATGTGCACTTTATGTCATTTGTTAATATGTTTTGTACTCATTGTGTATACATTTTGTCATTGCCTGATATGTTCTGTACTCAGTGCATGTGTCCTATAATTTATTTCATGTTCTGCACCTATATATACGTATATATTCTGTGATTGTAAAGTTAGTTAATTAAGAAAAATTTGTTGCTCATGGCAAGTCCAATTGACTCACCATCGCTGCCAAATTTTTGCCCCCCCCCCCCCCCCCCGGTGGAGGGTTATGAAAGACGTATACATTGCCGGCGATGGGCGAGGCATGACAGAATCTCTGACCAGAGAGTAGTTTATCGTTAGTTGTTGCTAGTCTGCGCTTGTCTGCGCGAGTGACAGTAGTCGGTAGTAGTCTGTGTGAGTCTGGTGGAGTCGGCATGTGTCGGCTGTGTGCTCTGCTCGCGACTCTGCTCAGGACTCTGGAGGATGAGTATTGTTGTAGAAGGTAAAGAAGCAGCCTTGCGCGTATTTAATAATGTATGTTAATTGTAATTTAATTTGTTCCAAAAAAAATGCCCCAATAATAATTTTTATAATATAAAGCAACTTTTTAAAGAAAAGCAATCATTTCAATTTAAAGAATATTTCAAATGCGTGATCAATCCTTCCAATAATCAAAAAAAAAAAATATACGCCAGCATTGCACGAAGCTGTGTCGAAAAATTCCAACTTAAGAGCAGATATAATTGCGGTTTTTATTGAGGTAAGAATTTTTGCATTTTTTATTCAGAATACAGGGCCGAAGGTCTGCGTTGCTGTCCTCATAAAATTTATCAGGTTACTAAACTTTTTTATTATTTTGCTGTTTAGGAATTTTTCTGTTTCGAACTTGATATTATATGAGAAAAGAATTTTGTGGGAACATTAAATGTGAATGCATTTCTGCGCACAGACTATAAATGGGAGCCAATTTTATTCAGAGGTTACAATATTTAAAAATTCATTTAATTTAATAATTGTATGGGGAGGTTACACTTGGCTCATTTTCATTTTTAATATTTTGTGGGGAGGTTACACCAACTTTTGTGATGGCCCTTTTTAGAGATGTCCATTCCTCTTCAACAGTACTGCCTACTGCGCTATTCCTTATTGCTGTATCTATAGCGTTAGAGAACTTCAAACGTATCTCGTCATTCCTTAGTACTTCAGTATCCCACTTCTTTGCGTATTGATTCTTCCTGACTAATGTCTTGAACTTCAGCCTACTCTTCATCACTACTATATTGTGATCTGAGTCTATATCTGCTCCTGGGTACACCTTACAATCCAGTATCTCATTTCGGAATCTCTGTCTGACCATGATGTAATCTAATTGAAATCTTCCCGTATCTCCCGGCCTTTTCCAAGTATACCTCCTCCTCTTGTGATTCTTGAAGAGGGTATTCGCTATTACTAGCTGAAACTTGTTACAGAACTCAATTAGTCTTTCTCCTCTTTCATTCCTTGTCCCAAGCCCATATTCTCCTGTAACCTTTTCTTCTACTCCTTCCCCTACAACTGCATTCCAGTCGCCCATGACTATTAGATTTTCGTCCCCCTTTACATACTGCATTACCCTTTCAATATCCTCATACACTTTCTCTATCTGTTCATCTTCAGCTTGCGACGTCGGCATGTATACCTGAACTATCGTTGTCGGTGTTGGTCTGCTGTCGATTCTGATTAGAACAACCCGGTCACTGAACTGTTCACAGTAACACACCCTCTGCCCTACCTTCCTATTCATAACGAATCCTACGCCTGTTATACCATTTTCTGCTTCTGTTGATATTACCCGATACTCATCTGACCAGAAATCCTTGTCTTCCTTCCACTTCACTTCACTGACCCCTACTATATCTATATTGAGCCTTTGCATTTCCCTTTTCAGATTTTCTAGTTTCCCTACCACGTTCGAGCTTCTGACATTCCACGCCCCGACTCGTAGAACGTTATCCTTTTTTGTATATTATTCAATCTTTTTCTCATGGTAACCTACCCCTTGGCAGTCCCCTCCCGGAGATCTGAATGGGGGACTATTCCGGAATCTTTTGCCAATGGAGAGATCATCATGACACTTCTTCAATTACAGGCCACATGTCCTGTGGATACACGTTACGTCTCTTTAATGCAGTGGTTTCCATTGCCTTCTGCATCCTCATGTCGTTGATCATTGCTGATTCTTCCGCCTTTAGGGGCAATTTCCCACCCCTAGGACAAGAGAGTGCCCTGAACCTCTATCCGCTCCTCCGCCCTCTTTGACAAGGCCGTTGGCAGAATGAGGCTGACTTCTTATGCCGGAAGTCTTCGGACGCCAATGCCGATTATTTATCAAAATTTATGCAGTCGCGGGGATCGAACCCGAGACCGAAGACGTTTTGATTATGAATCAAAGACGCTACCCCTTTTTTTCTTTTTTTTTTTTAAGTAACCAAGTGACTTTTATTTTTCTTTTGTTCGTTCTCGTTCAAGGTGTTGTAGTGGTTTCACATATTTAACCAACACCCATTCTTTCAAAAATGATCTTCAGCATGTTGCCATAGTGCTTCTTGTGGTTGCGATACGTGCTGATTTTTGCATATTCACTCTTCATGTAAACGCGGAATTCTATCTCGTTGTCCGACCCAAGTGTGTGGATGACATAACTAACATATTTTCCCAGTAACCAGCTAATGGCTTTGGTTTTTAATTTCGGAAAGTATGTCATTTCTGGTCTCAGGAGGAGCGACGTCGTTATATATTGCGTAGAGGATCTGGTGAGAAAGGCGATTTGTTGCCTGATCCAATTCCAATTATGCACATTGCCACCATAGGTGAATCTGTGGCTGAGTGTATCCACCAGATTGCATTTTCCACAAAGGTGTGTCTGGTTTAAACCGATCCCATATAGTCTCTCGTTGGTGCTGATGACATTATTAACTGTTTTGTACCATGCGGAAATAGCGTCTGTAGATAGCCCGGCATAGTTGATGTTCCGCCATACAGCTTTCCAGTCACAATTTGGGAATTTCGTTTCAATTTTGTTTCTACCCTCATTTAACTTCCTTTCAAGTATGGTGTCGCGCGCTGTGATACGTGTGTTGCTTCTGATTTCGTCACTAAGATAACTTGCTTCGAGGAAAAAGTTCCTCACATACTGCAGACGGGCATTAATCCTTCGCACATCAATCGGTGCTTGCAGGCTATGGGGTGTCACAGCCTCAAAGAGCTTTGCGGTTATACATTGTGGAAGTTCTCTGAGTATATGGAAAGTCCGTTTGAGGAACAGAGCAGACGCTTTATTGCGAATATCCACCAAACCAACCCCCCCGTTTCTGACATCCAGTATAATCGTAGTCGCACCAACCCTGAATATGTCTCCTCGCCATAAATAATTGGTAACAGTGGACATGATCCCTTTCGCTACTAGTTTAGGGATTGGAAATACCTGCGCAGTGAAATACGCTTTAGACAAAACGCAGGAGTTGATGAATCTGACTTTTTGCACCAGGTCCATAGTTCGATGGATGTTCTCCATTACAGCACCATGAACTTTCCTCCTAGTTTCCGTCCAGTTAAAAGCAGCCATCCGCATCGGACATGCCATTAAGGTTATTCCCAAAGTTTTATGTTTGTTGTCTTGTTTTGCCCATGCCAGTCGAAGGTGATCTAGGCCCCGTAGATTCAATATTTGACTTTTGTTTTCATTTGCTGTCGCTCCCGACTCTAGACAATACCTTTCGATTTCTCTTTCCAGTGTACCTGTCTCCTCCTTATTCCTTATTACAACGCCCACGTCATCAGCATAAGCTCGTATGATAGTTTTCTCACCCTCAATGTTATGCCTGTTAATCTTGCGTGGACAGTGCGGAGGAAGGGCTCTAAAGACACTGAAAATAAAAACATTGATAAGGGACTGCCCTGTGGAACCCCTCGCCTTATCTGTATGGGTTTAGATGTTTGGCCATTGATTGCTATTTTCGCATTTATACCTGTTGCAATATTCCTTAGCATGTTCACAATCTGGGGGTGGAAAGCCATTCTTGACAGCGTCGCAAAGAGGTATCTATGACTAACGCGGTCAAAAGCTTTGTTGAAATCTATAAAGATTAAAGCACATTTTATACTTGTCACTGAGGTAATTGAAATGACGTCTCTGTATGCAGATAGACTTTCGAATATCGTTCTAGTCGGAGAACAAGATTGGTGATGACTCAATATTTTGTTGGAAAAGGTAGAGAGTCTTTTGTTGATAATACGCGAAATTATTTTGTAATCAGAATTTAGTAGCGAAAGAGGCCGAAAATTGTTTAAGTTGGTTTTGCCTTTACTCTTAGGAATCAGTACTATTTTACTTTCCTTAAACTCTGCAGGGACCGGTTTTCCGTTCAGGACCTCATTTGCCATGGAAGTGATCTTGTCCCCAATTATAGACCAGTAGCGGGCATAAAACTCCACAGGGAGGCCATCAAGTCCCGGAGATTTGTTGAGAGGTGAGTTACGCACTGCCTCATGCACTTCATCTTTAGTAATAGGTGACAGGATGTCAGCGTTGTCTGTTCCCGACAATTGTGGACCTAAAATAGTGAGAAAGTCCTCGAGAGCTGCATCTTCCACTGTGGTAGGGGCATATAAGGTTTCATAGTACCTGTGGACTTCGTCCAGTATTTGTTTCTGACATGTGAGCCTCGTACCAGTATGCGTCTGGACTTCATCAATTAAAGTTAGACGTCTGTTTTTAGCATGCCGCACCAAGTGATACAGAGAAGCTGTTTCATCTGCTACGACTGATGTGGCTTTCGATTTAGTTTTGAGTCCCTCCATCTGTTGCCGTTTAATGCTTAATAACTTGGCTTTTATTTTTTTGATATCATTCAGACGAATT
The DNA here is from genome assembly GCF_023864275.1 of Schistocerca cancellata. Classification (NCBI taxonomy): domain Eukaryota; kingdom Metazoa; phylum Arthropoda; class Insecta; order Orthoptera; family Acrididae; genus Schistocerca; species Schistocerca cancellata. The sequence goes on along the minus strand of NC_064630.1, from coordinate 593,446,235 downwards.
ACGTCATCATGGGCCTGTTGATATAAGTCTCTTAAAACTTTATAATAAAACTCCATTGTATTCCTCAACTCCCTGTGCCTCGCTGCACTATACTGCATGACAACTTTCCGCAGCCTTGGTTTAGCCCTCCTTGTCCACCAGTCAATGACTGTTGGGCGCTTGTCTACTGTGCGGGGGCACATAGTCCACGCAAACCTTATTTCCTGTTCCAGTTCTTCGTCAGTTAAAACAGAGATATTTAAGTTCCATTGGCCTCTGAATCGACGGGTTGGCTGTACACTTAGATTAAAGCAAGTTAAAAGTGTACTGTGATCGCTAAAATACACGGGAATAGTCTCAACGTTTAATAAATAATTTTGCAAATTTGGTGACACGCAAATTCTATCTAGTCTGCTGCGGGAGTGGCTGGTTATATACGTGAACCCGACTGACGTCGGGTGCTGAAGTTCCCACACATCCTTAAGGTGTAGATCACTTACTAACTTTTTTAACTGTGGCGAGTAGTTGAAGTTGGGTTGTTGATCTTTCTGGTTTAAAACACAGTTAAAATCTCCACCTAGTATAAGAGAACACGGATTTTTCCTCAATAAATAAATCAGTTCATCTTGAAAAAACTTCGCACGATCCAATTTGTGGGAAGTTCCTGATGGGGCGTAAAGGTTAATCACTGTCACATCGAACATTTTTATGCCTATTGCTCTTCCTGATTCTAGTCGTTCGATTTCAGTCACCGGAATGCCTTCCCTTATAAGAATGGCTGTACCGATATTGGCTTCCGTAGAAACATTAACAATTTCAAAAAAGCCTGGGATCCGAAATTCCGTTATAGCAACTTCTTGTAGCAACGCGATATCTGTTCCGGACTGGTACAAGAATTCTTTTAGTGCTGCCAATTTCAAGGGTGACTGTATTTTATTAATGTTAGTAGTAGTAATGCTATAAGCTTGCAGCACAGACATACCGGAAGAAGCTATTTGGGATGAGGTTCGGTATGATTATAGCAGCAAATGTGCTTCCCTACAAGGCACGATCTTTACAAGCTGTGTGCCCATTACATGTACTAACTTCCTAGAAAAATTTGCACTGCTTTTAAACAAAGAGCTTGAGAAGAAAAGTATCCTGAAATCCTGACAATGCATTGCTATAAGTCACTGTGGCCATTCTCTTTCTCCTCGTCAGTGTTGGCCCTGATGACTTCATATTTAATATTCTTTTTCTTGACGTCTTTCTTCTCTGGTGTGGCTTTCGCTTGATGACGCGTGACAGCAAGACCCGGTGTCGGTCGCAGCCGCCGGCGGTGGCTGAATGGGGCAACGGCCGTGGCTTGCGAGTCGTCAATGTTTGGTTCCGGCGTGGTGTCTGTTGTGTTGTCTTGCTGGCGAGGCGGTGATGCTTGTTTATTTCCTCCTTAGGCGCGGCGTTGCGCTTCGGAGTCAGCAGGTTGTTTACTTGGTACTTCCTCGTATGGTTCGCACTGTATGGGTTGTGCACTTGATGCGGTTATTTCAGTCGTGACCTCAGGCTCAGGGTCACATTTCCGTGAAAAGTCACTACCCGCTGCGTCACTATCTGTTCGTGGCGGTGTAAGTCCTTGTGCGGAAGTGGGAGCCACATCGACCTTCATTCCATCTCCTTTTTCCACTTCCAACAGATCTTCAGGACTGGGCTTCGGCCTCCTGGCAACGGGTGTTTCACAGGAAGAGTCCTCATCAACATTTCTTTCAGTGTCCTCTAGAGGACGCTTTTTTGTGGGAATCTCGCTGTCACGGGACGGAATTTCAGCAGTTAATGCAGGTTTTAAAGACGGAAAGTCATTAACATTAAGTGCAACATTTTCAGAGGTAGTAGCAGGATCCACGACCGCCGCCGGCTCTGTTGTATTACTGGCTGGCAGCAAATCGTTGAGTGTTAATTTCCGGCGTTGCGTAAGGTTATTTGTTAGCACAAATACACGGCGAGGGCAGTCCTGACGGAGGTGATCAGACTCGTTACATACATGACATGTAGGGGTTTGCCCTGAGTACATAACATGCGCCTTGTGCCCGTCAACAAAGATATGGGAGGGAATGTTTGCTTTCACTTCCATCTCCACGGAGCGAATGCCGTTAAAGCACTGCAGCTTGAAATGCGAAGCCCACCTTTCGTTGACTATTTGCCTGACAACCCCATACTTTGAAAGGACATCTTTAATTTTCGAATTGTCTACGGGAATATTCAAAACCCTAACATTCCTAATTACAGACTCGGAATTCCGAAGTTTGACAGTACTTTTAGTACCATCACGGTGTATAAATTCCGTTTCATAACCAAATTTTGCCAGAAAGCGATCTACACTCGCGGAATCGTTAAACTTTACAAAAATGCAGTATTCATCAGAGTCCAGCTGCATGGTATGAACAGATTCAGAATGAAGGCCAATTACCTCGGTAATCCAGTCGTGTATATCAAGTGCAGAGGGCTGCACTCGACGGGTGTACTTGTCGAAGGTGAAAATCACGGTGTTTTTTCTCACGGAGTTTGCCATGGTGTTCTGCAGCGAAGAAATCTCGGACAACGCCGAAATCCCAACGGCACTTCGTAGAAAGATGGCACGAAAGAAGACCAAATGCTCAATTGATAACGCTTAATTCACGTGCAAAACGTCAATAAACGAGCACAAAACACGAAAACACTGGCGTTAACACTGAACGTTCACGGAGCAAACTTGAGGAGCGTGCGACCGCTGCGGCAGCTAAAGCCAGACTGTAGACCACAGGTACGCAGCAATTAATGTTGGGTTGGCTGGGTGTTTCTCTTAAGATCTGAGTTGCAAGGAATTGGCTCCACATACCACCTGGTCATAATAGTCACAATCTAGTTTATGGACAACTTCACCTTCACAGCATCTATTTGAGTATCCAATTTGACGTATTGTAAATGTTTCATGTGTTTTGTTTATTATTTTGAGTTTAGTCATAATAAATCAAATTGTTATTTTGGACAGAACTTTCATTCTGTGGATCAGTAAAGCAACCCTTTCATTTCTCACTACGTTAATGAAACTTTCCTTTATCAAATTAATTTCTATCAAATTAAATTATTTCAGGTGCCAAACTCTTTTCTACTCCACTTGCAGGGTCGATTACAGCCAGTTCGCGTTTCTTCTTAACCCATGTGCAACAGCAAAAGTCGGAGTTGGAAATGGGGGCGGGGGGGCCTTAGAGCATCATTTCCATATGAAGATTCCAGGAGAATTTAGTGTTAGATACACTGCTAGCCCCTGCAGCTCGCAAACAACACCGGATAAAATTAATGCTATTTTAATATTCGTGTTCAAGCGCGAACGTAATTTTTGGATGCATTTGATTAAGTTTGTCACTCACCTCAGCTATTGTTTCCTGTCCCTAACTATACTATCGGTGTACATAACGTCAATAAGAGAATATTCTTTCTTTTGTGTCAGGGTAATTCTCAAAAAAACCTTATTTCCATTTCATTAAAAATATTTGTGACAGGAAGGTTGATAAACAATTACCCACCACCAGTCTGTAAATTTTCACCTTAATTGTAAAGAATTGGATGCTTAGGCTAAAATGGAACAATTTTTGATTTCGACTAATGTCATTCTTTTATGTATTAGTAAGTTGTCTTCCATTATCTCTAAAGTCTGAATGAGTTGTACATTTGAAAACAAATTTGTCACACCCCTCTGTGCAAATCTTGGATCCATATCCATCAACCTGTTTGTGTACTGGATGCAATTTTCAATGCTAAAACTTTTATCACATTTCTTAACTATTTTAGTTTCTTATCAAGCATGTAATTCAGTTCGCTACTTGTAACATACTCATTATTGAAAATTTTCATTTTAGCAGTTTTCACGTTAAAGGTAAAGAATTAGATGTCGAGGTTAAATTGCAAAAATTCTGAAAGTTCACCTTGCGGTGGGATGTCTCAGATACATTAACTTAATGTTTTTCAAACAAAACCTGAGAACGATCAGTTTTTCTCATTAACTCGTTTTGGAACTTTTTGTGAAAATACTTACTTTCCTGAATGAGATTTTCACTCTGCAGCGGAGTGTGCGCTGATATGAAACTTCCTGGCAGATTAAAACTATGTGCCGGACCGAGACTCGAACCCGGGACCTTTGCCTTTCGCGGGCAAGTGCTCTACCAACCTTTTTTCTTTTTTTTTTTTTAAATCTCATTTTATTAGTTTTTGTTCGTTGCATCTGCTCGGGGCGGACGTCGTAAGACATCCGTTTAAGTTCGTTGTTGATCCATTAACTCAGTTTTTTTATTACAGAGGGTAGCTAACCCTCTGACCGAACACGCTGAGCTACCGTGCCGGCGCCCAACTGAGCTACCCAAGCACGATTTACGCCCCGTCCTCACAGCTTTACTTCTGCCAGTACCTCGCCTCCTACCTTCCAAACTTTACAGAAGCTCTCCTGCGAACCTTGCAGCTGTGAGCTGCTGCTGCAGCTGTGAAGACGGGGCGTGAGTCGTGCTTGGGTAGCTCAGTTGGAAGCCGGCACGGTAGCTCAGCGTGTTCGGTCAGAGGGTTAGCTACCCTCTGTAATAAAAAAACTGAGTTAATGGATCAACAACGAACTTAAACGGATGTCTTACGACGTCCGCCCCGAGCAGATGCAACGAACAAAAACTAATAAAATGAGATTTAAAAAATAAAAAAAGGGTTATGAGTTCAAACCTTGTGCGGTGCTTAATATAAAAAAAAAGTTGGTAGAGCACTTGCCCGCGAAAGGCAAAGGTCCCGAGTTCGAGTCTCGGTCCGGCACACAGTTTTAATCCGCCAGGAAGTTTCACTTACTTACCTCATTGATGTAATTCTGATCGGAATATCAGACCATTCAGTTAATGTAATCTTTCCCATATACAAGCACTGCTGTTTTACCCTTTCTGCTTTTGTGACTAAAGCTTTCACCTCAGACAATTTTTTATTTAACTTTTTAGCGATATTGGCTCGCGTGTACTACTAGCATTCATACTCAAAGACTCGCGCAGGGCTCTGCTTACCCTGAAAGCAACTGCTTCCTCATATCTGGTTAACTTGGCAGATTTACAAGCTAGCTCTACTTCAGGAATCATTCACTTAACTTTTTTCTTGTCAAATGGCTCCTTCAGTTATGCTGAAGCCCGTTCTACAATAAATGATCCTCTTACTTATCAAGTCACGTATCTGCTAAATTTACATACTTGTCGTAAATTGTAACCTACTGGCTTGACTCGAAAACGTTATTATTGGTCAGGAATAGTGACAGGTTACAAAGTTTCTTATGGTTAGTAACACTACACTCGTTTACTGCGTTTTCATCCCTATTAAACACTTTACTTCCCACTAATCTGTGCTCTCAAGTGGTTAATTTGTAGATGATTTATTGACAGTTCATACAGTGCAACAGGTGTTTAAAAACAAGTTTAAAACTATTAAAATATAATACTAAATGAAAAGTCCGATAAGTCCGTTGTAGCGGCGTTTAAGTCGATGAGAGACCCATACAACCAGTTTCGCAACTTTTAAGTTAAATCTTCTGATATATCTGTGCAGAATTGTTTAAAATTAATGCTTTGATATTGGGGAATTGAAGTTATCTGAGTAATCTCAATGTACTGAATGAATAAAACTTAAGCATGGAAGAAAATGATACGAAACTAGTTATGAAACTAGGTGTTGATCAAATACGCCCCACAAAGAACGGGTCATATACGTTTTTCATAAATAATATTCGTAATTTCAAACCAAAAGGAGGTTACTTACAAATGCTTATGTAATACAGACAGCTGAGTCTAATAGCTCGAATGGTGACCGCAGTTCCTAACATGCGCTTCTTTTGTCTTCCGTGTTGCCCTCGTTAGTTCAGTTTCCTTAACCGTCTCAGTACCAGGACGACAGCCATCGCACACTCTTCGACAACACAGTGGACGCTCGTAGCTTGTGTTGTCAGCTGCTACGAACTTTTATGTTGGTGACAAATACACATGAGCGCGTCGGCCTTCGGTAAGTTTGACCGGCGTCATAAGCTTCTCCTTTCGGTCATCATTGGCCCACAGAACATGTTAAAGTAGTTTTTCAGTGCATTTCAATACATAAAATTTATTACTGTCCGTCACTATATTTTATTGTTCAGTCACTCCAGTACCCAATACTTTCCAGGATCGCATTTATGAAGATCATTGTGTGTTGCTTGACTTAGATCGGCAGGAACATATTTTAATGGGTTAAGTGATGACAGTTAGTGATTTTAACAATGTTCATTCCAGTTTTTGGCAGTTGGTCCACGTTGCATGAGGATTGTCCCCAGCTCACTTTTGTTTTAGTTACTGCTTTACCTATTTTTTAATTCTTTCATTTTCTAGATATGATATTCATCATTGATGATGGTTTTTGTCAATTGAGGAGGGCTGATAACTTTGCTTAGCTGTTGCTAAAAAAGGGTTCAAATGGCTCTGAGCACTATGGGACTTAACATCTGAGGTCATCAGTCCCCTATAACTTAGAACTACTTAAACCTAGCTAACGTAAGGACATTCACACACATCCATGCCCGAGGCAGGATTTGAGCCTGCGACCGTAGCAGCAGCGCGGTTCCAGACTGAAGCGCCTAGAACCGCTCGGCCACAAGGCCGGCAACTCCATCCCACAACCTGACATCTGTCACCTGCAAAACACGTGGCTACAACCGTTATTATTATACTAGCACATAACATTTGCAGTCACTTATCTTGCACCTGTGGATTTGCAATGTTAGTGAGTTACATACGTTACCTAGACAAATGTATTTTTAAAAATTTCATTACTCTGCATTGATTATTTTTTGGAATTGTAATTTTTTTTCTCCCAGTGTATATTCCCAAACAAAGTAAAAAAAAATTGAAAACACGCTGGAAAGCAAAAATTTAAAATCATTTGAACAAAAATGTAATAAAGTGGACAGCAGTGCACAGATGGAATCAAATAAGAATCTGATTGTCGAAGTGGGAGAAGCAGTACATGTGGCGTCAGCAGTTACACGCCTTATCTGTTATCTGAGAACGAGCGTAAGTGCTGCCACGCGAGAAACCGTAAACCGACGCGCATGAGATGGCGAGCGACCTCGGAGGCAGCGCGCGCGGTGACACAGCAGAGAGTGAGGCAGACAGAGAGCGCCAGTTGGCTCCGTCTCTGTCGGCAGGCCACTCCGCTGCAGAGTCACTGGCGGGGCTCCCCGTCCCTGCCCGCGTTGCTGTGGTGGGGCGCCAGCACGTTGTGTGTGGCGACTCCTCCCGCGTCCGCGTCGATGAATGAATGGTTTGTTGTGGTCCCCACTGGCTCGCAGCCTCATCGCTGCCCGACCTTCCCCCCCCCCCCCCTCCCCCTCAGTCTCTAGAGATCTGCTAACGCACAGGTGTGTAGCATGCTGCCGTTTGTAGTACGTTTACAAGGCGTCAGATGTGAGGCTGCGGTAAGCTGCCACGTAAAGGAATGAATGATTAATCGCTTCATGTTGTTTACTTATTTATCGTACGATTTTTAAACAAAATATCAAATATAATACAAACGATAATACAAGTAATTTATAAACAGACATCTAGATTTTTAATATAATCAGTTCCATCAGAAAATCGTCGAAAGTACCACGAGTGGCTCTGTTGGCACTCCGTCTTCAGACCGCGAGTGGCCTACAGGGACCATCCGACCGCCGTGTCATCCTCAGTGGAGGACGCGGATAGGAAGGGCGTGGGGTCAGCACACCGCTCTCCCGGTCGTTATGAGGCTCTGTTGGGATTTCCTGTAAATATGTGATGAATGGTTTGCCTGGCTGCACCACAATCGCAATCTGCAGATGGAGTTGCAGCCCATCTACGAAGAGAAAAAAATGGCTCTGAGTACTATAGGACTTAACTTCTAAGGTCATCAGTCCCCCAGAACTTAGAAGTACTTAAATCTAACTAACCTAAGGACATCACACACATCCATGTCCGAGGCAGGATTCGAACCTGCGACCGTAACGGTCGCGCGGTTTCAGACCGTAGCGCCTAGAGCCGCTCGGCCACCCCGGCCTGCCATCTACGAAGAGAGTCCATGCTTCTGCAGTAATTGGTGCCCATTCTCTTAAACATCATCCATGTTCTCCGTGACTGCTCAAAGTCGAGGGACTTCTTTCTGATGCACTGCAAATTCTGGCAATTTAAGCAACAATTGTAACACGCAAGTGTAATGTTGCCCACTAATGTGTCTATACCTATTTGTCGTACTTTTGGTATCAGGTCGCAGATATTTGAAAATGGCCTCGGGCTGAAAACATAATTTACATGCATATTGCTTTAAAGGAATAATACTGACAGCTTGCGGAGGTTAAAGTATTTGTAATATTTAGCCGACACATTGAGGCATGGAGTCGTACATAGAGAACTTAATAATCTCAATTTCCGTTAGACACTTGCTTGATTACTCTCTGAGCGACTAGCAGCTCGAAAATAATGATATTCGTGTGTATTCCACAAAATATATGTTCTCCCACACACTGTTTCATTCAAATTTGTGGTGCAGGAATGGTGGAAGTGGAAGCTCACAAGGGTGTTTCATGGGCATTAACGCTTAACAAAATGTAAATCAATATTTAATAAATGTAAGCAACCCAGAGTGTATACAGAATAAGAAACAACCAAAGAACTTGGCGCTCTGATTACCAAAATATCACTTAAGACATAATACAACATAATACACTTTTAAACAACTTGCCGCACTTAATTAATACCTTATACAATAGAAAACAGTATCAACAAATCAGGCCTTTGGAATTCATTCAGCCTTACGATAAATGAGCCATGAGTTAATAGACATAAATAACAACATACAGTAAAAGCAGAATGCCAGATTGCCCAGTAAAAGATCTTATCCCAGAACCGTGTCTGAAAAAGCACATGACCAATGTCGACATACTTATTACTTGAGAGTCAAACCACATAAAGTACTGACAGTAATTTCTACTGTAATAAATGTCTTTGAAGTGTATTTTATAACATTCTGTCAACAGTGACCAGCTATTGCAGCTTAATAAATGTAATTAACTTAGAAAACTAGCTTTTAATATAGCATCAAATTATTCACCAAACTTGTAATGTCATATCAAAAGAAAAAGGCTCGATGTAATTCCGAGGCTTACGTTACAGATCATTGACCTGATCGACAGATATCTTCGCTGTGTTTTACTATCCTTACTTTATTCTCTTCTAAATGACTAACATTTTTAGTTAACACCCTCTGTTCGCTTTAACTAATTCGCAGTTTCTATTTTGATTAACTTTCTCTTTAAATCATTATTATTACTTTGATTTTTCTTTGTTGAAAACCATGTTTGCTTTCGTAATGGAAAAATTTATGGTATTACATGATGAAAACTGTAAAATGTACACCTGTTTTAAAATATTAGGTTACAGGCCTTTCAAAATATGCAGTAACGGAAACTTAAAAAAATTAAATGCGGTTTGTCATACTCACATCGATTAAATACCTAGGCAAAACGTCGTAAATCAAAGTGACATGGAGAGAACGCGTAACGTCGGTTATAGGGAATAAGAATCGTCGACTTCGATTTATTGGGAGAATTTTAGAAGAGTGTCGCTCATCTACAGAGGTGAACACGTACATAAAGCGAGTACGACTCATTCTTGAGTACTGCTCAAGTTTTTGGAATCCTCAGCAGGTAAATCAGAGAAAGATATCGAAGAAATTCAAAGCCAGGTCTCTAGGTGTGTTCGAACAACACGCGAGTATTACGGAGATGCTCCGTGAATTCAAAACGGTATCTCTGGAATGAATAAGTTCTTTTCGCGAAATACTATTGAGAGACATTAGGGCAGTGTTTGTATTTTACAGTGTCTGTACAGTTCGATGCAGTGTCCCTTCGGGCACGCACGCACGTTCGAAGGAATAGACACTGCTGATGATTGACAGCCGTGTTAAATTATGAAATGCATTCACATGTTGCGAATACTACTGTACTACGAATATACGATTTACTAGTAACGTGTGAAAAATTGTGCCGGATCTGGACTCGAAACTTGATTTCCCACATTACGTGAGCATTCGTCTTAACCCCGTCTGTGCACGACTCACGGCCAGTCCCAAACTCCTACATGTCGCCGTTCCTGCGTCGCAACCTGCGCTCATACCCACATTATGTAATTCCCGTACACGAGAGTACATTTTAAATCAAATTTGCTGCCAGGTGTAGGCGGATGAAAACGATACCGCAGAGCTTATGTTGATAAGAAGAACGATGCATGCAAGTCCAAAGGAACACTGCATCGAACTAAAAACACACGGTAAAACACAAAACACGTTCTACTGTATTTAATCCCAAGATAAAACAGTCTGACGAGCAAAACTCTCTCTCCCTGTGCAGTTATCATAGGATTTATATGAGGGCATTATAGGACGTAGACACTGAGACAGATGCAAGTTTGGGTCCGGCCGCCAGTCGAGCACGGACAGCCGAAGTGGTTAAGGCGACCTCCCGCGTAAAGAGGGAAATCCAGGTGTGAGTCCCAGTCTGGCACAAACTTACATAGGTTTTTGAAGCCATTTTGACTATTTTTCGACCGTGACTGTCTCAAGAAATATGTAAAGGTATTTTTTAAATCACCGCAACCAGTCACAAACTTTGTCAACTAGTGTTTACTTATTTATTTAGCGACATGTTTCGAGGGTTAAACCTCATCGTCAGGCTAAATGGCATTACAAAAACAACTTTACAATAAGGTTATACTAATATTACATGGTCTTTTCGTAAATGCTGTGGTCATCCTGTGGAAGAAGAGAAAACTTAGTAAGAGGCGATGTCACTTTGGACTGATGTTTACACGAAAATGTTGTGTAACAAATTGTTCAAATGGCTCTGAGCACTATGGGACTTAACACCTATGGTCATCAGTCCCCTGCCGGCCGCGGTGGTCTAGCGGTTCTGGCGCTGCAGTCCGGAACCGCGGGACTGCTACGGTCGCAGGTTCGAATCCTGCCTCGGGCATGGGTGTGTGTGATGTCCTTAGGTTAGTTAGGTTTAAGTAGTTCTAAGTTCTAGGGGACTTATGACCTAAGATGTTGAGTCCCATAGTGCTCAGAGCCATTTTGAACCATTTGTCATCAGTCCCCTAGAACTTAGAACTACTTAAACCTAACTAATCTAAGGACATCACACAACACCCAGTCATCACGAGGTGTTGTGTAACGGTCTCTCACTTTGTTCTTCACTTTGTTGTTCATTTCCATTTCACTACAGGACTCCTAGAATAAAAGATACTTAACATGACAGTCCTTTGACTCTAGCCTCAGCAATAGCTTAGAAACACGTAAAATTACATAGTTTATATCATGATACCTTCAATAATAGTGTAAAAGGTGCCCAACTTGTAATGTATTTCGTCAACCTACATCTGTAACACGATAACAAGACGTGCAGACGACGTGCAAACATCTGACCCCACATAGATCGACAAATCAACAGTAAAATCGAAACCAGCTGTATTTCGACCGCCATCTTTTCCACTGCACTACAGAACTGTTTGTGATCGTGTTTCCAAGTTACTGCTATATTAATGATAATTTGTGAACAGTGACCAAGAGAGCCACGGAAATGAGAACACCGCAACGCATCACAATGAGACTGCAACGCCAGAAGAACAAAGTGAGTGAGCGTTACACAACATTTTCGTGCAAACATCAGTCCAACTTCCAAAGTGACATCGCCTCTTACTAAGTTTTCTCTTCTTCCACAGGATGCTCACAGCATTTACGAAAAGACTATGTAATATCAGTATGACCTTACTGTGAAGTTGTTTTTGAAATGCCATTTAGCCTGAAGATGAGGTTTAACCGTCGAAACATGTCGCTAAATAAACAAGTAATACGATAGTTGACAAAGTTTGTGACTGGTAGCGGTAATTTAAAAAAAATAAAAACTTTACATATTCCATAGGTTACTAGTAAATGGTATAGCCGTTGTACAATCGTATTCACAGTTTCAGAATGCATTTCATAACTATTGAAAGAGATCAGAGAACCAGCATTTTCGGCAGACTGCAGAACGATTCTACTGCAGCCAACGCGTATATCGTATGAGGACCACGAAGATGAGAGAAACCAGGATTCATACCAAAGCAAATAGACAATCGTCTTCCTTTCGCTTCCTCTGTGTGTGAAACAGGAAGGGAATGTTTCGTAGTACTCTCTGCCTTGCTCTGTGTGCTTATTTCCGTAGTACGTATGTAGGTATATATGTAGATATTTCAGTTTACCAAATTCGACAGATTTCATAGTGAGATACAGTTACTGATAATGACTTTCCTCAGACGAAACTGTCATATCCACTAAATGCGATCGAAGGAGTTGTAAACCAACAAGTATTTTTCGGAAATAGAAAGCGTGACAATGTCGTATTCCATTGAGGGAGCAGTTATCACTTACGAATCGTTCAGACATTACGGTCGCAGTGTTATCGCAGGTTCAGAACGGTGTCTCGACAGCAGAGTGACAGTGAGGAAGACGGCGCTAACACCAGAAAGAATGTGCTGCATCGTGATAAGAGAGCCAGCTGCGGGATGACGGAGCGTTTCAGCTTCGTCACGCCCGCCTCAGACAGAGAGCGTCGCGGCGAGTGAGACGGCGCTAGGCGAGAGGCTGGTGGTGGGGGAAGCGCGCTCATACTTAAGGCAGAGGCCGGTCCGTGCCGGCACCACAACACTCCCACTCGCCGTGCTGTGCTATCTGGAAGTCATGAGTGTTTCGAGCAGACTGCTACTGCTGAGCGCCGGCTGCGTTCCCAGCCTCTCCGTCTGGGCACTGCCGGCTGCTGCCTTCGTCGCTGTCATCGCCGCCTGCATTTCTCTGCGGTACAGGTACGATACAATGCAGATAGCTAAGGATTGAATTTTCTTCCTTAAGTATCACTCTACCTGGACTGTTGAAAACGAACCAGTGTCTTAATCAAGGTAGCGTGAAATGGCCAGTGATCAATCTTACAGCGCATACCGTAACTGAAATGATTAGTAAACTATGAAATATAAACATCATCACGTATGAGGTAATGGCAACATAGTACTGTAATAACAGTACTGTGTCAATGCGTTTTGGGGTACGCATTTGACTGTCTGTTACACATAATAACAATAACTGCAGACGGTATGCAGCAAGGACACAGCTACTCTGCTGAAGCTATTTTCTGTAGGAAATATGTCCGCTAGGTTACAGTTTATTTTGTTTGTCAGCTGTTGTGTTTCCATGTCGATGCTACATATTTACTGTTTACATCTTTGTTCTGGGCAACCGTTCTGGTAAGGTATTTGCTATTATAATCTAAACATGAGTTTAATTTCCTTTAGTTTACACTAGGTATTGGTTCCCATTATAAAATGATCTGATGATTGTATTAAGCACGTGTAGTAAAGTAGTCTTTCTTTTCTTGACACGTCAATTTCCAGTCAATTAGTGAGGCTTGAGGAGGACTACATGATCCAAACATCTTACCTAAGTAGAGAATGTGCCTTTCGGAACGATGTGAGAACACAACAAATTGACGACAAATCCTAGATGATTTTATGGCACTGACTCCTGTGAAAACCTACATTTCCATACTTAAGCAGATAAATTTAGGTGCAGGCATTGCAAGTAGACTTAAGGTGTGCTCTCAGGAAATGATCAATGAACACACTTCATTGAGACTTTCTAAAGATGAATTAAATTAAAGTCTCTTTTTACAAAATATTTTTCTGAATAACTAGTACACTCTGGCACAATAGTCCAAATTCTTTTGAACCAGTTTGTTTGACAATTTTAAAAAAAAGTTACACTTGATGTAATTAACTTTTTATCAGTATTTGTTGTTCTGTGTATTTTGGATTAACAAACATTGTGTACCATACATACAGAAACTAGGTTTACTTAATGTAAGCCGTTCAATAAATTGCAAATTATAGATTTACATGAAATCAGCGCAATAAAGCGACATTCTTTTGTTTGGGAATGAAAAGCAATTGCTGCTTGTGAATCTTGCCAGTTGTATCGCTGGGATCCATGAAACTTTTTGTTCCTGACATTTCATCCAGAGCTGCCATAGACATCTTCAGAGGAGCTTCTCGCTAGACAATACCCAGCGAAGACAGGCGTATCTCTCACGATACCCAACGCAGCCTTGGACGAAACGTCATGAAAAAAACGGTATCATGGTCGATAACAGCCTGGAAGTTTCACCAGCACCAAAGACAAGCAGCAGTGGAAGGCTTGGTTCAACAGGCGTGTTCTCCGTTGTGTTGCAGAGTGCTGCAGTGGCTGCTGTCCCTGGTGGTGGAGACGCGCCCCCTACACGAGGTGCTGCACGGCCACTACGTGTCGCGGCCGCAGGAGTCCGCCTCGTGGGTGCGGCTGGGCCGGCAGCGGCTGCTGCTGCTGAGGGACCCACAGCTCGCCTGGCAGCTGCTGTCCGCGCACTTCCCCAGCTTCCCCGCTAGGGCGCGCACCCAGGCCCATGACATTGGGCTGTTTGCTCAGGAAGGTAAGCCCCACATGACGCTACTTAGCCAGTCTTTCTAATACACAGCTGCACAACTCCTTCCAGATGCGAGAATAACTAAAACTAAACTGCAACGTCATGTTACCATATTTTTTCGTAACTTGTGGTTAACATATTTCCCATTTACACATTCCTTGTCCTGTGGATCATGTTGTCAAACTTCTGAGTGTAGTGCATATCCATGAGGAGAGCACCCAAATGTCGCTATCTGATGACATATACTCAAAGTGCAAAATATGATAATAAGTTGCCGTACATTAACAATGCGCCTCTTTCACTTTTCTCAGTGAGTGAGGAACATTGTTCTTCAGAAAATGAACTTGCAGTCAGGTGCACTGAGGTTCGAATTCTAATCTCACAAGACTCGTTTAGTTTCTCCAAGTTTTCCCTACACCACTCACATGTGTTGATTCAAGCAGACAGCCGAATACCTTCCCCACCCTTCCCTTATTGTAGCTTCTGCCCTTATCTGCAACGTCCCCGATGGGTCATCAACCCATTATTTGTATCCTTACATGAAAAGGAGTGCAACTGTCCACCGCTTCACATACAAATCACTGCCCTGGTTGTCAATGAGTGCTGTGGCGATGCTGAGGCGGGTCCTTGCCGGTGTTGCAGGAGAGCAGTGGAAGCGGGCCCGCGGCTGCCTGACGCCGTCGTTTACGCCGTCGGCCCTGCGCGCCGCCGAGCCGCAGCTGCGCGCGCACGCCCGCCGCCTGGCCTCTCTGGCTGGCGGGTCTGCAGCCGCTGTGTCGCCGCGGCAGCTGCTGGCCTACTGCACCGACTGCGTCGCCTCGGCGCTGCTCGGGCTGCAGACGCGGACCCTCGAGGACGCGGAGGGCTGCTCGCCCTTCCTGGAGGCCGTGCAGCGCGCGCACGACGCTAAGTCGTCGTTCGGCCGCCGCTTCGTGTTCGAATACCTGGGTCGAGCCGCATTCGACGCTCTGGGGCTGGGACAGCTCCCCGAAAAGATTGCCAACTTCTTCAGATCGGTGGCTGCCGTCAGTGTCGACCACCGTAACAGCAACCCTGTGTCTTCTCACGACTTTGTACACCTGCTTACGAAGAAGATGAAGCTGGAGGGCGCAGACGATAATGCTGTCCTACATGAAGGTAACTACAGGAACCCACTTCGTGATTTTATCAGATATATGGACACTACCGTATCACATTATTATGACCACCACCACGTCACACATGTCAAATAATGTGCCCTGGCAATGTAAGTGTTCAAAAAGACAGATAAGACTCTGCAGGGTTTCTTTCAAGTGAAAGAAAGGATTGATCGTATTGTGAAATGGGCTTCCATTACTTTTCTGGTAAAGTGTAAATCCTTTGTGTAGCTCTATCGTGAAATTGCGTTACTGGCGAATGGGTTAATAACACTACCATTGTTGTCGAGGTGATTTTTCCACTATGCGTAAAGACAAGTCAACATACAATAGCAACACAGTTCACTTTCCAAATAAACTGGGCAGTACCATTCTGCACCTATTAAAACACTTCAGTGAACCAAGATGCGAACAGACGTCCAAAATAGGCAGATGGCTTAAGGATGATACATTGATGAGATAAACTAATTTGCACGGCAGCCTGTGGGAAACGTACCAGTGACTGGCGACAAACAGCGATAAGCAATGGATCGCGGCTCCTGCGTGACAGGATGGCTAGACATCAAGAGGCTCCAATGAGAAATGTCAGTGAACAAAGGCTCTTCCACTTTGCTGGTACAACTCGTGGGTGAAGTGGTAGTATGGGGTTAGCATCACTGCTGTGGCATTAGAAAACTATTTGTGGCATTTCCTATTATCATTAAAAGTTTATAATTTACTTTTGATTGATTTCATAATTTCGACATCCATACTTTCAGTTGGACGTTTATAGTGTTTTCCCTAGTAGAGCTGTAATCTTACTAGAAACTGCATATCACGCGATTATAAATGTAGGGAAATGGCTGAAATAGAACCACTAAGTTTTCAAAATATTCGCTGGTTCAATTCTTCACCATGGCTCGTTCAGTAGCTGACAGAAGAGCTTTAGATACCTTTTACAATCCTGCACAACTGCTGTGAGTGCTGCAAACTTCCGGTAATGTATGTGCGACTAGGTGGTCGTAATGAAGTGACTATGCAGTGTTTCCTTCGGATTCAGCGGCATTTGTCAACAGTCAATCGTTTTCATCGTTGCAGTTTCGAGTCAGACCGCCGCCATCCTGTCAGCCGGCGCTGGAGAGACCAGCCACGTGCTGCAGCACTGCCTCCTGGAGCTGGCCGCGCAGCCACAGCTGCAGCAGCGACTGCGCTCTGACATCGCCTCTGCTCAAGACCCAGCTGCGCTGCCTCTGCTGGAAGCCGTTGTTAATGGTGAGCACAACGCCTTTGCAGCCTGCATTATAACATGTAATTTCTTCGGAAACAATATACTATTTTAACAGACGCTAACCTGGGCAGGGAGGGTTTCGTCTTTCAGTATTTACAAAGAGATTCAGATTGATGTACTTACTTATTCCTTACTGCAAAACCAGCTAAGGGCGTGTAAGGGATTCTTCTGCACTTGTCGACTATCAAGAGCACCAATGAAGTGTCTCAGTGTTAGAATTGGAAAGTGTCGATTTCGCCACTAGGAGCGAGTTTAGTCGTTTTTCTGTAAGCAGGCTGACGATTTCTTGCTTCTCTGTACTGTCTGGGGTACATTGAAGTGTTTTCTTAAGAACGAATACTTGAGAAGAGTTTCTCTTCCTGACTTACGAAGAAACAGAAATCACGATTCGTGTTGTGTGTAATCGCTGACATACGACCTAGGCTTGGCAGATAGGGAATCAATCACAATAAATGTTAGAAGCTGAATAGATGAAATAAAAGTTGTGTCACAGGTGGAACTTGAACGCAAGCCTGCTTGCTTGCACAGCTATTATGCCACTGCAGCAATGTAGATACACACCTGCACGGGCTACCCTAGTACAAGGACCTCCATAACACAAACTTCATGTTTGTAGTTTGTACAGGGGTGTTACCTGTATTGCTGTGGTAGTGTAGTGGGTAGCACACCTGCCTAATAACATGGAGTGAAGGGTTCAAGACCTGCCTGAGACACAAATTTCAATTCATTTCTTCAGCTTCTAGCATTATGGCAGACAAAGCCGAGAGTGAACTGTCATACATAAAATTTAATTATATCACAGTATGAGTGTTACGCAGCGTTTACTTGTTCTCTGAGGTCTTTACTTTCAATGCCAGTCAGGGTGGAACTCTTCAGTTTCACAGAGCTAATGGGTATCAGCTAACTTAGTGTGTCCATCTAATAAACGACGGCGCGAATTTGATGAAAGTCACAGAAATTCGCGCAATCTCAAAGCTAGATTAAGAGTAGGACATAACATTATTTATACATTTTTGCACTTCTCTGTTGTTTGAAAACAAATATTTTTACAGTCTCTAGGTGTATTCGTTCTAGTAGGATACTTATTTACCATATTCGATTTCCTAATTAAACTAGAACAGAATAACATCACGACTAGATACATCATCTAATGTTTTACTATAGCTGTAGGCTGCCGAAGGCAGGGATGTTTTCAATTTATTTGTTGGCGTCATATTTCCTCTGTGAAAGCAACATTCGCTACCAGTCATACGTATCCTAATAAAACCGGGATTTACAACCTGTTCTCAAAACCTCCGCGGCAAGTTACTGAGAGCGGTGTCTGCTATGGTAAAAATGCCTCCAATTTACATTCGTAGTCTGTGTTCACCTTATTTCCCTTTGGAAGTGACGTACTTAAAAAACAACTCTTGAGCAAGTAGTGTGCTCACTCTTGTTTCTCATATGTACTGGTAGTTTGCCTGGTTGCCAGCGGCTGACGTGGCTTATTTCCGCTGCAGAGACGCTGCGGCTGCACCCCTCGGAGCCAGTGCTGAGCCGCGAGTGCCGGCAGGCGTGTTCGCTGGGAGGCGAGCGGCTGCAGCCGGGGGACCGCGTCCTGGTGCCCGTCTGGTCGCTCGCCAGGGACTGCGGGCCCCACGGCTTCCAGCCAGACACAGGCGTGGAGGCGCCACAGCTCGTCTTCGGCGGGGGACCGCGAAAGTGCGTCGGTAAGTACAGTATCACACTCGTGCTGTACCTAAGACAGTTTGTTTTTGCAAGTTTCTGACTTGAGAGTTTAATTCGTACCCTGATGTTACGAGCTATGATTCATTTTCGAGAGTTTCGTGGAACACGTCGAAACACTACTTTAGCGTTACTTATTTGCTCTGAGGATAACTCGCCACTGTACCTGTAATACACGACAGAGTCTCCCGAATAGTATCAGCAGTTGTCCGCGTCCGTGTAACTGAGTGTTCAGTGTACATAACTGAGGATTTTTCTTTGGTGGGAGGACCGGTGCACTCTACCCTGTAATGCCGACTGAGGAGCTACGTGA